>NW_008824053.1:1614896-1632909 GCF_000699105.1 Pygoscelis adeliae
GCCGCGACGGGACGGGGCCGCAGGGCGCGGCGCCCACCGGTGGGGTGACAGGCGTGCCGCGGGGAAGTGGCGACCTGCTTTGTCCGTCCAACGCTGCTGCCCTCATCTGTCTTTCAGATCGGTTGTACTTTGCTACTTTACGGAACAAACCGAAGAGTACCGTAAATACCCACTACTTCTGCACCGATGAGGAACTGGTCTATGAAAAGTAAGTGTTGTGATCTGTTGTGTTTTGCACATTCCAAGTGATCACCTGAGATTCTTCCCAACACACTTTAATACTATATAGCATATTTTTGCCCCGTTTAGCGACTTGCTCAAAGCATGAGTATAAAGTTAGCCTGAATATATTTATACATTAGCTGAAACTAGTTTAGCAAGATTTGCTATTTAAAAAAAAAAACAACACAAAAACAGCTGCAAGACCAGTTAAATGGCTTAAATTGTGGTTGAGCTAGGGGAAAGATATCTGAGCTTTGTAAGAGTTGTTTATAAGGTGGAGAAGATCTCTTAAGACTAATTACATCTTATTAAATGGGGTCTTAAATAGAAGACTGTTGTTTGGTATGAATAGATGAGACAATAGTTTGTTTTATATGTATTTTTATGTATAGAGAGTATGAAGTGATCACCTTTTATACAGAATCATGAGAATGCAAAGCTTAAATGTGCTTTTGAAGAACATCTGCAACAGCCTGCAGAAGGTTTTGAGATTAGCACTTCCTGTTGGCTTTTGTAGCTTGAGAACGGCAGAAAAAGTATTTTCTGTGAAGTAAAAGCTTTGTGTGTTTGGAAGACACTGATAGCACGTAGAAGGTCAACAGTAAAATTGATTGTAGCGTGAATACTATTAAAGGACATAAAACGCACTAAACAATAAAGTAATCTCTCTATGCTGTGGTTAAAAAGTAGTTGCTCTACACTGTGTTCCCAGATCAACTGTTTTGTGTGTGATGATATATCCAGCCACTTGACAAGGGGTCTGTTGCAGCACAAGTGAAACAAAAAAAACATGGTCCTGTTTTAACTATAACTTTCTTTCCATATGAGTTGAAGAACTTGTGAGCATCAACCATTCTTCCTTCCCTTCTCCAGTGACTTCAGTACTGCTTCTGTGAAGGTGTAAACCAATCTTCCTTGGTTTCTAGCTTACTTCCTATGCACAGCTTACAGTTTTAGGGTTTCTTTTCTACACGTGTTTTTGAGTCTTCATTATCTTAAGCTGTGTGTCTTCTACTGGAGTTCCCAATGATTCGTTCCCAAAGTTGACTCCTGTAATTAACTGTTTGGGTTGGGAGTAGGTTCTGTGATGATCATTAACTAGTTTAGGTTGGAAGGGACCTCAGGAGTACCCTAAGGCAAGGTTGACCTAATATTAAAAGCAGAATTCAACCGGAGAAGGTCCTGAGCAATTTGTTTTATATGAATATGTTCCACTTTCTTTAATGAAAGAAAAATTTGATCTTGTATCTCTTCTAAGGCTTCTATGTTATGCTTGACCTGAGGTATTTTGTTTCTAATTCTTAATATGCTTCTAGGAAGGGTGAAGGAATCTGACGTGGGATTTGATCTTGGGGTTGGGAAGGGGGAGCAGTTCTGTACTCTGTTAGTTACAGATGATTGTACTAACCAAGGACTGTAACTGGGGTATTTTGTGTGAAGACAGTATCATATTTAAAAAAAAAAAAAGTACTGAGAAATTTGAGCTAGAGGGAAAAAAGTGATTTTCTTTAACATATATAAGGGAAATTCAGTAAGTATACTCCTTAACCCAATTACCTATTAACCACATACCAGGGTGTAACTTGATACCAGATATAATTACAAGATAATGGAAGGAAGCAAAATTTCCTATGTCTTCTAGGGCACATCTGAAGATTTTGGACATGTAACTCATGGTGTATTTTCTGAATTGATAGTTCCTAATCTATTTGGTCTTTTTTAAAGGCATCATCCTATATTTGATATTGTAATAGTACTCTCCCTTTTGTGCTCTCAAATTAAAATACTAAAACATAATATGAGGTAGGAATTAAGTGACAGTTACCGGGTGGTATGAATGGATTTTGTGTAATAACCTAACTCTCTTACATCACAGTGCTAAACTTTCCCCTGATATTTGTATTGCAGCACCCATCACTATCAGTGTATGCCATATTTGGTAGTAAAACCATGCCTAACTTTATTTTTTTTTCCTCTCTCTTTTCCCTCTCATCTCCAGGGAAGCTTATATTGGCTCAAGGAAGTAAAAGCAGGTGTCAGTAGGGTTACCATTTTATATTTTTTTTTCAATATCTTTCTGAAATTGGAAAGCTAGAGGCAAAATGAGGGATAGAATGCAAGTCTCTTGGTTTTTGGGGAAATGCTGATTTTACTATAGCTTCCCTTTTCCTTATGCTCATCAATGAGCTTGACATCAGTCTGTTATGTTTCACAGGCTGCACAGCAAAGTGAGGGGCCTGACATCAGGGGTTGTCTGTAAGT
Organism: Pygoscelis adeliae; assembly: GCF_000699105.1. Taxonomy (NCBI): domain Eukaryota; kingdom Metazoa; phylum Chordata; class Aves; order Sphenisciformes; family Spheniscidae; genus Pygoscelis; species Pygoscelis adeliae. The sequence continues at coordinate 1,617,381 of NW_008824053.1, forward strand.
AGTAGTGGAGTGCAACTTTAATGCACCAGATCGGATCTTCTGCTCATTTTGTCAAAAATGCAGCTTGCTTTCTGAGAAAGTGATTAGAAATATTTGTTATATGATAGCAAAATAAACATTTGGAAGTGAGTTTTGAAGTGCAATAGCTCAGAACAGTGCTTTCCAGAGTCTTCATTCAAAATGGCGTGCCTGTGCTGTTCTTGCTGATCAGAATTTCATGGCCAGTTCTGCTTTTTAATCAAACGAGTTGTTCAGACTGTTACAAGGAGGAGGATAGGAGATGTCTACTCAAGCACAAAATCCTCAGCACCTGTGAGGTACGTAAGTAATTTTGTTAATATGACTGTTTATGGACTTAATTTGGTTTAGATTCATCATTCTAGTGACAAGACAAAGATAATTTCATTGTGCATGGAAGTAAACTGCTTTTCTTTGGGCTGTTATTCTATAAACTTCAGTGATAAGTCTTAAGTATGAAGTGTTACAGAAATTTATTTAGCTGACTTTACTGAGGTATCAGTTTGCTTTCCCTGAAGCCGTATATGATCTGAAAACCTCATGAATATGTAGGTTTGGGGTTGTCTGATTACAGAGGGCATGTTATTGGATCACATGGTACTTAAAATCTCACTGTCTCGCTTCCCTTTTTTTCCCCACTCTTGAAGAGACATAAGGAAGTAATAGTGCACGCTAATAGTATACCCCATTTATTAAACAAAACAGCTGTAGTGCTAGATCTAATAGCTTTGGAAGTTTTGGTCTGATAAATGCTGACTTGCTCTTGCAGTTTGTCACGTGATTTATCACTAAATTGTACACGAAGTGTGGTTATGTAATCTTGAGTACTTCAGCCTTCAGTTTTCACTTGAAGTTGTCAACTGTTCTAATGAATTCATAACACTGTCTTCACTTATTTAAACATTCACACTTTTAAAAATAATAAAGATAAGCTTAAATGCTTTTAAGAACATCTCAAATGCTAGCTGACTAGAACTCACTACTAGCACTGTCATTATTTTAGTTGAATGTGCTGCAATTTAACCTTGAACCTATTATGCTGGGGAAATGGTATGTAAATCCCTCAGTTGAGGGAACAAGAAACCTGAATGAATTTATCCAATTCTGAATTCTCTTTTTTGATTATTCCGTTTCTGTAAGATTTTGTCAGTCTCTCTGAAAGTCTCCGAGGTCCCTCCTGAGAAAGTCTGCACTACTACTTATAAAGAAATACAATCTTTAAGGGTAATGTAGTGCAGGTAACTATTACTTCACGTAAATTGAGTTAATGAGAAATAATCCAGCTTGATGAAGACTGTCATTTGGCAAATAGACAAGCCTTGCCTTGGCAAGACCTCAATTAATGAGTTAGGCACTAGTAAGGAGCTTTTTATTTTCTAAGAATAGCGTCTTTCATGTTTCACCTTTCAGTAAACAGATCTAGGTTGAGAATACTACACTTGACTGCTTAACTTGGCTTTCACATATTTTTATCAAAGCAACTTTTTATGTCCTTTTTATTGTTGAGTAGTTTTCTCAAACAAAATTAAAATCTAGATGATGAGAAACAGGAATCTCTTACTGATAAATTATAATGGCAGCTTTCATAAATCATAATGTTTTTATTCAGTCATTTGTTCTGACTTCGGATCTCTTGTATAAACAGCTTTTGCAAATCTAGTCTTTGACATCTTGTGAGCAGCTGTAAAAGTAATTAATATGATATTCTCTGTACATCCTATGTTTTACACTAAAACTTTCTTTCAAGCCATGGTATGTTACTTGCCTGTTTCACATTAGTCTTAATGTTAGCTACTTCTTTGAGTTCAAGCAGCAGTAGAATAAGACTCTCAATTGCTTAGCTACAACAATACTAAACGAGTACTGTTTGGACTTTGACTTGTAGGACTCGCTTCCTTCACTGCATGTGTATATGCAAAGAAGCAGTTTCTCTTTCCTGTGAGAAGAGTAAGGGTTAACTTGTTTATTTTTACTTTGGCTAAATGCTTCTTTTCTGTGGCTATCCAGTAACAGTACTTGCATAGGAAACCTGAACTTCTCCATCATTCTGTGGCTTATATCATTTTAAAGGAAAACGAAAACTTAAACTTAGCCTTGTTAAAACAAACAGAGCTGTCTCTTCACACAGAGAACAGGGAGTTCCTTGTTCACATCGGTAGCTTTTTGAAGACTTGAACTTGACTATCAGATGACCAAGATAACTTAGTAAGCTGCAGTCCACAAAAAAAAAAATTAGGAAATTTCCCAACTTCTAACTTCTATTAGTGTGAATATAAATACAGAGCAGAAAAACTTCATATACTAGTACCAGCTTCTGTATGTCTAATTCTTACAGATGAGTATTAAGAATAGCACTCCAGCTTTATTTTGTTTTGCACCTTAAAAAGAGAGATTTTAAATTCTCTGCAAAAAGAAAATCAGGAGATCTAAGAACTGGGAGTGTCAACTTTTCCTTCAGACATGAACTACTGACATAATTTTATATTTGAGACTTGTAAAGTGCTATCCCTTAACACCCGTGGTATTCTTCCCAGTCCGACAGTTTCATAAATTTTATACCTACACCTTGCTTTACCATATCTGTCTTCACTTCTTTGTATGGAAAAGATAAAAACAATTGCCAAAAATATTGAGGAATTTTTTTTGTTTGCAGTAAATGGGTACCAGGATAAAACAGATTTGTTTTCTAGGCTCCAGTTTTACATTGGACGGGAGTATAGCTTGATACAGAAAACCCCTTATGAGAAAATTGGCCTCTGTTAAGATGACTTTTTTCCCCATGGGGGGTAGGCTTTAACATGACCTGAAAATTCTTCTATAGGGAAACTTTTTATGGGAGAACCTCTTCACTGATACTTTGTTCTTGACGTCAAGGAGCATTGTATCAAAAATGCATATATCTGGAATAGCTATTTAATTATCTATAATTTGGATCTATGAGTTCTTGTTGGATTTTGAAGAATCAGGATTTTGAGGAGGATTTGGAACACTCAAGGGGAAATGGAGTGAGTACCTGGGCTTGTGCATAATCCAGAGCCTCTGCATTATTCCTACCTTCAGATGCAAGCAGTGAGGTGATGTATCATTTGTAGGGTTATATTTGCTGTATCAGACTTTGTCTATTCAGAGGTGTGCAATCCCTTAGTAGTATTAAGTGTTAGGGATTGTGTTGCAGCCCAGATAAGCTCCTAGCAATTCACGTGTTACTGGAATTGGAGGGGCTAGAGCAGGCAGCATTGTGCATCCATTGCACGTTGTGCCATTGAACATCCCACCTTTGTTCACGCGCTTGAGAAGTAGGAAGGAGGAACACACTCTAGGAAACAGGAGTTGGAGGTAATATTTCCTGAACAGGTAAGATTTCCTGACCAACAGTTAGGTTGTAATGGATGTGTGGACTGATCCTCTTGGCTTTCATCCAGAAACTTTGTAGCATGTAAGATCTGCTCAGGTTATGATTTGAAGCATTTATCTGTAGTAGCCAGTTGGCCGCTTCTGCAGTAGCTGGTTCTTGTACTGCTTAATGGCTGGATTTAGAGCACATGCAGCAAGGGCCTTACAGTGCAGTGACCTGAATGTTCCAGCAATCCAGCCTGGGAAAGGGGGAGAGAAAAGCAAGTGGAGAATGTTTTTCTTATTCTAATTTAGTCTCATTGTTTAATTTTAATAGTAAGCTGGATCTTTGTAAAATGCTGAAAAATTAGTGTAGTTTTGCAGTTAGGAAGCTGTATTTGTGCTAGTTCCTGAAGTTCTTGTGGTTAATCTTTTGGTTTGGGTAATTGCAAGCTTGGGGTGCTCCTGTTTTGGCAGAAAAATTACTTTATATGTTACTAGTCTCCAAGAAGGCAAACTTCCTGTGTAAAGGAGTAGTTGTATTCCAATTCTGGTGTACATACTCCAGAAAATGATTGCAATTGTTAAACTGTGCCTCTGTTTTCAAATTACTAAACCAATAATTGAGTAAACTGCCGTGCAAGTAACATCATCCCCTCTGAGCATTATTGCATTGTTAGAACTGACTTGGTGGATCTGTCCTATTCCCCCCCTATATGGTAATTAGGCTTTGGACCATATTCAACTATTGGAAATGCTGACAGCCTGGTAAGACCGCATGCATACCCTCACGTTCAGTGTAGCAATAACACTGAACTTAAACTGGCCTGTCGTGAAGAAAAGAATCCTGAAATAGCTTTTCAGATAGGAATCTCCTATCATTTCATCCGTACCTCTGTTGCTGTATCGCAAAATTGTAAGTGAGTGGCGGTGTAAAACTACTGCTCTGGTGTATTCATCTGTGGGGGGAAAAAGTTTCAGGCTTCTGGGGTAAAGTATAAGTACCGCAATTTATCTTTGAAAGGTAACTTGGTACCTTGGCCCTGATAAATAGATTGGCTGTGATGTTAATATGGAGGTTATCAATTCATTTCGAAGTCTGCCAGGCTATAGTGTTCCTTCACTGACCCTAACCAGGATCATCCAATAGCGCAAGATACGAAAGTTTATCATTCTTCTGCTGGACTAGGGTTAGTGGTATTCAAATGCTTAGTAAAAAGTGACTTCAGCATTCAGAAGAGGTGCCCAAGGCTCGAGCTGACTCATGGCACCTTCACGTGGCATCCCATGGAACTGCAGTCAGAAACAACTGAGTTGCTGTCCTGAAGAGTTGTGGATTATGTTTCTTTCACCATTAAATTCCCTGGAAGAATGTACAGTAACTGCTTGCATGACAGAGTAGACCAATGAGCTCTTTATGGGCTGGCCTTTCTAGATGGATGACCATTCCTATGAAACAATATGGCAAATACCTCAGATGTTATGCCTTAAGAACTGATAGGAAGGAGTGGTTCTAGGAGTCTATTTTAAGGAGAATACAGTTAAAGAAACCTATGCTACTGCTTCCAGGTAGCATTATGTTAGTATTTTTGAGATAGAGTATTTAAATATTCCTCTAGTATATTCTGGGGTTTTGCTACTTCTTAGTTTGAGAAGCATAAGGATAGCAAGTTTCCATGGGATGAGGGGGAAGAATGATTTAAGCTATCATCTAAGTACTTGATTAAAACAAAATATAATTAAATGTAGATTAATACTGTACTTGCCTTCTGTTCCTCATATCAGGTTCCCACCTCCATTGTGAATGACTGTCTCTCTTAAGTGGCTTAAGCTTCAGAGGCATCCTGATTTCTTATTGTGTATAAATGCTTATTAAAACACCTAGATAAAAAGAAAGTCTATTACCTGTGAAGAGATGGAAGTAAAATAGTATTGGGTGGATTCTTATCAGTGACTATTATTATAATAAGATTTGATTTCTTTATGTTTTTATCTTCAACTTTTGCTGGATAGAATTCTTTATTGAGATGATGACCTGGTGTGTCATTTCTTCCCCATTCCCCATCTTCCACTTACATTTAACTCTGTCAAAATTCTGTTCGTAAGAAGAAAATCCTCTGGGTGAGTCAGGATCAAGTGTCTCTAATTCAAGTACAAAAAATGGCCTGTTATACTAAAAGTAATGAGGGTGCATAAGATTAAACCCTTCTGTTTAAACATGTCAGAAACTGTATTTAGTTCTAAGGATATAAATTGAAGAAGGGTTTTGTAGATCAGAGTTCATTACTTCAGTACAGAGCCTTGTATTATCTTTCAGAGAACTCTTTGATTTGGAAGTTTGTAAAGCACTTGTTTCACTTAGCCCCATTTAAAAAAAGGACATTCAAGCTTATTCCAATTTAGAGGTATTAAGTGGTGAAAGTTAAAATTATACATGTAACAAATAACCTTTCTCCCTCACATATCTGCCACAATGTTTTATCAACGAAGCCAATGGCTGGTTTATACTGTCTACATGGTGTTATGTAAATAACTTGGGAATTGCCAGTGTTTGGTGTATGGGTAACAATGCTAGTGCAACAGTGACCAAAAGTGCCTTTCCTTTATGATTGTGTTTGGATTCTGAGAAATATCTTGTTTCTGCAGCATAGAGAAATGGTGGTAGTACCAGAGTCTTAAACACTGCTGCTTCCCCCCTCTCCTGTGTTAAGAGAAGCATGGCATACTTAATGGTAATAAGTAATGGAGAAATAGTCAGTCTAAGACTGTGACATCTTTAGCTTGGTGGTTGAGAGAATCTGAACAGCTTTATCTTGTAGAAATATAATTAGTTCATGGATAGACTCAATAAATATATTTTATCCTTATCCCCACCAAAATAGTAAGTAATTTATCTGTTGTGGATAAATTCATTTGTAAATTCATTTTAATGTGCTCTTCCCACACTTCTGTTTGAGTTTAATCACGTGGAAAAGTAGAAGTGGATATATGACTTCATATTGATGTACTTCTAGCAAATAAATAGTAATAGAAACTTATTATCCTAAAGCATGGCTGTAGTTCTTCAGTGCTTTAGATGAACTGTGTATTTAGTTATATCTTTGAGCTGATCAAAGCTGCTTTGCTCACACTGGTTTAAAAAAAGTTTTCTAGTAACTATCATATTCCACACTTTTTCACAATACTTTAAAAAGTATTTTTCACAAAATAACCTTAAAATCCTAAATTCTTCTCTTCCATCATATATTTAAGTGAAAAATGGTTTTTTGATTTAGAGAAGGTGCTAGCGCAGCAGAATGGGAAGAGATGTTAGTAAGCCTTCTACATAGCTTTTCTAGAAGCTACATTCACTCTAGTGTTGTTAGAGCTCCAGTTTTAACTACTTGTCATAACTCATTCTTGTCCTTCTTAGAACATTTTTTTTAAATTTCATCTCTATTAAAAACTGTATAGAGGGTTTTGTTTTAAAAGTAACTAAACTGTTGACCATATCTGGCAGATTTATCTAAGAAAAGATGAGGAATTCTAAAGTTAAACCCTGCTTTACTGCCACTGCAATTTTCCCTTGAGTTAGTTAACTTCTGTGTAACCTACAAATAAAGTCCTAATAGTTGGACAGCTTGGTCCTTGACCCAGCTAATGAGCTTCTGTAATTAAGCATTATGTCATAATATTTGTACTGAAGGGTTGAACTGAATCTTAACAAACACTTGTGTTGTTATTTGATAAAGTAGATAATATTGAAATAGCATTGGTGTGGCAGGCAGGCTATTTGTCCCAGACAGTGATAAGACTAATATAATTATCTCTTTTTGCACTGGGCTCAGTTTTTTTTGTTTGAGAGTATGTGGGGAGGAGGATATTAAGAAAGTTATAAGCACCGAAAAGATAGGGCACTCCTACTTCGTTGTTGTGTCCACTTAGAATAGCTGAAGGGCTGAAGCTGGAAGGCACCTCCGGAGATCGTCTAATTCAACCCCCGGGCTCAAAGCAAGGTCAACAAGAGCAGGTTGCTCAGAGCCTTGTACAGTTGGGTTGTGACACCACAGCTTCTCTGGGCAACCTCTTTCCAATGTTTGACTGCCCTCAAAGTGGAAGTTTTCTTCTTATGTTTAACTGGAATGTAACTAATTTTCCTGAAAAATAAACCCTCTGCCATGGGGAAGAAAGCTTGAAAGGTACTACCACCTATTCTGTCACCTGATTTCAGTCAGTTTTCACTCCTTCAAAGCCCAGAAGTCATAGAACATAGTTACCTTCTTCTTTTGTCATTCCCCAAACAACAAGCATTCAGATGCTAATGGCCTGATTTGTTTGTCAATAGGCAAGAAGTGTCCTGTCTTTTTTATTGAAAGACTTAAGGCAGAGCAGATTAAAACAGTTTAAGTTACAGTCCATTCTCACTGTAATTTATAACGTGCATCAACAAATTTTCATAGACCATCAAGATAGACTTCTATACACAAGAAGGAAAAATACTGGAGAAAGCTTGCAACTTAAATTTTTACCAATTTTGCACAATGGGTGGGGAGGGAGAAAGCTCTAGAAGGTGTCATTGTAAGTTGCTTGCATAAAGGCTGCTATTACTTGTAAAGGTGCCTGTATGAACGCTTAGCTAGGAAGAGCACTGTGAATCCCTACCAGGAACTTACTTTTATTGTGCAATAATTTGCATGTACAGACTACTGCTACTAGCTCTTATCCTAAGGACAGTGATTGCTGCTTCAAAGGTAATATGAATGTTTGAGAAGAATCTAGAAGGGAGAAACAAGAACAATCAGAAGACATGAAATAAATAATAAATTGGAGGAACAGCCTAAAGACAAGAGGACTGGGGGGACAAAGGGAAACAAGTATATGTAAAGTGTGTATATATAATATGTAATCTCTGGAATAGTGGAGAATGGGATAAAAAGAAATAAGCTTAAATTTCAGACAGAGATCAAGTCTGGACGTTATTTAATAAATTTTACTACCCTTAAGAAATTCCATTTAGCTTATTCTTCATAGGATCTAATGATATATTCTCATTTTAAGCAGTTGTAGAACCTTTATCTAGGATGATATCCGCATGGCTTAAAGGGGAGTAGATCATGTCTTGAAGTCTTCACTCTAGTTTTGGCCAAAAACAGACTGGATATCATGGGATGAAGAAAAAATTCTGTAGCTGGTGTGTGTGTATATAATGGCAAAGGTAGTTACTGGAGCATCTTAAACGGAAGCTACAACGGCTTTCACAGTAATTGTTACTGTTGTTCTCTTCAATGAATCAATAAAGGGCTTATCTGTTGCACCATGTATGTTGGTTACTTGGTATCCCCCAAAAGTTACTGATTTGCAGCTTTTACCTATCAACAACATGCATGTTGAAATTTGCTTAGCTCTTTTGTATAAATAACACATTTTTTTGTTCTTTTTCTCCCAGTTTCTATGGAGATTTTGGACCTTTAAATTTGGCAATGTTATACAGATACTGCTGTAAACTAAATAAGAAATTAAAGGTAAGCTTTGTTTAAAACAACGTTCCTATATTTTTTGTGTTTTGAAATTCAACTAAAATATATTATCCAGTGTGAAAGTGTTGTTAGGTGCTCGTTATCTAGATGGTTACTACTAGCTTTAAGGTTATTCTTTGTTCTGAATTCTTTTCCCTCTGAAGAATGGAAAAAATGAATATGCTCTCATTGTTGCTTAGCAGGTGAGGCACTGAAGGATGTGTTCACCTTTTTTCATAACCTTACAGTTTCAAGACAATAGTAACAAAAAACACTGGATGTTTCATGGGTTTGCAGCTAATGATGTGGGTATGCTAGTATGAATTACTGAAAAAACAGATATTAAAAAACCAACCAAACAAAAAACCCCACACCCATGAACAAGGACAAAACATGGGCCCTGAAATCACACTGTTTAAACTAAATCTCACTCAGTGGAAAACTTAAAACTTCTAAATCTCATTCAACTTAATAAAATGTTGCTTCTAATAAGTGTTATAGAAATGTGTCTTTACACATATAAAAATGGTTCCTTTTTCTGTCTTGTAGAAGTGTCACTCCCTAACAATTAATTTGTAGAAGCTTTCTTATTTTCTTGCTTCCATATAATGGTTGTTGATTCAAGGCAATTTTGAGTTGCTTCTCACTAGAGATAGAAAATTTTGGTATCTTCTTTGGATACCACAATAGCTTTTTCTTTTGTCTGCAAAGTGTTGGTCCTTTCTTTGTAAAGTTGTCTAGAATCTGTAAATGCAGCAGTTAATTCTGAAGATCACCATGATTGAGTTTTGTTCTATTGTCCTGTCATAAAACCACAAGCCTGATGTGGGTTGACCCTGGCCAGAAATTAAACGCCTGACAGCTGCTCACTTGCTCCCACCCCAACCCCAGTGTGGGACAGGGGAAAGAATCAGAAGAGCAAAACCAAGAAAAACTTGTGGGTTTAGATAAAGACAGTTTAAGTGGGGGAATAAGAACTGGGGAGAGACAGTTGGGGGGGGAACAAAAGAAGTGGTGCAAAGGCAATCACTCACCACCTCCCACCAGCAGACCAATGCCTGGCTGGTCTCTGAGCAACTGCTGACTTAGAAAGACTGCTCCTCAGTTTTATTGCTGAGCATGTTATATGGTATGGAATATCCCTCTGGTCAGTTGGGGTCAGGTGTCCTGGCTGTGTCCCCTCCCAGCATCTTGCCCACCCCGCCCTACTTGCTGTGGGGGCAGAGTGAGGAACGGAAGGCCTTGATGCTGTGCAAGCGCTGTTTGGCAACAGCTAAAACATTGGGGTGTTATCAGCACAGTTTTAGTCACAAATCTAAACGACAGCGTCATGCAGGCTGCTATGGAGAAAACCGAACTCCATCCCAGCCAGACCCAGTGCACTGAGCACATAGCTGTAGATTTAACCTGGTCCCCAAATGGCTGTCAAAAATTGATTTGCAGCATGTATAGAAAATTTATCAACTGCAAGAAATGAAACAGATGTTTTAATTCCAAAGTACTAATTAATATCACTTGTGTGCAAATAGCAAGGAGACTCTTCACTAAACATTACAGATTTAAAATCTTTATAATATAAAACACTAGACCTGTTACTGATGAAGGGGAAAATGGGACAACAGATATGATAACATTGGCCACTGTTAAGAGGATTCCTGTATCAAAAATGACACTGTTTTGGGACTAATGTTTGCTGCGCAAATGAAACCATTATGCAAGTTGATTCACGCTATCTGCTGCTTCCAGGGGCGTGCTGACTTAAAGTCAGGTAGTCTTAAGAGGAGGTTCTGCAAATTGTTTGTAGAGTTGCTATAACCTTTTTGCAAAACAAGTGCTTCTAGTGAAAATTTACATTGCTTCTTAGTACAGAAAGTTAGTTATAAAAAAAATTAAACTCCAGTATTTCTAGTTTTGAATGCCTGTGTTCATATTGGGAAAACATTGGATTTGCCACTCCTGTGTTAACACTAAATAGAGCTTATGAATACACTATCACCCTATTTTCCAGTGCCACTGTCCCATTCAAACACATGACCAATGATGCTCACTCACTAGGAATCTATTTTTTTTACCTCAGTTCTGCTGTTTGTGACCTTATATTTGAGTTATTAAAGACTCTGGAGAATGCTTGTTGTGTGAAGCGGTTACTCCAGAGAAGAACCAATAATAAACCTGCTATTCTGTCACTGTGCCTATGGGAACTAGAGAGATTAGTTCTGTTTTTTCCAGATTCAAATTGAGACTGTGATCAGTTTGGGACCTGAATACAGTCTCGTGTATCACTGTGGAAGTGTACCTTCATACTTTTATGGTTGAACTAGAACACCTTCAAACTGGACCCTAGGTACCAAGAGTTTCACCCAGAAAATAAGAACACAACTAATAAATACCTCAGGACTTTTTAAAAATGATTCAGTATTAAACAGGACTGTCTCTACAGTCTTTATTCTTGTTGTAAGACCATCATCTGCATTGAACGAGGCAAGCTGCTCAACATAAATGGCTTGTAATCATGATGATATAAAGATCATCTATTATAATGGAAAAAAATACACAAGGGAGCCAAACTGAAACTGAATTAGTAACTCTGACATTTGCAGGGTTGATTTAGCAAACTGTGGTGTCATTTTAATGTAACTTTTATATTTTTTGAAAAAAGCAAACAGACTGGCAGTGCTAGGTGAAGAGTACAGATGGTCAGGAACAGGACCGAGAAATCTCATGCAGATCAGCTGCAGTCTCAGCTGGGAGGAGGTGCTGTTTGTTGCTGCTACCTTACCAGAGGCTAATTCCAAATAGGTTAATTTAAACTAGTAATGCATAACAGAGAAGGGTAACCTGATAGTGCAACCACTTGAAAGTAATACCTGAAATCAAACAGCTAAAGCTTGGAATACCACCAGAGTGGTATAGAAACTTGCACATGAATAGATTCCAGTCTGGCTGATTGGCACTACCCCTGAGGTAGGCCAGTACCTGCTAATGTAAGCTTTGCTCTTCTAATAGTTAAAATATAAGCCAGACTGTCATAATTTAGATACTATCTGCAGTGAGTAAGTAGGCTTGTAAGACCACATCCCAGGGCTGAAGCATGCATCTGATGTGTACTGTAGGCCTAGCTACAATAGACTACTGCTCAGCTTCTTTAGTCGAGAACTATGGATTCACAGTTTGTACCCTTCTACCACTCACCTTCTCGTGTCTGTCCCGCACAAGTGTCCCCGAGAGGATTCCTGAGGCCTGAACTAGTGTGTGTAAGACAGAAGTTCATGACCTGTGACTTAACGTGCCAGCAAGGCATTGATGCAATGAGCAACTGCAGCAGCAAAAGTATGGTAATTCTCACATGGCACGAGGGGCACACGTGGGCAGCCTGTGATCAGTGTTTCAGAGATGGGAAGTGCCAAATGGGCTAACAACGTGGAGAAAGAGTCCTGTTGGGCAACCTGCTGCTTGAATACCCTTGCATTAAAGGGTAACCGATGGCCGGAATTGGCTGATCATAGGAGGTAGAAGGCACTGCAGACTATCATTCTCTGGAAATCTAGCCTCTGCTGTGGAATGGTTGCTGTAGCCATACTGCAACACTTCTGGGACTCTGAGGCAATCACAGTCCTTAAGCCCAGATGACTCCTGCCACGATTTGGTATATACCTGGTTGGGTATGCACTTCATGTACTTTTCTTACGAAAAGAGTCTTTAAAAGAAGCATGGCACAAAGAAATATTTACAAAATGTGATAGTTTTTGTGTGGATGTGATGTCTCAAAAGGAATTTAAGACTTAGACTTTTATTAAGTTTAAAACTTCTATGAATAGGAGAAATGAGAGTATAAGATCTCATTAAAACAAACAAACCACACAAACTTCCCCTCCAAGTCTTTCAGCTATATCTGTTTCTGTTTTGGGAGAGGAATTAGACATGGAGGCAGTTTTCTGCTTTCCTTTCTCCTTTCTTGGGGGACAGGTGGGGAAGGAGAAGGATACCAGTTTGAAATGTGCTGATGGCAGACCAACATTTTAAAGTAAACTATTGTAACTTTATGCTGACTGATTTTAAAAACAGTAAATAGTTCTGTCCTGAAGAGCTGAAGAATTTATTCAGATATCCATTTGCTGAGAAAGTTGGAGGTGAAGTCCTGGTTATGCTTTACAGGAAAACCTTTCTGACCTTGTTATGTTTGTAATGTTTGCTGATTGCTATGGAGATGATCTTGACTAGCCAAGTCAACAGCAAGAAAAAAATGCTTGGCTGTGCTATCTTCCTACTTGTTCTTTGAATTCTGTTTGGGGAAAAAATGCTTGACTAAGAAACAGTGATTCATTTATGAAAGAATTTTTTTTTTCTGTTTAAATAAATCTGATATCATAAAAACTGCTTTAAAAACCTGCTGTGTCTTATGTGTGCATAGCCTTACACAATCTCAATAAATTCCAAAGCAGGGATAATCAGAGAGGGAGTGTTGCTGAAATAAATGATACAAGTATGGAAGATCAAAGGCAGGAGGGGGAAGGTTCTGGTAGGCTTATGAACTATGGGGTTAACATTTCTTCTATGATAACTGCATTGCTGCTGAGTCACAGAGGGGTTTGGTTTGGTTTGGTTTTAATAGAGATAAACTGCTGGGCATACACATGAAACTATAGTAATTGCAAGCATCTCCTTTAGGACAGCTTAGATTTTTGAGGCAGGTTGTGTGTACATGTTTTAATACATCATTTTTTACGAACAGTTTGCCAGCCTTGTGCTCACTGCTATTTATATGTACATATTCAATATATATGTGTATGTATATATATATGTAAATAGTATTTGCATTGATCCAGGCTTATTAAACACATTGCAGTAATTTCTTGCTTGACCAATGCAAGTATATTAAACCATATCCATTAAATAAAATACTGTCAAATAATCTGATGATTCTAAACAGATACCAATCTAGTAATTGTCCGCAATAGCACCTTCTAAGCCTGTCATCAATTTCTGTGCAAGTAAAACTCTTGAGGCCTTCAAGAAATACGAACTGATCTATTGTTTAAAAAAAAAAAAAAGTAGTCTTACGGTGAAAAGAATGTGTTCTGGAACCCTCTCATATACCCAATCAATTAGTTTTATCACCTAAAACAAAACCTGCCACGCTTTTCCTGTAACCTCTGCTTTTCGTTCAGAAGATTGTCTTCAAGTATATTCCTCTGGGATAGATCTTGACAGATACTGTTCTGTTATATTGTTACATTTTGTCTTCTGATGATGTGTGAAACTGCTAAAATTTTCTTACTGGCAAAGAAAAGTATCTTTAGTGCTTCATAGTACATGCTTAGTTTTGCTTTAGAAAAAAGATTATTTGCAACTATGTTACTATGTTATCTCTAACTATAGCTATTCTGTAGACAACCTGTATTGAAAAATTCCTTGTTGAAACATTTTTGGTTCTTCTGAGTTGTGCAGTATCTACGGGAACGAAAGCCCTAATCCGTTCGGGTGGAGCTCTGGAGCTCTAAGAACAGTCACTTTAAAGAACTGTCTTGTTCAATGATAACACTTGTTATCATTGAACCTAGCCAAAGGAATAGACATAGCTTCTTAAACATGGTCAGAAAATCAATATTTTTTTAAATAGATCATATAGCTTAGTATTGATACTGAAAGTGTACTGAGTTGAGAATTTGTGTGTTAATGTTAACAGAGACATTGCATTGACACTTCAGTACTTACTGTAAAATTTGATTTTTCTGTAACTCGTGTGCAAATAAAAACAGTGGTTTGTTTTATAGGCTTCTGAAAAGTAAAATCCTGATGCAGTTTTCCTCTGGTTGCTACACTATAAGCCGTTAATATTATGTTGGTTTTCAATTTTGTGTTAAAGCTTTAGTCAGGATTCAAAAAACATTTAAATATTTTATATAGCAATATGCCTCATAAGGATTAAACCGTTACATTTTGAAAATGAAGCAATGAAAATGATGTATTGCTTTCATTTAAATGTTCTGGGAACTTTTAAGGTGAGCTCTCACTTTTTGGCTACTTCAGGTACAAAAGTGTCTCAAAATTGGAATGACTTGACATACCCATACTATTAAAAAAATCCATTCTGTAAAATAAAACAAGAATTATGGTCTTATTGCATAGAACTTCTGGCTAGCTAGCAGAATGTGCTTTTTGCAGTTTAAAATAGTATTTCAGGTGAACTGTAAACTGTTGCAAAGAACTTCGCTTTAAAAAAAGTAGTAGTCAACAACTTCTAATTGAAGTTCTGTCACTGTTGCGTAACTACTGTAATCTTATCCCACCTACACATCATGGGTGGAATTGCAGTTAGAGAACACTAAAATTAACAAATTGAGGAGGGGGAAGAAAGGAGGGATCTTAAAATACTCGGATTAATTTTGTCAAGTTTTAATAATAATTGAATGCTTCACTAATTAAATAATGACTTGTGCTTTGCATGTTTGCATATACACTGAGGGCGATGTTGCTGGTTGGTCTCAAGATACAACCTCTTCCAATCAACAGGAAGCAGCTATCTCAGGAATTACAGTCCTATTTACATATATTCAGTTGCATCAACTCTCACTCCTTCCACTCCTTCCACCTATGGAAGTTGTGGGTAGTAAGACCAGACTGGAATGTACAGTTAGAACTGCTATTAAAAGTGCTATTTCTGAGGAGGGGGGGGGGGGGAA
>NW_008824053.1:1632967-1685711 GCF_000699105.1 Pygoscelis adeliae
TATTTGTTTTGGGTTGTTTTGTTTTTTTTTTTTTTTCCACAGTTTGATTCTGTGGTTAAAGCTCTCCTAAAATTTGCAACAAGATTTAAGATGAGAGCGGATATTTACAGATTTCTGGAAGCGAAATACAGTTGGCACTACTTAAATAAATAAACCACAATTCTGCAGCATTACCGTATCTCCCACCCCCAAGTGTCATCGATGCCAAGAGAGGGAAAAGAAAGGAAATTAAAATTGTCAAATTGGATTTAAAAACCTGAAGTTGGGTAACAGCAGCACTGGTATAAAGGCAGTTTATAAAATGTGCAACTTCTAAAAATAGAAATGCGCTTCAAATATTTAGAAGCAGAATCCAGTATGTCTGATGACTTCCTCAAAACTTAGTAGTACTGTAGAAACGTCAGGAAAAACATGAGTGATAGTGTTGCAGAATGTAATGAAAGTGTAGCAATTCATGAAGCTAAAAAAAATATAATGCAATAAACTGTCCAACTCGCCCTTTTTAAGTGACAATTTTATCTCTCTCTGGCTTTAAATAGTTTTGCTGCAGTTTGTCATTATTGTTCTTTTCTGGTGCTTGCTGGTCTTGTTTTCAATGGGAGTTTTGTCCACAGGATTCTGACAGAGGCTTCTTTTCTTCCTAAAGAAAGAAGAATTGCAAACGTTACTAGTTTTGTCTCTGCCTAGTCTTTTTTTCAGGCTTTTCACTTGTGCAATCATTTTTTTATAAATTCTTGCTGTTGAAGCTTTCTAAAGATGTCTGTCACCCCGTTTTTAGGTAGTATAGATGGAAGGGTGATGTTTAATTTCTAAAATGCCTGTAAGATTGATTGCTTCAGTTTTTCTCTTGTCTTCTCCACAGAATTATGTGCTGAAGAGGTTTAACATATAGGAGGGTGTTTTAGTCTGAAAATTTCAATGTCTTTAATGAACATTCATAGGCTATGTTGAAATATTTAAACTTGTGAAAAAAAATCCAGTATTTTATATTGAGCATTTTGGTTCAACTGCATTTTATAGGATATTTTCACACAGCAAACTAAGATCTGCCCTGATACAGTGGCTGTTTCCCTGCACTCTTATCTATAATGTAAGAGGATCGTTCATGGTATCAGTAATTTTTTCTCCTTCAATTCTAAGAATCTCTCTATGAGAATTTTTTCAGTTTTGGTAAGGTGACTTTTTAAAGTATTTTTAAAATGTATGCTTCTCTCAGTAAACATGCTGTCTTTTTTTTTTTTAACAGTATTTCAGTCTATCAAGAAAGAGGATAGTGTACTATACCAGTTTTGACCAGCGGAAACGAGCAAATGCGGCGTTTTTAATAGGTGCATATGCTGTAAGTATCATTTATCACATGGATACTTCTAACCTTCTTAAGAGAAGTCTGCTATGTGTAAAATAGCATCTCAAGGAATGGTCCTTTACGGAGGTAGGCAGATTGTCATTTGATTCTTCTCTAAGCTGTCTTTGAAAATTCTGCTGTATGAGTTTTAGGGAAGCCCTGTCTTTGTCACTTAACTCCATTTACTACACAGGGATTGGCTTTGACAGGTCATGTGCATGTTTCCCATAGGATACCATTTTCTTGAATGGCAAAAATGCAAACCACAAACTTACCTCTAAACCTGGCTGTCTTAAGATCAATTGCTGCTCACGGCAGTAGTGAGATTCATGCTAGAGAGGAGAAAGCTTTTTCTCACAGCCTTTCTTAAAGTTACTAGACTAGAGGCATAGTGATTATTGAATGGATTTCTTTTCTCAGTTAATTTTCGTAGCCTACCCAGAATAATGGAAAAATTGAGGTATTTCAGCCTTCTGATGTTACAGATAATATGCAATACACAGGGCCATCTTAGTTAGCCAAGCCTAACTTATTATGATATCACGTAAGTTTTGATAGTCCCACGCTCACACTTGCACAGCCACTTGTGTGTCTTCATAGCAGCGTAGCTCAGACTCAATTTTACCTTCCTGCTCTACTGGCCAGAATTGGAGCACACTTGTAGAAAACTCAGAGTCTTTGTGATAGCATGTTTTATGCTGATGAAGTATTGAAACTAACAAGCTGCTGGTCCTGAGCTGACATCCACGTGGTCAGCTGAGTTCTGGAAGTCTCTGTTAAGTCAGGCTTTGTACTGTGTGAAAGCTGGTATATTTCTTTCAGGCCTGAGGTCATGCTGAAAGCAAAGCTCAATAAATGCAGATGATAATATGGAAAGAATTTAGGTTGCAGATTCTTGTAATTAAACAAAATGTTTTACTACAAGTGTGGGGATAGTGTGTAAATGCTCTTAAGAAAGAAGATCTAGTTAAAGATGGAAAAAAAAATTGGGGATAAGTTCAAATTTTAAAAATCTTTGGGTTAGATTTTTAACCCTTGGGATTAGACCTGATGGAACAACTCTGCAAAAGGAATAGTAAGAACAAATGAGTTAGAACGTTCTAAGTTTGTTAACGTTTTTGACTGTACAAGGCTATATTTAATAATGCTCGAATTTCCAATTCTGTGTTTTATATTCTGTTTAAGGAGCCTCCAAATTTGATAGTGTATCTTTATAAGCTTTACCGATCCCTTCAGATCCAAAATCTGTTCAACTTGTAGCATCTTCAATAATGATTCCCACACTATAGTTGGTAAAGAAACTTCAGTCATTCCATTCAGACTGCTTTTTGTTTTCTGTTTGCATCATTATATCTCCAATTCTGTATTTAGAAAGATTCACTTCATGTTTTAAAGATGGTCTAATTAAGCCTATAGCTAGAGAACACTCATCTAGCACGTATGAAGATTACAGCATCTGATTGCCTTCACTGGATTGCCCTTGTCTGATCCTGCCTTCATCTTAGAAGCCTCGGAAAGGGTAGGACACTGGCATTTTGAAGGGGATGAGATAATCTTTTTATTCCCCTTGTCCAGTCCTTGTTATATGACCATCTCAACTAAATAGCTGTTCTCTGTGGATAAGGGGTTAAAAGGCCCTTATCGGTATTAGGTAGACCCAAGGAGAAAGCACTACTGTCCATGAAGAGAACTTCTTGCAAAGCCAGGTTGTAGGAACAGAAAGGTAAGGGGGTACGAAAGGTGCAAGACAGAACTCCAAGCAGAGGACTGATCAGCTAAGTAAGACTGTGCCATATTTGTAGTATTTAAGACTTAAACATGGGAACAGTCTGGTATATTTGGTAGTCCTTATTTGAAGGACTTATTGCTCAGCAGCTAAAGCTAGGGATAAGGGCACACACTGGGGGGGAGGGCAGCAGAAATCCCCCTGAAGAAAGTCAAGAGGTGTGCACAAGTGCACATAGTATGTGTACCATGGTGTGACTGTATATGTACTCCATAATAGATATCAGGTGGCACATCACATAAAGAGTTGGTAGCTTATGTGTACAATAAGGTAAATCAGTGTGCCACAACTGCATGCACACTTAACCCTTGCCTAGCCTGTTTTAAGCTGCTTATAGCTCTTAACTGCTAGCATATGCAAGTGATCCACACCTGCGTTTGATACTGTTATTCTCCCGTCAGACTAGTATGTTTTAAGTATCTTCTGATTATTGAAGATATGTACCAAGAATAATTCTTTACTAATACAGTGCTACCAGTACAAAAAAGTATTCGTTCTCCTATTGAAAACACCTTATAGTCACTTTCCAATTCATCTCCATTTAGTAGAACATTGGAAAACAGTTTGCACAAAGGTATCCAATGTTACATAAGTATGTCATCCCAGAATTATTTCTGTAGATGTGTATTCCTAAACTTGAAAGTGTTATGGGAGTTCATTCACCGTCTTCTACAATGATTGATACTAATGCCAATAAATTAATAAAATTAATTTTTATTTATTCTAAAAAGTTATTTATGATCTACCTAATAATCTGACTTTTGTTTTTCAATTGCAGAAGCTTAGCTTTTATAATCCAGGCGTATTCATTTCACACTCAAGAAATAATCTTTGCATTTTTTGAGTGTTTTACCTGTAAATGCTATGTTCAGTCAGATGCAGTAGATGTACACTCTTGGGTTACGTGATAGGGCAGTTCCTGACCTGAAGGAATCTAATCATATTCTTCAGTATTCTTCAGTAAAAGAACTGTGTGTAATTGGCAATTTGATCTATTACAATTTGAATATCCAAATTGTGACAGAAATATATGTACTCTTTGATTTAAGGTCATCTAGATTTTATATCTTTTCTTTGATTATACAAGCTTTTTGTGACCAGAAAGTCTTATAGCTATGAACTCTACCAATGTGTGAAAGTTAATTGAGAAGGCTTGTTTTATTTGTCCTGGTGTTAAAATATTAAGTGTAAAATGAAACGTGGAAAACAGTGGCTCAGGTTCTAGGAATGGGTTTCTAGTGGTGATTATGCAACTTAGATTGTTCCATTAAACAGCTTCTTAGACATGTTGAACTGAAATACCCTATAGCTATTAAAATATTTTAATAAGAGAGTCATAAGTTTAAGCGAAAGCTAAGTCTTAAAACTTTATTGGCAATAGGTTGCCTGTTTGTAAATTGCATCTCAGGAAGATGCATTTGCTAAATTTCAATTTTTACAATAGACTTTCGATACATTTGGGCTAATCATGTCCAGTTGCTAAATTATTGTCCTTGCTCTTAAGAATTCTGCAAAGATTACTTCTGTCCTAAAATTCAGATTAAGAAGAAAAAGAATATTTAAAGTGCTACAAGAACAGAAGAACATGCAGACTTCTCTGATCTTACAGAGAAGTTCAGGGTTCCCCCTAAATGACCAAGACTACAACATAGGCTGTTCAGTGATGGCAGAAACAGGGTGCTACTAGGTTTTACAAAGTCTTACCAGGTGCCACAGAGAATATTTTGAAGCTAGGATTGCTTTGCTTTTCCCGTCATCTGTTTGGAGACTTATTTTAGTTGTTAGGGGCTTTTATGTAGTCTTCCACAATAGTTATTTTTAAATACTTTTTTTTTTAAATTAGTTTTAAAATAGTATCACAAGTACTTTCATGCATACCAAAACTAAAGTAGCCTGGTTTGACTCAATTTGTCCCTAGTAGTTTCTGTCTGGGGGGGAGAGGGGAGAGGGAGTAGGTTTAATTATACTGAATTATTCTGAAGTGATTACATGAACTCCCTGCTTGTCATCAAAGAATTCATTCTTGGAGAAATCGTAAAGGAGAGTGCATTTTCTCTTGTCTGATAACATATGGATGAATTGGGAGCTGGGTGCCTCGTTCCATATTCTTAAAGTAATTGTTATGTTTCTTTTCTGGTTGGAAACCAATGAACCCCTACCTGGTTGTATACACTCTGCTGTCTAGTAAGGTTTGAATTCCCTGGGGGAGAAGAGCAGGAGGAATACTAGTCTGTTTGTACCAGTGACTGCTCGTGGACTTGTAGAGAAATGGGGCAGAGGGAAGAGAGAACATGTATGTATGACACTTGCTCCTCCTGGTAAACCTAGAACTTTAATTCTGCCCTTGCATCAGTCAGGTAGTAGTTATCTCTTGCAATTCTTCAAAGATCAAAACTTGATTAGTGGACCAAAATCTGACTTTTGAGCAGTCCTGGTGAAACATAATGCTTTCATACTGTGACAAACTCTGAAAAGAGATCCAGTGAGCTCTTTTTCCTTTTCCTTGTAGATAGCAGATGGGCTGGTCATATTTCTTTCTCACAATTACTTTAAGTGTGTATTTTGGTAGTAATACCTTTCATTAGACTTCTGTAATGCCAATAAGGGGGAAAAGCTGTTGAGTTCTTAAGTTTGTAATTTCATCGCAGCAGATGACTGGGTAATAGCAAATTACTACAGCATGTTCAGTCATTTGCTTGCAGGAGTGTTTTTTCCCTAATTTAAAAATTTAAATTAGACTTCTCAGCTCTACTTGAAGCTTTAAGGGTTTGTTCTCTTGTAATCTAAGCATATCGCACTACTGCTCAAATCTGTAATCCCTCTCCTGGAGGGTCAGCAAGTACAAAGGCTTTTCAGTTACTGCAGCGTGTACGGCCTTGTTGCTGTTTCAAGCAACACCTTTCTTGAGATGGCTTTAGATTGGTTTCACAGAATTCTCGTGATAACTTAGTAGCTCTAGAGTGGATCTGTTCCATATACTTCTAATTCGAAAATGGCAGGTGTGGGTGGGAACAAGATGAATCCAATTTGTATTTGAAATATTGTGGATAAGTGTTAAGGTGGACTTGCAAAATACTAATTCCCTTTTTGTTCTGAAAAACTTTTTAGGACATATGGTATGAATTTTCTTGGCGGTGGGTATGTGGCCAGTATTGCTACATGTCACGTGCCTGCATAGTGTCCCAACTGTGGAGAGCTTTATCTTTCAACCACATAATTATTCAGGAAGTTGAGAACATAAGAATGGAAATGTCAGAGGAAAAAAATATTTGAAAACTTTCAATATTTGCTGAATCTGTATTTTACAGGTAGCAGTGCCACATGATATGAGATAGAGAAGTAACAGTGGGGAAGGGGAGAACCTTGTCCCTTGTAAAGCAACTCTTGTAAGAGAACAGTTACTATCTGGAAAGTGGCTTTTTTTTTTTAAAAGGCTTTTATTCACGTTATTTCTTAGATAAAGGTTCAATTTATACAAACTATTCACTACAGGTTCTTTGTGTTGTTTCTTTTTTACTTGTGTATGCTGCAGAATGAAAGCACTCTGAAGATTCATCAGATTAAAAAATGAAGCTAAGTTTCAGTTGCTGAGTTTTCATTGATAAAGATGAGTCAGAAAACGGTCTCCTGGGTTTTTCTTAATGGATATCACTACTTTTTAAGTACTGAAGACATGTACTGTAGTGTTTCCTTCTCCATTTCATTATCCTTCCTCCTTCAGTTATTGCATTATTCTTGACATCTGTGATACTTCGTTTTTTTCAGGAGCTCTGTTCAGTGTTTCTTTCCCTCTCTTCCTTCCTTTTGTGTTCCTAATATCTTTCTCCTGTTTCCATCCTGGTGTCTTTATTATGAGCTTTGTGGACAGACAACTAGTAGTGTTTCGTTCAAAATGTCATGTATACATATCTTTGAGCAGAGACAGCTTGGAAGTACCATAACTTCTGTGAAATAAAAACTGCAGCATTGGGAAAACATTCATATAGTACAAATTTGCCCCTACTTCAGATTTCTGACTCCCTGCTGCGTAAGATGGAAACTCATCTTTCCCTGAAGTCCTCTGAACTACCCTCTAAGGATCTTTTCGCTACAAGTAGGAATTTAGGCTTTAAATGTAAGCTAATTGACGTGATTATTGACATTAATTGACATGAATAAAATCAGTATTTTTCTCTGTAATACACCCCCCCCCCCCCCAAAATCTATTGCACAGGATGCATTGTTCTTAAATGCAAAACCTTTGTGGTGAGGGGGGACTATAAAGGAAGAAAAAAGGAAACTTCTTTCACAGACTCAAAGAATCTCTTACAAAGACTGTGAAAAGAGAATAGCATTGCTATGCTGCAGGGGTTGAAAGCATGAAGTTGGTGCCCTTAGTTAGCAATCATTGCTGTAGGCAGACCATTACAGCTTAAAAATAAAAAGAAATGGGCTCCTCCACTTTTTGAATTAAGTAAATACATATATCCATTAAATAAATCTCTGAATCTGTTTCAATATTAGTAATTACTGGTTTGACCCCAAAAACAAAGAATCCAATAATTGAATTAGAAACAATTGTTCTGATAACACAGAATAAATGGAATGGTTTTCATACAGAAATTGTGGCCTGTTTTGATGGTGGAAGGTTTCGGGAAACCATTGCTTTCAGAGGTTAAGGAGGGGAGAATATGGAAGTTTGGCAAATACAGGCACATTAATTTTGAGAAACATGTGGTTTGGGCACTTGCTAAATGAAACAGCAACATTGACGCTGCTGCAGTATTGAGATTTAACGTCTGAAGATAAGTGGGGTTTTTCCTCTTTTTGGGTGCTGATTATACTGATCCATGCTATCAGTGTGACTGTGATGAGTGGAGCAGCAACACTGGAGTCGACCCTGAACTACAGCTACGTGTCAGGGAATTGAAGGCAAATCAGCTCGTGTAGAGGGTTTTGGTCCAAAATTAGACTAGTTGTTCACAGCAATGAAATAGGTGGCAGTTGAAAAACAGAGATGATTCTGGACCCTCTTTGCTTTGCATCATGGCAAACAGTTTTTCAGACTGTTTTACCTGAGTCAATATTGTTTTTGTGTTATCTTGTCTTTTCTGTCTGCCTTGTCCATGCTTGAGGAAGGAATGCAAGAAAATCTACCTACCATGTTGACATCTTACAGCGTACTAAAAATCCCATTAACTTGAGATATGACTTTAGACATAAAGCAAATTGCAAATATTCTGGGAGTGGTCACCACTTACCTATATTCTAATGTGTTCAGGGTCAAAAGTTGAATAAAGCTTTTAGATCAGGAATTAGCCTATGTCTTGGTTAAGAAAATAATTATTAGAATACTTTACATTCAGCAGTTAAATGTGCATAGAGCTAAAAAGTAGCCATGTAGGTGCTGCTTGTAAGGTGAGTTGGGAGGAAATGGCTAGGAAAATTGTGTGGCTTTGTTTACAAAACATATTTGTGCATGTGAAATATGCCACTCCAAACTGGATGAAATCTTTTTTTTGTAAATAATGCACTTGCTTAATATGTATTCCAAATTAAATTTATTTTAGGACCAGTTTTACTATACAAATAGGAATCGAAATGCAACAAGATGTGGTTGTATTGTAATTTTGTACTTGAGTAAACTGAGCTGATAGTGTTCAGTGATAGCAGAATGAGCCTTGGCTTAGGGTGTTACATTAACTATATGTTGGTCTCATAGTAACAGGTTCAGCTTGTTGAATTGGATACTTTTGTTAATTAGTAGTTTGATATTGACAGTTAGGAATCAAAAAATATTGTGTTGGAAAATCTTCCATTGAGCTGTGGCGGTGAAGTGTTTCCTTTGTCAGCTGCTGTGATAATGTTTTGACTCGTCTGGAATTGGACAGAGAATTCCTAGCATAGATGCCTATCGTTCATCTTAGTGCAATGTTGAGTCTGTCGTAAAGTCTCTCAGTTGCAGCAATATGTGTTGGGTATTTTTTAATTTTTTTTTTAAAGGGGGGGAATGATACAAAACAGAAATCCCAGTTTCTGTTGACTTCTGTTGATTTCTGAATCTCTTACTTTGTGTAGGTATGTCTTTTCTGTCCTATAAATGTCATAGGAGTTGGTCATAAAGGAGTACAGTATACATCCTTAAGAGTTTTGTGGGCTGGGGGAAGTGTACATGTGGTTAATGACTTTTCAGGCTCAGGGCTTATTTTTTTTCCTCTCCCCCCACCCTCTTTAGGTAATATACTTGAAGAAAACACCAGAAGAAGCTTACAGAACACTTTTGTCTGGATCTAATCCACCGTATCTTCCATTTAGGTATGTGAACATGAGAAATGGGCCTAACTTTTGTGTTTTAGAATTTGCTAAATACAAATTTTTCAGATTACCTTCCCAGAAAAGGGTTTCGTGTCTGATACAGACGTTGTATCAAAATGACTGATCTCAAAAAAAAAAAAAAAAAGGTATTTTTTTTACTTCTGGTGGAATTACTTGCTCTGTGTTGGAATAATAAAGCCATTTCGATTGATTTAAGTTTTAAGTAACACTCCCAGTCTTGCAAACTGTCAGGTTTAGAAAATAGTTCTCAGCATGTTTGTGATTTAGCAATTAAAACTTTTATTTATGATGTATCGTGTTTTACTATTTGGAAGTCATTCAAATTTTTTACATTACCTAGTACCTAACCAGCTAGACTTACATGAATGAAGGGGGTTTTATGCTGTTACATTTTTTCTATTTTACAGAACAAGTACTGATGTTCCAGTTATTAAATTGCTTTGCCTTTCTGTTTTCGATGAATCATAGATAATTTCTCTCAATCTGTCTTTATTCTCTGTACTAAGGTCATATTGAGACTTGAATCTGAGGAGTTTTAGCTATCATGCCTATCTAATAAAGAGACTTTCAGATTTTTTTTTCATGGTGTGGACCATGAAATGCCTTTGTACTTTATGAATGAAAATACCTCACACTATTCTCATGCAAACACTGGCAATAAAAGGTAACTGCAAGAAGGTCAATGTCCTCTTCTTTTAGGGGAGTCAGTGTTTTACAAGTAGTGTTCACTGTCAGCCAATGCATTTGTAAATGTAGACCTACCTTGTCTATATCAAATTCATCTGATTCTACAGCCACTCAGCAAAGGAAGATCAGATTATCTCTCTTCTCATAGCTTGTACAGGAGCCAGATACAGTATAACTATTGGGATGGTAGATTTGTATGCGAAGACTAGTTTGACTTTGAAATCTTAAACCATTGAACACATTTTTTAAAAAAGTGTCAAATCAGTGATAGCTTTTATTGGCAGAGAGTTTATACTTTCACCTGGTCATCAATAGCTCTCCAAAGCTCAAGAAGTTTACTGAGCTGTTGATACCCGTATTTTTTTCAGCTAATTATAAAAGATACTTGGTACAATGCACTAAAAAACCAGTTATTTTAAACATGTCAGTGTTTTTTTAACATCTCCAAATTCTATATAAAATACAGGAGTAATGATCTCAGTTAAACAAATAATAATGTATAGTTTTCTCCACCCTTTAGATTCTTTGGTTCCTGATCTTCTCCCAGTTTGAAATAATCACATTGGTCCTTTCCATTTACAGAAGGTTCAGCTATCGGAATATTGCTCCAAGAAGTTCTTTCAAGGAAACTCTATTATTCTGAGCACAAAAACTGTGTCAGTACGTTCTTCTGTCTACTTACCATTTTGGGGAAGCAACAAGTGAAATATTTCCCTGCAATATTTCCCTTCCTTCTGGGGATTACTATGTAGCATTTTAGTGGAGTCTGAAAGAAACCTGATTCTCCCTTTCATATCAAATTCTCAGTGGTTCAACTTTGGCAGGAGTATTTCTTTCATATAAGAGCTTTTAATACTAAAGTGACTTAAATTTTTCAGAATCTTAAGCTTAGTTTATTCAAAACTTGCTGAAAAAGCAAAACTCTCTTAGTAGTGGAGGTTGTATGTCACCTAAGAATAGCTGTATCTTGTTCACCAATTAAAAAAAAAATTACTGTTTGGAATTACGGTAGATTGCTATGTCTTTAGGTTCCTTTCTTCCCTGCCAAAGTAAAGATTAAGGTGTATGAAAAAGAGGTTCTGACAAAGTGAAGAACCTTAGTTGTCAGATCCCAAAATTAACACAGAAAACTTGGGAGCAATATTGTGTTTGTGGAACAGACTCATATGACCCTATTTGTTCAAACCAAAGGCTACAGACCTTTGCCTTGCAACCAATTCCTTATAATAATGATGATGATGATAGTAATAGTAATAAAAATGCTATTTCTGCTTGACTGATAGGGAGTAGTGAAAGTAATTAGCTCTGTGATTTCTTGTGAGGCTGATAAGAACCACAGTAACAAACTTAATGACACAAAACAAAGCAAATCCTCCTGAGTTTGAATTCATAAAATTCTATTCCAAAATAGAATAGTTAGCTACTCTGGGATCAGCAAAGGAGGGGTCAAAAAAAATACAAGAAACAGCAAGATTTTCTGAAGATAGCTTTATATTATATACAAAGAGCATTTCATGTTTCCCAGGGGAGAGAAAACTAACTGAAAACATTGAAGAAGGCAATGTCCAACAAAGGGACGACTCAGTTTTTGCAGTCTGGGTTGTTAAAATGATTACAAAGTATAATTGCTTCATTCTGTTTGTCAGCTTCAGGAGAAGAGGGCAATAAATGTATAGAGTAGGCAGTCTTCTGAAATGTAACTCCTCTGCAGTCTTTGTCTGTCTGTTTCAAGCCCTGGGTTGCTGGGAGATAAATGATTGGCTAAAACTAAAGCTTTTTTGGGAGGTTGTGGGGTTTTGTGGTGGGTTTTCTGTGGTGTGGTTGGGTTTTGGGATGTTTTTGGGTTTTGGGGTTCTTTTAATGCAAAGCTTTGGCTATTTTAGAGGAAGGGAGGGAGGCAACCTCTTGAGCAGAGTCTTACTGTCTCCACAAGGAATATAGTGTTATAAGCTTTTGCTAGAAGAATTAAACATCCTGATTTCTTGCGCGTTCTTTCTTATATGGCGTGGGGCTGGAAAGCACTGAAGTTTCTTTTGGAGCTGCTTTGGACTATGTCAGGTCTTGGCACTGGATTAGAGCCTAAGCAGATTCTGTTACCTGCGGTATAGTTTGCCCTGCTGGGAAAGACGGCTGTGTAATCTAGCTGTGCAGGAGGTGAGACGAAGAGGAGTGAGGAAATAAACTGAAGGATTCTGACAAGATAGGAGGCTGGGTAAGAAATGGGGAGTCTGATAGTTAGGGGGGTGATATTTTGGAGTTGAATTCCTAGGAAGAGGCTGGAATAGATACATAGGGAGCTTAAGAATTACTGGGGCTGAGAGAAGGGCAAGTAGATCTGATGAGGGCCTGCAGTGGGACAATCTAGATTAGCTGGGAATGGGGAAGAAATAATTTATTCCTCCTTTCCTGGTTTATATAGGCCTTTGAGATTATTTTCTGCCCCTGTCTAAGACATTTGAAACATCTCTTGTGCAAAATATAGCATGATACAGAGGCCCAAGCAAATGAACCTGTGCTGGAAGCAGTAGCACTGCCTTAGGTCAGTGCTTATCTGCTTGGCGTCGAGCTATACTGTGAAGAAACAAGTTGGTGCTATGAGAAGGTTTGCACTCCTTCCACATCTTTAGTGTCTTGGAAAGGACTAAAATGACTCTTATGTACAATGAAAACTGTAACCCAAATGTCTTACCTCTTCCCTCCTATTCTAAGGTCTAGGAAGGAAATAATTTGAGGTATTAATCATTGGTATTCAGTACTTATTGACTTGAATTTATTCTTGGAGCCTGGAACTTAGATATTATATAACTTCTGTAGTGTAAGTCATCTCCATTGGAATAGTTTCAAGTGCAAGAGTTTATCAGTGAGCGATGATCAGTTAAGTGTTACAGCTAGACTATTTAACAAGTTTGTTAATTTGATATCTGAAGTGTCTTCTATTTGGAAAAAAAAATAAGACAACTTTCAATATGTAGATTCTTTAGGGAGTGCTGAGGTATGTTTACATGAAATGATCACTAGGAAACTGATCTACTTTCCTCTAGCTCAGTGACCTCAAAAAGCCTTAATCGGCTTAGATCTTCAGCTGGTATTTCATTAAAAGACAGCTTCAGCAAATATTGTTCAGGGGTGGAAGGAAATCAGAATACCCCTCTTACAAGATACATGGAAACTTTTTGGTTTTGTTTTTATAATAGAAAAACTAAAGACAAAGCAGGAGGATAAGGCACTACTGTCTTTGAGACGCTTGCATCTTATTTTTAGGTGATTCACTGTCACTTGGTGACGCTCTAATCTCTTGAAGATTTTGTACTGTATCTTCTCACTTCCATTTAAGAAAACGGTGCTAACGCCATTTTAAATCATCATAAATACCGGTTTCCTATTGTGAAACTAAATTTTAGATTTTTACCTCAAACTACTCTGTATTGACTTTATATTAAAGAGAAAAAAACAAATATATTTTAGTATTATTGTGTTCAGTCTCTAGATATGACGTGAATTTGAGAGCTAGATTTTAGTTCGTAGCTTTTGGGTTTTGTTTCTTTATTAGTAAGTGCTGGGGAAACAAACTATTTTGTTACTGACAGTGTTTAGAGGTTTGGTGAAAGGGAAGGCATTATGCAGTATTGAGGTCAGCTACAATAACTGTGAAATCGGATGTGGGATTTGCAGCTCTGTAATGCTGGCTCAGGTTCATACTACATCTGTATCTCATAGAAATATTCACGTTTTTCTCATTTTGAAAGCAAATAGGCTACTATCATGTAATAGTTGGTAAAACAGTGTTTGAAAATAAAGGTGGTTATGCATTTGGCCATAAAAGACTGGAAGAATACTGTAATGAAATGTGATCAGCAACAGAAATCAGAGCACCCACACTGTAAAACTGTGCAGGAGATGTCTGTATGTGCCCTGTTCTCTTATTCTGATATGAAATGAGGTCTTCCTTTCTCTTCTATGCTTTTTTAAGCACAAACTTCTGAGTTGAACAAAAAGGTATAACATTTGAAATCCAAATAGCTGGTTTCCACCAGTAAAAACACCCTAAATGTTTTTGTATACGCATAAGTCGTCCCAGTAAGTTAAAAATGACTACTGTCTGAAACGTAAGCACATGCATTAGTTTTCTGTTGGATAGGATGCTGATTGTGTACAGTGGGCAAAGGAGAAGAATAAGTTTAAGTAGAAAGAATGTCTGGAATAAATTTTAATTTCATCTAAAATTATGTTTCTGCAAGGTTAGTAAAGGTATTTTTTTCTTTACAGTGCTCTTCCTCCTAACTGTTAGTGCTTGCATTCCGTTTTACTGTGGTACAAAGTGTGGCCCATTCAGAATCTATTGCATCTTATGCAAGCTAAAATTAGTAGTATTAATTATGGCTCTAAAACTTTGAAATATATCTGTCGTTGGTAGAAAGAAAATGCATGCTGGTGGATCTAGTGATATACACTTGTCTTCTCAAGTCAATGTGGTATGAGAATAGCTGTATTTCTAACAGGATTTTTGTAAAGGTTAGTACTAGTTCTGACAGAATCCAATATTTTTATCCATGGTCTGGAAATTTATACATCAGTAGGAAGGAAGAAGGGTTGACACAAAGAATGGTGAAATTGAACTAGTTGTTCTGCATTAGTTTTTAATTATTTAGTTTTATCCGGTAAATGCATTAATTCAGGAGGACTCAAAAAATAAGATCAAATTTGTTTTTTAAATATTTACAAAGCTTCTTAATGATTTGACATGACTTCTGACTGATTTCTCTGGGCTAGAAAAAGAACTTGATAACTCAGCCTCAGCCTGGAGGAAGTCTTCTAGGTGACTGTGGGGGAGATTTTTTTTTTGTTTTGCTTTTAACAAAGAAAGAATCAAAATAA
Organism: Pygoscelis adeliae; assembly: GCF_000699105.1. Taxonomy (NCBI): domain Eukaryota; kingdom Metazoa; phylum Chordata; class Aves; order Sphenisciformes; family Spheniscidae; genus Pygoscelis; species Pygoscelis adeliae. The sequence continues at coordinate 1,647,976 of NW_008824053.1, forward strand.
TTAGTGACTTGAAATACCTTAGACAACGCCCTGTAAACAGAAAGATATTTTACGTGAGTAACTTATTTAAAACATTCAGGAAATTAGGTCACGATAATCTTAATCTTTGCCTTTTGAGTATTTCAAGGCCTTTCTAGACATGTAGTTGGCAGTAAGATTGGTGTTAAGCATCCGTCCTCTCTAATACTTCTGCAAAATGCTCTTTGGCTAAACTCTAAAGGAATGTTAACACTGCTCTGGAATAATATGAAATCATCAATTTGATAGGAAGATTGAATATAAAAAAATGCCACTTCATAAGTACACTGTGACTTGGTTTCATAAATAAACTAGGTTTTTTATTGTTTTAATATTTAAAACAGCTCTGTATAGTGCATTTTGTTGCTTGCTGTGTGTTCTGAAACTGGTAACTTGGGTTTCATCTGCTAATACTGAGTCCACAAGCACTTCCCTTACCTGTACTTCAGATCTGTCTCTACTACATCAATGGATCCAGCATGCAGAGTCCTCATGGATTATACATAAAACTTCTGCCAGATGAATTTCTTTGTTCTTACACCTAAAATTTAGTACCTGTAGATAGCTTAGCTTAAAATTCTGGAGCATAAAACAGTAAAGTTTCAGAAAGGGGTTTGCATCTGGAATTGATTCTAATCAGGCAGTTGTACTTTTGGAAATTAGAAAAGAAAAAATATATCTGTTCCTGGATTTACCCTGAAAAGGATTGGGAGTGCTACAATAAGTATGGCTGTGGCTTTAAGGAAAATGAAGTGCATAGATTTTGGTCCATTTTCTTGTTTTCCAAATTACGATAGAAGGAACTTTTATTATTTGCTTGTGTTTTCTTACCAGAAGATACTTGAGGGACAGAGGGGGAGAGAGAGAGACGTTATGGCAAGGTCTGATATAATACGCTCAGTATTTGCCATGGCTCATCAAACATCATGCTTTCCCTTGAAGCATTAGGTAATATTAAGCCACTGCTTCCAGGTGTTATTTCGCTACCGTGCTGTATTGTCATTCATATCTAGTGTTTGTTTATGGTTTCATTACATTATCACATTCTGCCACAAATGATAGATGGGGATGTGAGTTTTTCAGATGTTAACTCAGTGTGTTGCATTTCTTTTTAAAAAACCATTAGAATGCTGCTATTCTTTTAGTTTCTGGGAATTTGGGATTAGGTTTAAACAGCTTTTTATTTGTTCATTCCAAAACTTTGCCTATTTGGAATTTCCTGGCTTTCAGTCTTTCTATTATTTCACTCTGTGTGGTTGGCAAGTGTCAGCAGAGCTGTTTTCTCCAGTCAGAGTACACCTACTGTTATGGTTAGGTGCGCAACAACAGAAATGAGACGTTTGAGGCACGGATGATGTAGGCAATAGATGTTAGCTGCCAGCATCCATGTGCACTCCACTGGTAATAGCTGTCTGTGGGAACTGTAGCTAAGAATACTGTACACCTGGAATTGTGATAGGCTTATCTTGTACATCTAGGTCAAGTTCAATGTCCTCTCCTCTCCCTTCTCTCTCTCGCTCTCATAGCGCTTCTTGTTAATGAATTAGAGATTATGTGGCTTTTTTCCCCAGTATTGTTTTTATGTACTGCAGTATCAGATGCCTTATCAGTTGAAGAAGTAGCTATATACATATAGATAAAATAAAAATTATATTATTGTTGTAGCAAAATAACATGTAATATAGAACGTCTGCTACAATCATATCTTCCATTCATATTTCTCTAAATACTTAATTTTGTGGTTTGCATTGTTTTAGGTTTTGCTGTTTCTGTCAGCCTCTTCAGAAAACTGTTACAGCTTTTAAAGGTTTTCTGCTATATATGTGCTCCCATTAGGGCCTTAAGATTTTTTGCTCAGAAGACCTTTTTGTTTGCTAAAATGCCTTTGTGCTAAAATGATTTGTTATCCAAATTTCCCCTGTGAAAAACGTATTGTCTGTGAAGTTTATATTTTACAGCTTTGGTATGTTCTGTGTATCTAATGTAATGAAAACACTTTATGGCTTTTCATTTTGAAAAACTTCTTTGTTGGATTTGGATATTGAAGGTTTATTCACACTTTAAAGTTCCAATTCTAAAACATTATGGCTAAGTATTTTTTAATAATCTAATAACTTGAAAGCCTTTCTAGAGTAGCCTGCCTGTAATGTCACACTACCAAAATTGTAGCTATTAATTTTCTTAAATACGTTTTCTATGAACACTGCTTGCTCAAAACTGCTATACTTATTCTGCTATTAAAGAATGGGTGAGAATATTCTACTCTTAAAGTACTTGGGATTGAAGGAGCATATCAATATAACAAATTTCATACTGCTTCCAGCAAGTAGACTATCAAAAAAGGAAAGTTGTCAATGAAAGAATGAAATTTTGAATCAATTATAGATTAAAGATGTATCTGGCTGAAACCTAAAATTTTGCTATTCTGATAAATTGCAGCTCTTAGCATTCTGGATAAGATACCTTAGAGCAAAACTATAAAAGATTTCTTTAATGAGTGATTAGGAAATAATCTGACCAGGCAGAATTTTGTTAAAATGCAAACTGGTCTGAAGCGGACTTTGAAAAGTACTTTTCTTTTTTCCCCCAATACATTTGTTGCTGTTATTTTTTGGTGGTGTTATTTATTTTAATGTTGGTGTCTCTTACTACTTGAATATGTTTTGTTTTGGGGTATCCTGTCATCTTTTAAAGAGAAATTGTTATTTTCATAGTGGCAGAACTGAGGTCAAGTAATTTTAAATTTAATTATATCTGGATAATTTTTAATCACATCTGTAAACAGGCATCGAAATGAGAGCCTGTAAATGAAATCCAAACTAGTAGTCTATGTGCCTTTCCTTGTTAGACAGTGTAACTTGATTAAGACTTGAATAATTGTTAAAGCAAGTTTTGCTTTGTTTGCTACTATCCTTACACAATTGAGAGAGGATGAAAAGCTTCCTGTTCCAGGACAGCATAAATAATTTGGTAAAGGGCATGTAGTTAGATGATGTAAAATATGCACTTAAAGTAATTTGCAGTATCTAACTGCATTTACACTGAGCTATGTCTTTGGTAGGGAAATGCTTTACCATGAACAAGCTTCTAAAAAGATGTCTTCTTCGAACTTTAATTCAGATTTCTCAGAGGGCATTGAATAACTTGAATACACTCTGTTGTGTGCTGCCTTTCTCCAAGTTCTTAAAATAACTGTGTATATTAAATTCATTTTTATTACATCTATAGGGACGCTTCATTTGGGAACTGCACGTACAATCTTACGATCTTGGACTGTTTACAGGGAATAAATAAGGTAATAACACTTTTCCTTAGCAAAACAGATTTAAACTGGCTTTTAAAATGTGAAGGAAAATACTGTTAAAACACATTAGAAAATCTGGTTTCAAAGCAAAATGTGTGTGAATGAGTAGTATGCTGTCATGAAGCCGAAGTTACTGCGGACCGTGTTTGAGTAGTGACAATGGAAGCAGGTTACGCTTTTACCTGGCTGGCCTGGCCTTTGGCAGCTTTCTGAACTGCACCTTATGAATCGGAATGTGCAAACGCACCAGGCCTGGCTGGGGGCAGTTCTTAGTGCAAGGCAGTGCGCTAGATCTGCTGACAGATCATTTATAACCATTGGTAAAAGGGAATAACGTAGGCTGATAAAGTCAAGTGAGACGGACACCTAGGCATACTGTGATTTAGTCTGAGCAGTTTTTGCATGTACTTGGCCCCAACTTTCCCCCAAAACACTTGGTTCAGTGTTTGACACTAATCTTTTCAGAATTGTTTAAAAAGAATGAAAAATAATGTATCTTCCTCCTGTTTTGATGCGTCACTTTCGATAGTCCTGGTCCTGGGGAATATTAAGCTCCAATATTGCTTTTTAAAAATGTTACGTCACATCTTAATTGACAACCTTGTGTTTTAGTATATACTTCATACTATAAGCAAAGATTAAATTTTGTTCATCATTTTCCAGTGATCTTGATGAAGCGAGCAGGCTATATGAACAGTTCTGTACGGACACTTTATAGAATATTTGTAATTCTTAAAAGTATGGCAAAACAAGTGTTTCTTAAAAATTGAAAAAAGAGAGATCAAGCTTAATATTTTTAGTTCTGTGGAGGTGGGAAAGGAGCTGTCAGTTAACAGCAAGACTCTAATTTGTGTGGCATTCTACGGATCCTGAAGCTCTGTGAAGCAGTCAGTGCAGTCGCTGTAATTTATCTGCAACAAACACGTCAAAAGGACTTTGAGAATCGGTTTTTCCTCCTTTGTTCCCATGAAATTTATTTTTGAATTTTTGTCCAGTTCGCCTACAGAGGTAAAAAACACTTTGAGCAGAAACCGTATGCCTTAATCTAAAGTAAAATCTTAGTCTACCTGGGTAAACTTGGTGTTTGCTTGCACATATATCATATAGATGTAATTCAGGGGGCCTCCAAATTGTGGAGTGCAGCCAGCCAACCATGCTTAAATGAAATACATTTTTCAAAATCAGCTGTTCAGACAAACCTCTCAGTATCTTAGGTTTCATGACAGGTCCAATCATTGAGCCTACGTTGTCTATAACAAAGCTATTTTTGTTTTGTCTTTAAAAGGTGCTCTCTATGTAGCAAATAATGGCAGACTGATGATTGTTTTTTTACATCACAGATCTATGGTGTGTTTTTTATCACACCTTAGTCCCAGAATGTTGTGTAATATCTGTACTTCTCAAAATGCAGTAGAGTCAGCATAAATATATGCTGCAGAACTGCCTTCCACCTATTCCTTGGAAGAAATTTAGGTTATGAATTCCCTATTCATAGAATTGTTTTTAATATGGTATTATACACAAATCTCTAGTACAAAATCGGCATAGTTAATAGTACAGTAAACAAATACAAAACTTGACTTCTTTCAATCCTGTAATAAATACTGTCTAACGTAGTCTAGTGAACTTCATTCTATCAGTGGAATGTGTATTAAAAACAAATCGTAAAATACAGGTTATACACAGTACTGTATTCTGGATATGCCATTTTGCCTGGGTATTATGGTGATAAAATCAGAATATCATATTAAGTATAGAAAATCAATAAACTCTTAATGGTCTGTATTTTGTTATGTCCTACTGCATGAAAATGTATTCAGCATAGAAATCATTGAGTGTATGACGAAAAGGGAATTGCTTTTTAATTTGTCATCTGCCTTACAGAAAAAAACGTACATAGTGGGGTGGGGAGAATCAATTTTACGATTTAAGTGATATGCAACAACCTTATGTCCCATCGTGATGTCTTTGAAGGGGAAATAATGAGCCTGACATGCTTTAGTGATACTGTTGGAGTTTTTGTTGTCTGTGTTGTTAATCTGTGCAAAATGTAATGTTGTCTTAACATAGAGGCTTCAATAAGCCAAAAGCACAAACATTTAGTGATTTAGTTTTGATTCTCAAAAACAGTATTATAAAATGAGATTATATATCATATTTCAGAATAAACTGACCCCTTGTTGCCTTTTAGGCCTTGCAGCATGGATTTTTTGACTTTAAGACATTTGATGTGGATGAATATGAACACTATGAGGTTTGTACATTTAATAATGAGTTGAATGTGGTTGGTTTACCTAAAATAAGTTAGAATATACAGTATCCCACAACTTAAAACATACTGGAAGCACATTTTAATTCAAGTAAAACCCAGTGTTCATATGTAAGGTATGTACATCCAAACCTGTACGCTGTATGTGGAAAACATGCAGGATGAAAAACCTTGCCATTTCAGTGCATCATGAAAGTCTGCTGTTTTCTCGTAGCCTTTCTGGCTACGATCCAAGGTCTGTCAGCTGACCCACAGAATCTCTGTTTTCTTTCAACACTTGTTGAGCTGCTTCTTAAGATCCTATTAGTCTCAAATATATGATAAATTTTTTATAGTCACATAGATTAAGCGCATTTTGAGCTTTTTCAGTAAGAATGCATTATGTGGGGATTCCAGTAATGAAAATACATCCAAAATATTTCCCTAATGAAGTCCCAGAGAGCTAACAGATGTCATTCATTGTTCTTCCAGCCTTCTTACAACTTAAGAATAGATACTCTGGATGACTTTAGATGTTTCTAGGACTTCGCTCTGTAACATACACACCTTTATCTGCTAGTAGTAGACAGTTACCTCCAGCTATATTGCTGCAGAGAACCTTTGAAAGATGCCCATGCTGCACCTGTGAACTGGGGTGCATACAGAGGAAATTGCAGGCACAGGTGGTGTATAGACATCTGGTCCAGAATAGCTGCATGATCTTTGTCTACCGTTTCCCCACGCTCAAAGGAAGGGAAAGGGTCTTTGCTGAAGTCCATGACAACCATGTAGTTGTATAGGACCTTGTCTTTGGAACTCCCTGAAGTTCCTGCAGTTGCATTGGTTAAGGAGAAAGATTTATGAACTAGAGGTGTACTAAACATTTGAATATATATTAAACTCTCTTTTTAGAGTTGTGTTCCTTTGTTGTAGCCAATATTCTTCCCCCCAGCCCCTCTATTACGATTTTCAGAAAACTTGGAAATAATGAGAATAAATTTGCTTAATCTGAAAATGTCCATTTTAAAATGTATTCTCTTAAGCTGAATATTTCTAATATCAAACAAGTTTTAGGGATAATTGCTTTTCTTAAATGTCTGCAGCATTTGATAAATAACTATTTTGTTTTACAAACAAGAAGATACGGGTGACTCAGTACATATCTGAAATACATACAGCTATAGGAAATGCTTCATAAATGTTCAGGAAAGAGGGTGAAGTCAGGAGAGGAGTAAATAGTGGAAAAACTTAATTTACAACACAAATCTATACAGTAGATGTTGGCTGCAATAGGCACACTATAACATATAGCTATGCACAAAACTTACAAAAGCATTTGTAGAAGGATTTCTGTACTGTAATGTTCCGTAATGATTAGATTGAAAAATTGGTATAGCCTTTGCTGAATTACCGAAATTAAATGAACTGTAACTAAAATTTGAAGTATGAAATTGCTACTTTTTTGCTTACTTTATGTACAAAAGGAAAATGTTTGTTCTAAAAACAAATGATGGTTGGGAATTCTTAGGAATCTGTGTATATAGTAGGCGTTAATCTGCCTGAAAAAAAGTATTAAAATAATTGATTAAAGCTATTCCATTATCTTGTTTAATGCTTAACATTATTTTAGTTTGTGAAAAGTATGTATGTGTAAATGATGTTTAAAGTATGCTGTCCGCTGTCTGAGTTTAAGAAGCAAGATCTTGGAATCATCTTTAATTTTTTGTCCATTTTTTAGTATGTCCTCTATTACTTTACGCATCGTGGTCAGCTTTGCGTGTTTAGATGTGTCTTGTGCTATATTTCTAAAACTTCAAATGTTCCAAGTTTTTGATATGTTACGTCTTCAAATGTGTAGTTACGTGGAGAGAAGTTGCATAAGACTTAAAGGGAGCAGGCTAAAGGAAATTCTATTTCACGTTTATAGTTATTTCATCTTACGACATTATCAAGGCAGCTAATTCCCCTTTTGTTGGACTAGATGTAAAATACTCAAGTTCTCTTTTTCTTTTAATAATAATGTTGTTTGCATGTAGTGTTGAGTATACACACACATATATATCTGTAGTTCAGATTGGTTAAAATTTAAATTATTCACAATAACCTATGTAACTATAAACAACTATTTAATTCACAAATGAAAGTGGTAATACAAATATAAAAATACTTTTAACTTATTGAACAGGACTTCTTCCTTAAAGGGGGTAGAGGTGCTACAGTGTTGCGGTTGCAGTCTGTGATAGAAATCTGGGGGGGCGAGGGGTCCTGGCTCAGCAGTAAGATCGGTTCCCTGGTCCTTATGCAACCTTGTTAACTTCAGGAGTTTTCGCTGTGTGAGGACATTTGGAGCAAGCCTAATGGGCTTAGCTAAGCAAACGGTGAATTGATTAAGTAACGTCCATTATCAGAGTCTTTCGCTCATTAGGATGTTTTGGTTTGCTGAGAGCTAAAAACCCAAGCTTAATAATGCAAGTTGAACTGAGTGCAATGTCCTTAAAATTCATGCTGAGAATAACTGCATTGCCAAATGAGGAATGACCACTCTTCAATTAAAAAAAAAAAGGCCGTTTTGAACTTCAGTTACGTATTTCCAAAGAAGCTTCCAGTTTTGGCACTGACAGAATTTGCAGAGCCTTTCTGAAGTTTTCATTTAAAAATCAGCAAGAAATGCAAAAGTCGCAGTTTGAAAGTTTTTTTTAATTTAGTCTTTTTATTTGATTTATACTTTGCTTCTGTGATTACTGGCTCATCAGAGCTTATGCCAATATGTAAATTTCAGTTTCTACAGGGAAAAGATAATTGTTTTTGAAGGCTAATTGGTTTTTAATTTGTTTTCTGTGAATTGGGTTTTTTAGCCAGTGCCTTACAGGGAAGCATTTTTCCATATTCTTTGATTAAAACATACAAGAATGTTGGTGTTTGTTATTGTTGTTATAAGTAGGTGTCTTAAAACGCTGAACCCTCTAAGGGAGAAATATCTTAGGTATAGGATCTTTCTGCTTTTATTGGAAAACTTCAGCAAAATATTTTTGCTTTTCATTTCATTAAGAGGTCTCTGAGAAGCAGCTTACGGTTAGTTAGTTTGTGCCATATAGCTAGCTAATTACATTTGAAGTGTTTTGTTTTAATGCGGCAAGAACATAGTAAAAAGCAAAATAAAATCTTGAGTAATTTTTTTAACCTTGCATGTACAGATATAAAATATTTTTCTCTTTCTCTTTTGAAATCTTTATAGCGAGTGGAAAATGGTGACTTCAACTGGATTGTTCCAGGAAAATTTTTGGCATTTAGTGGACCACATCCAAAAAGCAAACTTGAAAATGGTATGGTGTATATTTTAATGCTATTCTATGATCTTATTTTTTCCAACATGTTAAACAGTAACAGCAAATGAGCCAAAGATAACAGAGGTTTATAGATTAATTTTCATCTTCAAAAATAATCATACAGCCAACATTTTATATACGATCATAGAACTTAATTCCAAAGGTTTTGGAATTCTTCTTTGCTAGAAGAATTCTAATTCTTCTAACAGTCAGTGACTTTCATTCAGTGGCAAAGTACCTGAGAAATTCAGGGCCCTTACATTTCTCCTGGAACCTGACGCCTGATACGATAAGTATGCAGAAGTAAAGATCAGTTGCAGAAAGCAAAGGAGACTGTATTAAGAGTTTTGTAACAAAGGCCAGGAAAGACTTTAAGAAGCAGCTTGCCTTTACTGCTGAAGATTCTTGGGGTAATGGGAAGAACCTATGTGATCCTAATGGAATAAAAAAGAGAAACGTGACCGACAGAGGGAAAGTAGAGATTCGATCCAGCTAAAAGGAAAATCAGTCATTTAAAAACTACAATCAGATTTTTGCTGAATTTCACCTTATTCTTTGTGCCTTGTCACTTTGTTTATGTGAGCATGTTTTCTGAATATCTACCTTTTTTTTTTTTAACACTCTCTTCTTCACTTCTGCTCTCTTATGTTTCCTTTATGACTGGAATGCTGCTAATTGCATAGTGTCCACTGAAGATTTAAACAAAACCCAGGGAGAAAATACTTAGGTTGGGTTGGGTTTCTTCCCCAGTCACTGTTACAGTCCCTTCTTGCAGAATTTTTTCAAAAATTACTTAAATTGTTCCATGGGATTTGGAAAACCTGTGTTTTATTTTTAACATGTATATAACTGAAAATTACTAAATTAACACTAATGCTTAAAATCCAGTTATGAGGCTACAAATAAACCCAGGTGAGTGTAAGTACACATTACAAAGCTACATTTTTCTCATTATGTTGTGACTCTAACTGCATTTACAAACGCATGTATGACTTGTAGAAATGACCCTGTTTTGTGAAGAAGCTTTTGGATTTTATTTGAATGGGAATAAAAATTCTGGAGATAAACCAGTGATTTTAGTCAATGACAGCCCTTCTGATTTTTGTGGTAGCTATGTTGTTCCTGTGTTTTGTTTATAAGACTTAATTGTGAATGGACAAGAATAATCTACATTTTACATATGTACATCCTATAGACGTGTGCATGTGCACACAGTCCCTCACACCCTCGTCGACAGAGAACATCTGTTTGGTGAAAGTGTCCTAAACAATTGTGGTGTGCTTGGTCTTTGACCTCCCTCCCTGCCCCCCCATCATCATTTAGAGGATCCTTTTGTGTCTCAACTGAACCAAGGCACTAAAGGTTTTTTACTTCACAGTGGAGCAAGAGTATTTCTGGTACTACAGTTTATCCTTTGACTGTTCCTCTTGTCCATAGCATAGATCACCAATCTATTTTCCTCATAAACACAGTGTTTCCTCTTAAAGCATGTTCTTATTCTTTGATCTGCAGCTTGACTATAGATAAGCAGCTGTTCTGAAATGCTGAAATCATATATGTGCCTAGCTTTATGTATAAAACCCTACTTGTAGAGAGGAATGGGCTAAACAGGAGACAGTACGGTGTTTCACATATACTGTGCTTTAATTTTTTTTTTCCTGATCCTTTTTTTAATTATAGGGGTCTTCATGAGCATTTTGTGGACAATTTTTTTATATCACTTAACATGTTTATTCTGAATAAAATATTAAAGCATTTTCAGTATTAGCATGTTTATCATTCAAAAAAGGTTTTGGGGGCAATTTTGATTAGTAGGACTTTGAACTTCATCTATGACATTAAATGTTTGTTGCTTTATTTTTTTATAGGTTATCCTCTTCATGCACCTGAAGCCTACTTTCCTTATTTCAAGAAACATAATGTCACATCAGTCATAAGACTAAACAAAAAAATTTATGAGGCAAAACGCTTTACCGATGCTGGTTTTGAGCATTATGACCTGTTCTTCATAGATGGAAGCACACCAAGCGACAGTATAGTTCAGAGGTTCCTGAACATCTGTGAAAATGCTGACGGTGCTATTGCTGTACATTGTAAAGGTATGTGCACTTACTTATGTCTCAGACTGAAGTTCAAAATAAATATAAATCCATCGAGTTTATTCCAGAAATAAAACATTTAAAAAATAACACCTTCTGGTTGTGAAAGTAATATTGCTTTATGATACTTGACTAAATATGAGACAAATATTTGTTATTCTCATGTGCATATTAAGTTCTTTCATCCTACGCTACTACTTACAGTAACTGACAATCTGTTGTTCATTGTTCTTTTTTTTCTTAATATCACTTGAAGGCTGAGTTTTAGTTGATGGAGATTTCTTTTGCATTATGCTTTCACAGCATTAAGATAATTGGCTAGGAAATGCAAAAGACTGAAAGGTTTTCTTTGTGCTTTTGGACTGTTAAACATTTTTCTGTGGAGCATGACTTCCATGTTTCAAGTTAATGCAAGTTATTGTGATGCCAGCATTTCAAACCAGCCTATTTCAGCAAATCAGCCAGAAAATACACAAAACATGCTTAGTCAAGAACGATTAACAAAGGCTTTGAAGGGTTCGGCTTGATTTATGTTTAGAGTTGTGTAAGGACATTGTGGAGACGAATGTCTTGCTGATCTGAAACAAGAATAGTGCTATTCATTCATAATTTTTCCATGAACAATAAACATGCATATCAAAGATAAATAAGTTTATTTGCTAACAAGTTGTTACTGTGGCTAGAACCCAGAAATTCTGGCATTAATAAGCTGCACATCTGCTAATTGAATAAATGAGAGTATAAATTATTGATTAGCAGGAGTAGATTGTTATTCTCCAGGCTTAGTTGCTGAAGGAATACAATGTACTTTTCTAGTGACTTAGATATGCACTTGCTAAACTGAAGTATTTTTGGTCTGTCATCTGACCATTTAATAAGCAAACCAACAATCTCATTCTTTCTAGGTTTTTTACACCCTTCTAAATAAGCCTATACAAAGTTAAAACAACAGTTAAGTCAGAGTTAATGTATTGTCTGTAGTTTTCTTGTGCTCTTAATTGCAGAAGTATTCCAAGCACAGCTTCCACACTAGAAATTGCTTGTCCCAGAAGTTACAGAATGGTTTAATGAAAAGGGTTGCTATAGAAAGTTTGTACATTAGCAGGAACTTAGGGAAAAGAACTGAAGTCTTAGTGATATGTGCAGTTGGTAGATGCTACCTGCAATTTTTAAAGACCATTTCCTTATTCAGATGTTTAGTATAGTACGGCTCTTGGTTATCTATTTGCATGTTGCATTCCTTTTGCATTTAAAAAAAACCCAAACAAAACAAAACCAAAACAAAAACCCAAGCCCATCTCTCTTTCTCTCTAACAATACTTCCCCTTTTTAAATGATTCTTCAGAGCTAGTCTTCCAGTATACAGTCAAGGAATCTCACTATTTGTGAACTTTTTACCTTCATCCTTTTGCCTGAATCATCTTAACTTTCCAAAAAGTCACAGCAAGATTTAGTTATTGGTTAAATGTAAAGAGCTGGTAGTTGTGTATAGAATTGTCAGCAAGGATGTCTGGCTGCTTAGAGAGTTTCCATTTAGATAGTTGTCGGTGCATAAACAATAGCTGGCCACCATGAGACTGTAAATTGCAAATAGTGTATTTGCGGGAAAATAAGGTTTAAATGGGGAGACGCTTTACTAGTAGATAAGACACAGGGCTAAGAAAAGATGAAGACTTACTCTGTAGTTAGAGATTTGTCTGATAGTAAAAGCTAATTTTCCTGTCTCTCTATTTTCCTAATCCTCTTAAAACCAGGATTAGTTTGTGATTTGGAGGGCCGTGGGTTAAATTATTTTAAGCGATTGATATATAAAATTATATGCTGGTCAACATTCATTGCTGTTTATACAGATAGCAGTGAATAGTTTTATAGGTTGGTTTCACAACAAAACTGATTCAAAAAGAAAAAGCCACTGGCGGAGAGGACACATGCTGCAACCTGTTGTGTTGTATTTGCATGTGTTTGAACTTTGATTTGTAAAATATGTGTGTTGGCCTCTCAAAGGTACTTTGATTTTGGTTTTTACTGGTTTTATAAATACGAAGTTTGTATCCAGCTTGGTCATGGCTTTTTTTAAAATATCAGCCTTTTTTTAAACAAAAAAAAGTTTGAAGTAGAATGGTGCAAGTGCCAAGAGTGATCACTGTTAAATGAGTTCTTAAATGCGGTTAACTTTTTATGAGTATATATTTGTTCTTCTATCTACAGCATTGAAATCCGGTTATGTGATAAACGGGATACTGAATCAGAAATTCTTTCTTCAAATATTAAGTTGGTGAATAACATTGCAAAGAAGTCTTCTCATATCCCATACTTCAATTTGATAATTCGGAAGTGCTCATGACTTCGTATGTGAATGTTGAAATTTGTGTTTCTGTAGCTGGCCTGGGGAGAACAGGAACACTGATTGCCTGTTACATAATGAAACACCACAAGTTCACACATGCTGAAGCCATTGCTTGGATAAGAATATGTCGACCAGGCTCTATTATAGGACCCCAGCAACACTTCTTGGAAGAGTACGTATACCTTCTTTGCTACTAAGAATCAACTGCTTCTCTACATCCTTATCCATCTTGCACTATTTATAGGATCTACTTTGTGTCTACTGACGTCGTATATTACTGCCTGTTGCAATATATTTAAGGTTAGTTAATTGGATTGAAATCAAACTTACTCAGTAGCAATCGTCTTCTCTGGAGTGCTGTGGATTTTATCACCTTAAGGGGCAGAAGGTCTCAAGACTCTGCATGTTTGTGTTCTGGGGGATTTAGGGGTTAAGGACAAATGTGTTGGAAATGTAAAGTCCGCATGTGGACAAAAGCTTAAATCAACAGTAAAGACTTATTAAAATATTAGCATAGAAAGGATAGACTTTATATACTTTATATATAGCCTATGATGACACTTAAAGTGAATCTTACAATAGTATAACTGATATGTTTTTTTCTTTCTTGTAACTAAAGATGAAATAAGTACGTGGTGGACAGCTTATGATCTCTGTCAGATTCCTAGCATAACCTATGAAGCGTTTCTGATTTGGAGCTAATAGTCATTAGCAAAATAAACATACGGTTTTAATATAGCTCCTTCTCAAAATTGACTGTATACTTCAGGTTGAGAACACTTCATGTACAGGTAATTTGAATGGGTGATTCAAGGTTTGATCCTGACTGGAAACAAATGACAAAATTGCACTGGCTTCAGTGACGTAGACATTAAGTCTAATTTCATACTGGTTTCTACATTGTGCATTTACTATTACAGTAGTTATGCTGATATTTTTGAGTTGATAACATGATGCTATTTAGTTGGAGGCATTTTCACTGTTATGAGAAAAAACATTGTGAGAAAATCCACCACAAATTTGTCTCTTTTTGGAAAAAAGAGAATGCAACAGCTCTGCTAGATACTGTGTAAATACAGTAAAACATGCACTGACCTTGCATCTTAAAATCCAGAGGATATTAGAGAGAAAGAAGGAGTATTACTGTAATTCATAAGAGAAATCGAGCATGAATGAGGGTTCCTATTTATTTTCCAGTGCAACTGAATGGGCACTCCTTTATTTGAGAGGTGGCCCACCATTATTCAAAATACTGTGAATCACAAACTTTCACAAACCACAAGTGCTCACTGAAGGCAGATTAAACTTCTCCACACCGTGCTGATGCTTGGATGATGCACTCGTAAAAACAACTTCCACAATAGAGCAAAATTGAGAGGGGAAGGTAGTAAGTAGTGTGATTAGTAAGTGCTATTTACTTGAAAGACAGGAAAAACAGGGCCCATGTCTTTTCTGCAGTGGCGTATAAATACTTGGTTTGATTTTATAGATAGGCAAAGATCCTTCAGAATTTTTTCATTCATAACTACATTATTCATAGCTAAGAGCTGTAGTACTGTTCAGTAAGAATTTTCTATCGTCCTAGTGGCAATAGATACCTGTTCTGACAATCGGTCAAAATTCAAGCAACGTCACCAGTAGTGTCACAACGGGATTGAGAAAGAAGGAGCTAACATCAGTTGCATCATTCTAATATAAAATATCTTGCCTTCAGGGCTGCAAAGTTGCATCTGACAAGAAGGTAAAATCTTGCAACTTTGGTCTCCCAACCTTCATAGATGTCAAAGCTTCATCTCGTAGGTACTTTGAGGTTTATTAAGGGAGGTTTGAGTAGTTCTTTTGTAGAGACCCTCCCACCCAAGTAAGTATCAAATCAGTTTGTTACAAGTGTACTGTTACAATTAATCTTGAAAGATTTCAAAGGTATTTAAATTCAAGCATGTTTTCTAGGTTACTTTTGTTAGGTGGGATAAGTGGCGTTCCCTTTCCCCCCACCCCCTTCTTCTCCCTTCTCGATATTTTGTTGGGACATAGTGAATTTTTTCTGGAAGTGCTTACCTTTCCCATTTATTATTGAGCAAGTTTAGGCAGTTGGCTCAGACTACTTGGCTCTTAAGCTTTGCCGTGATATTTTGTTTTCAAACAAAGAAAAGTTTCCAGTGAAAGTATATTCTGATTTAATTCCTCATTCATTGTTTCTCTGGTCAGTATAGTAATTTAGTTTTGTTACAATAATACGTAATAGGGTCTCAGTTCTTGGATGCAACTAGCATGACAGGTACCTACCCAGCAAACTTCCTTATCAAGGAATAATGCAGTCTCATCAACAAAAGCCTGCTTAGCCCATGCACGTTGTAGCAATTAAATTATTAAATTCTTTACTACCTGTCTGAAGGATATAATCTTTCATTTTCTGAAAATTGAAACTAGAGTCCTGTTCAACTTTACACGACTATGACCACTTCCACTGTGCAGGTCAGCTGTAGTTTTACTGCACAATATCTGTATACACAAAACTCATGCTAATAAGAAGTTGGAAGGTGCTGTATCATCATTTATTCTACACATTACATATATAAAAGCATTATTTTATAAGAATTTTTAAGTTGTGTTTTAAAAGCCTTTAAAATACCATTGCAAATTCCTGTTTAGTTAATCTTTTCCCAGTAGGATTTTGTAAAATGAAGTTTTAGTACCTGTAATATTTCTGTGATGGCTACAGACTTGTTTGGTGATGGGGGGTGCGGGTTTTCATTGTTTTTAACCATTCAAAATTATTATTTCCTTTTTTTTGTGTGTGATAGACATTTGATTTTTTTTTTTCCAGATGAAGATGTACAGAAGATTCAAATGTTGGCAATCTGTAAGAGTAGCATGTTTTCATATTGGTTTTTATGTGTATGCAAATTTGTTGATATGAATTGATTTGGTTTTGTATCCTAAAGGAAGCAAGCAATGTTATGGCTGGAGGGAGATCTCATCCGATCAAAGCAGAAACAACGAGTAGCTGATGGAAACATTAACAGAGTTCTTTGTGGCTTGAATGACATTTCAATCAGTGACAGCTTGAATAAAGTACAAGACTTGGATCAATACAGGGAGGTAAGAGTTCGTAGGAAAAATTTTCAAACAAGCAGAGATGGAGCTGATCTTTTACTAACTAGCTATAGATAATTTTTAGATTTTTTTTTTTAGGCTTGTATTAGTACTAGATTGCTTTTTCACAGCTAAACTTTTTTTTAATAGGTCATAATCAGAACAAATCTCCACTTAAAAAAAAAAAAAAGAAAAAAGTTTAGGTTATATTTAAAATTGTTATAGGTCACTTTGCAAGCTTCAAAAGGTTTGCATTATTTAAAGTCATTCTTTCAGGATTTTCAGTTGCTTACTGGAGAACAGAGGAAAAAAATAATCAGTTTTCCTCCTGGAAATCTATTTATTCCAAGTTTCTAGGTAATAATGCATGAGTGTATAGATGTCCATGTCTTTATCACAGTGTTATGGATTACTGATGTGATGGGTACATTTAGGTTAAGGATCTTACAATTATTTATTGGAAGCATAGGCATTGAAGTGTGAACTAAAGTGAACATACTTCTGCTTCTGGGCTAGTAAAAATCTTAAAGTGTAGTTTCTTGCAGTATCTGTGAGAAGCAGTTTAGAGGAACTATACATTTGATTAATCCTGTCTTAGCTCTGTAATAACTAAAGAGCTTTTACGTTGCTGACGGAATCCTTTACTTGATGTAAAAGACCAGGGATGTAGCGGGCACCTTCTTCAGGTAGTTATTAGTATAAATTAAAATAACCATCTGTCATGTGATCTGTCATATTCTGGAAGAGCACCTTGAGTGCATTTCTGTAAAGGTACTATTTCCCTTTTGGAAGTTCAGTTTGTGGCTTGGAATATGTAAAGTTAAATATCTAGATTACTAACTGGAGACAATAACGCTGTAGAGGTGGTCTTGTGTGCCTAATGAAAACAGCTGGCACATAGCCACACGGGTAAAAGTAACGTTTTTGAATCTGAGCTACTACAACAACTTTACTGCTTCCAGTATTTAAGGCAACTTACTTGCGGGTAATTCAACTACCTGTACTCTGTGTAGCAGCTTACATACAGATTCACAATATAAATTCACAGTGCTGCTTTCTTCTACTGTAACCCTCTCTGTAATATGTATATTTCAGTTTTTTACAGATGTCATATTAAAGCTGTTTAACATTCAGTTTTCAAAACATTTATCTCTTTTGGATATTTGATTATATTTCAAGACCTCATTATACGAGGCTCTCTAGAAGCTCAAAACGAAGTAATGTTCCCAGTCCCAAAAATGCATAAGGTCTAAGACTCAGAGGACAGAACAGCTACATGCAATAACTGTTGGGCAGGTAAAGACAGTGAAACAAAATTTATCAGCGTTGAGGCTGAATGATAGATAACAATGGCCTAGCATATAATCTTCAATGAAATCTAGCTAAAATATTTATATTTTCCTATAATTAATGCAACACTTGGACCATGACATCATCTGATTAACTTCTATTGTATTACTACTTCTGTCAGTCTTTCCTGTTGGTTAACTATTGTTCTTGGTTAACTATTAATCTTGGAAACTATTGTTCTGTTTTATGCAGAGCAGTGAGGTCATTTAGGCACAGTAGGAACTGCAGTATTACAAATACTTGATCTGAGGTCAAATGAAGCATAATTGGTACACTTTTTTTCATTTGGCAATTAAAAAAAAAAATCGCAGTTCTCTTGCTTTGTGTAACTTTTGTATTTCTCTGCTACTTAAGATACTGTACTTAATACTTGGGTCTTAGAAAAGTATTTTGAGATCAGTCAGAAATTATAAATAGGCATTTAAACAGTGTGGGCATACCTTTTAATATTTCTTAGGGTTTATAATATTTTCTAAAGCTAGAAGAAGTAGGATAAAACTCCGAAATCTGTTCATTCTATATTCCTTATTAAGTTCTCGTAGGGAATTTTTTTCAAAACTGTATTTTTCTAGAGGTCATGAGAACTTTTTTTAATTTAGCAATTTAGGAAAGTGGATTTTTAGCTCCTCTTGCAGGACACATGACTTTATCTAAATTTGTTCCTCATCTTGTGTGTATCACAACATTGTGTGTTACTGCTTCCCTTCCACCTTGATGATAACTTTAGAAATAGTTATGGAGGAAGGAGTTGAAGTTCTATAAAAACAGACTTCTTTGAAGTAAATAAATACTGGCGTTAGACTCAAGCATCCTGAACTGACTTTGAGGTCAGATTCTGCAAAAAGCCTCTGTGAATGTGCGTTTGTACAGTGACACGTGTAATTTAGTGGAACTATGCAAAGACAGAGTAGTGCCCCATGTATGCAGAAGATTGTAGATCAGCCTTTTAAGTTATAGTCTTTGCAAAGGAGATGTTCAATACTTTGAAACTACACTACCTCTAAGGATTTGATATATTTCCTTGCTTGCATACTTTGTGTTTCCCAGAATGATTTTGAAGACAAAGCAGGTGTGGAAACTCAGAATGGCATGACACAGGGAGATAAGCTTAATGCCTTAAAAAGTCAGAGACGGACATGTTCTGCTACAACTGGAGCTCTGAGGTAATTAATTAATTTTGAGGTAATTTGCAATTTTAAATTCAGTCTATGCTATCAGATCTTTATGGCAAGTACATGGCCTTGTTTAAGGCAGTGCTACTAGTTGTACCACCTTCTGTGGTGGAAATTTCTCTAGCTACATATCTATTAACTGCAGATTTGGTTTATTAATTTCTTTTTTTTTTTTTCTTTCCTCTGTCTCCCTGTTCAGGATACCTACTTACTATGTAGCAGTAAAAGACAAAGTAAAAAAATATTTCAAAACCTTCAAATTTATATCTAGCATTCTAAAACTTATGTCTCAAAATATTCTTCAGTGAACTTAGTTCTCTTTCTATAATTACTTTTCTATACTCCTTATATAAATTTCAAGTTTTTCAGAACCAGTAAAAATGTGAAGTTTGAAAATAAACCTGAAGTACCTGTTGTTTAACTGTAAACTAAAATAATGATTGTCAATAATTCTTAACTCTTGTTAGTCTTGTACTTTAAAGCGAGTATGAGACATGCAAGTGTGCTTTGCGGGAGGGGAAAGGCTTTTTATCCTTTGATAAAGATTGCTGCTTTGGTTTCTTTAGGCTGCAAGACATGAAACTGCACACCAGGTCAATATCACAACCTTTCAGGTATTAACTTTAAAATTATAGTTCTAAATGTATACCACTCAGGTCATAAATTTTCAGTGTTTTGAATTATACTTATCACATCTATTGATTAGCAATTTCAGAATTCTGAGAAGTGGCAGGTAACAAACTTTTCTAAACACCTGCAAATAGGGGGGGGAAATAAATCTAATGGACAGAGGGGTACAGCTCTACTTCAGGGATACCTTGAATTCTTCTTAATAAATAATTAGCACATACAAGTAATTTCCTCAGTCACATTTTCTAATATCTATGCTGTTATGCAATGAAGGATGACTAGTTAACTCATAACCACTTTATCTCTGTAAAATTAAATACTTGTCTCAAAAGCCTAAATTGGCTATGTATCGCCTGTGTGTTTCACAATTTTTGTCCTGTGTGTTTTAGTAGGTGAACTAAAGGTATTGCTTAGTGGATACAATCAGTACTTTTTTTTTTAGAAGATGTACCAGATAAATACTGAGTTTTAGTACCTTTTCATATTTTAATACGGGGCCCTCACTGTACACTTTACTACATGCTTTGTTCAGAACTTTCTGTGGAGCCAATAAAGCCAATATTCTTCTCATTTTCTAAATGTTTATTTCATTTATGACCTGTACTAATCTCAAATCGGTACTGACACTGCCCCCCAAAAAGAAAATGAAATGTAAAGAGAAAATTGACCTAATTTTAAGAGTTATAGGAATGGCAGAATTGAGTCTTTTGTTTTTGTAATGATTGCATCCTTCACCCCGTTGCATCTAACATACAACATGTAAGACAAAATAGCTGTCATTATAAAGCATGATATTGAAAAGAACACATTATCTTCAGTTTTGTGACAACCTGGATTTTTTGAGATGGATTACTCCAGCTGTCTGACCTTGGAGATGTCTGTTTACCCTTTCTTGGTGTGGAATCAAAGCTATTTCTGCTCAATGTCATTCCTTCTGTGCTTGGAGCTTGTACCCAAGGTCTATGATCCTTTAAGAGCTGATCGCGATAATATCCCCTGGTCTAAGGATGGACAGAATGTCATACTCCTGTGAGGCTATTCGTTTATTAGTTTTTAATAAATTAATATGGACACCTATAATGCTAACATTTTTGAGTAGTCCTGTGTACCGTACTTACAGCTCATTATCAAACTATGAAGAATTTGATCATTAAGAGTCCTACCTTAGAAAGAGCTGTACGTTCTGTGCAACTTTGTAAATATGTTTTTGCTGTCATTTGGAAGTGATGATGTTCTCATGAAAGCTACTTGCTTTATAAGCACAGAAAGTATTCTTTCTCAAATTTTACAATAGTTACAATTTATAATCAAACTTACAATAAATTTGATACAAAATGGACACTTCACAAATTATCAAGGTGAAAAGTAACCTACAACTGTATAATATGGTACAGCAGGGGAAAAACTTGGGAGTGGGATATTTGAAAAGCTTTTTGAAAAGATATTTGAAAACAGGCAAACTGTTGAGTTTTTGCTGTTGAGTTCTTGGTACTCAGACTTCAGAATTCCCACTTTTAAAAATACCAGTCTATGTATTGAAAGACTGTATGTGTTTCTGAGATGTCTATTTCAGTTATGAAAATCTTGCTTCTCACTAAAACTCTCCACTCCTTTTAGACTGAATACTTCAGGTAGCACAGAAGGATCCATGTCTCCTCTGAAGACCTCCAAAGTGATGGCAGTTAATTCACCATCTGCAGACAGAATAAGCAGAATTTCCACATCCTCAGGCTCTAACCTTAAAAGGTTTTTTTTTTTCTTATTCTCATTTTGGTACAAATACTTACTGTATACTACAATGGTTTTCAGCACATATGCAGTCTATGAAGTGCTTGCTGTTCTTGGGTGTGAGAAAGCTTAGATTTACTTACGAAGTGACTTGCTGTTCCACTACCCAAACTTCAGTTGCCTGCAGATTTAAAAAACAAACAAAATTCGAAACCTATACTACTGGTATGAGAGTTTTGGTGGGATTATATCAAGTCAGAAACAGTATTATGTTGATCAGGGTTGGTTTGTTGTTTGTTTGTTTGTTTTTTAACTCACCTGAGTTTATAGAAGTTTTGCAAATATTCTCACAACTCTGTATACTATTAATCTCAGAAGAATACTGAGTGGTAATTAATATGATTTTTATGAGCCCTTGATTTGTTGCTATTTAATTCCATTATTACTATTGTACTAAATAATTATGGATGTTACATGAAATTTAGAATGATGCATTTTTAATAACTTCTGGGCACAAATATTTACTTGAAGATTAAAAAAAGGGTGTCCTGAAATATCTCTTTATTCTCAAATTTTATCACATTACTTCTTGGTTACTTGAAGACTTGTATCACGTTACTGATTTCAAGAAACAGAAGAGGAGTTCTTAAACTGTTACATGTACACAAAGTTCTTCAATGTAGATCGGCCATTGCCTAAACCTTTTAACACAATCTCCTGCATGTGCATATGGTTTGACAGAGGTGAAAGCTGGCCATGGTAGTGCTTGAATAAACAAAGTTTGGGAACTCCTGACAAAGAATTCTGGTTTTCATTATTTGAGAGCTAGGAGATGAACCTGTGTGCAAACAAATTATTTCAGAATGTCCTGTGTTATTCATCTAATGTCTTCTTGAATTGTCTGTTTTTTTTTTTTTATATATCTGTACATACTTGTGTGTATTTTTTTTTCCCTGCATGTGTTTTCCATTCAGTGTTTCCATAAACTCCAGACTAGCCAGTTCTCTAGGGAACCTGTATGCTGCTTCAGATGATGATGATGATGATGAGAGCAAAATGACATCATCGTCCTCTAGGACAGGTTTTTGTGTAAGCCAAATCTCCAGCCACTTGAATGGCAGCTTGCAGCTGCCTCACAGAAATAACCATGAACTGAACAACAACTTATACAACAGAAACAGCAGTAGTGACAACAACAACAGCAGCCAAACCAGTTTTCACAGCGCCGTGACAGATGAGTACGCATCAACCTTCCTTTACGGGCCTTACAACTCCTCCAGCACGATACCAGAGTCAATCAATTCCTGTAAGTTCATAGTCACAACAGCACTTTCAGGCATCTGACCAATGCTTACCTTCCTTGCTTCTGCGAGCAAAGCTGTCGCAAAAAAGTCTTAACCCAGCCTAATTCTCTGACTTCCTTTAATGTTTCTGAACAGCACCTTTGTCTGTTACCTTTTTAAGTAATTATCATTTCAGCTACTTTTTTTCCATCTCTTTCAAGCATCTAGATCATGGAGTGGAGAGTTCATGAAAATAAATCACTCCTGAGCTTAAACACCTTTTCCGATATATTTTTTTATGGACCTTCTTACCCTTTAGATTTTTTATTTCAAATTATTCGTAACATAGTTTATAAGTTTATTATGTATCTTAATCCTCAGGCAGTAACAAATTTAAAGAAGCCTTTGTATGTATCATGCTAAATGGAAGGTACAACATTCTTAAAGATAGAGCTCATTTGAAAGATGAGTCCACTTGACTTGAAACCTAGTCCTTTTCTAACGTCAAATGTGAAAAGATATTTTAGAGCAAGATATTTCTGATGATCGTAACGTTTTAGCTTTCATTCCTCAACAACTTTGCTGCCTTGGGCTTATTTTGTGCCCTTTTTCTGTGTGAAAGAGTCTGTATAAAGAGGATGCACGTATAAATTAATGCAACTTGAAAGTGATTCTATACAAAATGCAGAGAAGAGAGACTAGAGAAACTTCAGTTATGAAATCAGAAATAACTTCAGCTATTTTAGGGAAAAAATAAATATATTTACTACTATAAATCTAAAAACAATTTAAAATATCTGGTTTCCAAAGATTTGATATCCTACTAATTATAAAATTAGTGCAGTGTTTTTAATAGAATAGATTGCCTACAATTAATGGAACCTGTCAGCCTCTGTTCAGTAGTACTGACACCAGACTTTTATTCTTTTAGGTGCTGGAAATAAAATTACCTTCGTATAAAATTAACTTCAGAATATTACACCTTTCTCTTCTGCTTCCTTATCACTGATAAATTGTTTCAGTATAAAGAAAGTTTTAGTGTTAAACCTGCCACTGTTTTTGTGTGGTGAGTCCCCTGTCTCAAAACAGCTAATACACGCATTCCATGTAACTAGGATGTCAGCCAAAAAGATCATTCATGGCTTGTGTTCTCATTTTCCTGAAGAAGTGGGGGATCTACCCTCTCATTAACAGCTAGCATGAGGCACCACGTGCAGTTCAGAAGCCACATGTTTATAGTTTGGGAGTATGAATTGCACTTTCTGAGGATAGATGACAGTAGGAAATAAATTCTGATTGTTCCATTGTGGAATTAAATTGCATATGTGACTGAAACCCAACTAGTATACAAAGTACACTGAAAATGAAGTTAGTTGAGGGAATTTGATTCTATATTCTCATATATTCAATGGATACTTCCACTGGAAAAGGAGTAGAGTTACTCTGCTAGGATGTGCTCGACCTAAAGCAACTCTAAAATACTTGATGCTTTCAGACTCCTTGTTTGAAAGTATATTTAGCTTCTTATCCACTACAACTAATCTGGAAATGAATGTTAATATTCATAGAATCATAGACTCATTAAGGTTGGAAGAGACCTCTAAGATCATCGAGTCCAACTGTCAACCCACCACCACCATGCCCACTAAACCATGTCCCTAAGCGCCTCATCTACACGTCTTTTAAATACCTCCAGGGATGGTGGAGGTATTCCTTGATCTAAGGATCACTGAGTGTTCTGCATTGAGTTTAAATTTGAGTTTAAACTTTACTTCAAACATCAGCAGTAATTTATTTGCAAGGGACTTCTTTACTATTACCACATCGTTTCAGTTTTTTGAAGTTGTTTTACCTCGTTAATTTGGCTGTGTTTTTACCTGCTACACAGGATTGAGGTAAACTATATATAATTGAAATTTTTCTCATGTTGGATACGGAAACCATCCCAGGTTTCTTATGATGAAACCAGTTCTAGAACAAGAGAACTGTTTAGTTTAAGTAACTAATTTGGTTTAATTCCTCCAGGCATAGAGGTGAGGTGAGAGGTGAAAAGCTGTATAGCAAACTGAAGATGTTTGATTTGAGACACATCCATGAGTCTTTCATTTGTTCATGAATTCTGATGGTTCAGAAAAGTCAGCCTTTTTAGGTGTTCCCAGTCTTTTATCCAACATGCTTACAGAAGTTCAGTCCTCAGGAACACTGACAGAGGCTCCAGTTGACTATACTGGAACCAAAGTCAATACACCAACAATGGTAGAGAGCAATCACTCATCTGAATAACTAAATGGTAAAGTGTCTGATTTTTTTTTTTTTTTATTTCTCACCTTCAGTATTGTCTCATATTTAATGTATTTGAACAATAATTCTTTGGAAGGTCAACCCATTCCCATTCTTTTCTATTGTACCTTCTGTAAATGATGTGCTGCCAGCAGCAACTTAGAGTTTTTTTCCATATGTTAGTTACAGCTGCATATTATGCATAAACGTGTAACCCTACATGCAGAGCCCTAAGGGGAAGAAACACCTTATAACTGCAACGTGGCTCAGTCATGAAAATAAGCTGACATTGTTCACAATAGGCCAAAAGTTACAAGAGTACCAAATGGTAATATAAACCATTACAGAAACAGTCAGCACATTTCCTCAAACAGCTTAAAAGGTTGAATGGAAATAAAACATCTTAAAAACTAAGAACTGTCGTCTCTTTTGGAAAGGTAGTTGCTATACCTTTATGCTACAGATAATTTTTAACAACGAAAGCAAAGTTAGTGGGCTTGTTCCATAAACATAGGCTAAGAAATTAAGTAACGGTTGACACTTTGTTTCTCATTTATGTCTAGATATTTACAGAATTCTAGGTTAGCACTACGTTTCTATTTAATCTCATAAACCCTCAAGGTTCAACGTAATAGAATTGACACAAAAATTCCCCAAATATATGTGGGGAGAGGGGCTGGGTTTATGATGTTAACTGTCTCTTCTAGTATTGTAGCACACCCTTCTTAGATAAGGGTGACTGAAATACTTAGGAAAAGGGAGAAAAGCACAGAATGTTGATTACTGCTTAATTTAAGGAAAAGAGCAATTAATCAACAGGTGAACAGCCATCTCGACATCAGAGAGGGACTATAGCTATGCACATCTTGGTAAAGAGGGAAATCAATTGTTGTTCCCTTGCAATAAAACTATTTAAGTCACTATTAAGTGACTTAAAACAATGATTTAAATGAAATATGTTAGGCATAGTATGGAGTTTTAGGTTGAATGGGAAACATTTTTGCAGAAAAATAACTTTCTAGAACGCACATTTCTCCTCTTTCAAGAACATTTTTAATCTTCCTACCTATCTTAATGACTTAGTAATGCACGGAAAGATGTAAGGGTGTAACTTTTGAACAATTCTTGGCTTTTTATCATTTGCTGATTAGGAGCAGAGGTTATACGCAGTCAAATATAGCCAGATCTTTAAATGAGATGCTATATCCAGTCTTCTCTGGAAGAGTGAGGTGAGAGAAAAAGGATCTTATGTATTGTGATGTGAGAAGCAGCATTTCTTAGGAAGAATCATGCCGTTCAAGTCTATGTAGCAAAAAACAAGTTTCTGACTCACCTGTAATCTTATTTCAATGTAATAATGGTTAAACTGCTCTCCTGCTTGGAAGATGTTTTTCAAACATGTCCTCAATGTTGCATGTGCTTCTAAATATACCATATGGCTCTGTGCATCTATCACTATCACAGTGGAGTGCACTAAAATGTTAGCCGTTTTACACACAATTGACTGCATTGAGTGCAATTACTGTGATGTCATGGTGCTTCAGACAAGAGTAGGTTATTTGATCATTTAATCTCTGAATGCTTTCTGTCTGGTAGTGAGCCTTTGACTGGCTAATACAGATCCATCTTGATGGTGGTTTATTTTGAAGACAGTGTAATTTTCTTGATAATTGGTCCCACTGGTTGAATACAGTCATGCTTAAAACCATTTCACTTTTAATCTGAAGCTTGCTGTATCTCTTTATTATGTCACTGCTACAGTCCTTTATTACCTTATTTTCTTGTCATGAAGATATTTCATGCTAGTTTTCTCAACTTGATTGTCTTTTGATAAGCTAAGTTGGCTCAAAGATTCTTTTGGAAAGTGTTCAAATCCTTTACAGTTCTTGAAAATCCTTTTTCAAGAAGTAGATGCAGCACTCTTACATTCATCTTTCAGGTCCAGAAAGCTGCTACTCGGTGCTGTCCTGCTTATAAATCCATAGCCTGTGTTAGCTTCTTTAACTGTAATGCATCGGGAGTTCATGGGGAGGAAAAAAAAAAAGAGTTCTTGCCATCCAAGATACTGACTTGTATTTTAATCCAGTGTCCTGCATTCCCTGATTTTTTTTTTTTATGTGGAACTCTGCATTTGGCTCTATAAAAGCATCATCTTTTTTTTTTCTTTCCCCTCCCCTCTTCTTAAATGGGACCAATTAACCAACCAAGGAAGATCTGTTTTGTCTTACCACTTCAACCACTGACATCCACCTATTTTGCTTTTGGTGATATTCATCAGTTGTCTTAAGCTCATGAGCAAAATATGGAGTAGCATCAAGCCTTAATACCAGTTCTGGCTGAATTCTGTAATGATTTCCACTTCACTGCTTTAGATGCTGAAGTTACTTGAAAGTCTTGTCAGCCAAATCTTCGTCTTGTGGCAGTAAGTGTTTGTATTATGTTGCACTTTCTTCTAATTGGAGCACATCAGATAATGTACCTGACAGAAGTCTATTCCATATACTGGTAGTTATGTTTATTCATTTATCTCATCAAAGAACTCTTGAATGATATGAATTATATTCCTTCTCTTCTTTTTATTAGCAGAGTCTCACTTACCCGAGTTAGATATCAAGCTAACCATCTATAATCGTATACTCTATTTTAGAAAATCACCTTATCACTCTTACTTCTTTTTCTAAGTTTGTTAACTATCAACACGAGTGGTGCAGGAGCATTTTAAGATGGTTAGGACAGTAAATTTTCAGTTCTAATTTATGTTCTTTAATCTCATTAATGAGGAAGTTGGGAACTTCATTTTTATGCATTGCAAGTACATAATTTTTTTTTCCCCAGTATGGAAGAGAAAGTTTTTCAATACTCTTTTTTTTTCTGTTTTGTAATGAAACATTTAAAAAAACACTTATTAATACTATTGTTCCACATTCCATTTAAAACAAACAAAAAATAACCATGACTATGACTTCCTGTTGTTGTCAGCCATATAATTTTCCCTAATGGTTTTTGTCCTTCATCAGTGTAAGCTTATAATCCACTTCCTTTTTATCGTGTTTATGCTGTTGTATGCTGATGAACTAGAAAAAAAGCTTGATTTTCATAGAATAGACAACTTGCCATTCTAGCCTGTCCTGGTTTTGGCTGGGATAGTTAATTTTCTTCCTAGTAGCTGGCATAGTGCTGTGTTTTGGATTTAGGATGAGACTAGTGTGATAACACACTGATGTTTTAGTTGTTGCTAAGCAGTGTTTATACTAAGCCAAGGACTTTTCAGCTTCCCATACTCTGCCAGCGAGGAGGTGCGCAAGAAACTGGGAGGAGGGAGTATAGCCAGGACAGCTGACCCGAACTGGCCAAAGGGCTATTCCACACCATGTGATGTCATGCTCAGTATATAAACTGGGGGGAGTTGGCCGGGGGGCAGCAATCGCTGCTTGGGAACTGGCTGGGCACTGGTCAGCGGGTGGTGAGCAACTGCATCGTGCATCACTTGCTTTGTATATTCTTTTTATTATTATTATTTTCCCTTCCTTTTCTGTCCTATTAAACTGTCTTTATCTCAACCCATGAATTTTACTCTTTTTTTTTTTTTTTTTTTCCCGATTTTCCCCCCTCCCCCTGGGGGGGGGAACAAACGGCGGTTGGCTGTGTGGTGCTCAGTTGCAGGTTGAGGTTAAACCACGACACAGCCAAACAGAATAAATAATTTATTTGCAAATTTTACAAATTGGATGTTTTGATTAAACTGAATCTCTCGCAATTATAATTTGCAGAAATATTCTTATAGAGTATAATCATGTTTAAGGTACCACGATAAGATTTTTACTTTGTTCTTACAATAGTTATAAATCCAAATACCACTCTTTAAAATGTAATTTTATTGAAGAGTATGTAACTGGGTAGTCTTAACATGAGTCACCTTTTGCTTCTATAGCTGTCATGGAAACTGGCAAGATGGAAAAATTTCAAAAAAATTGAGAAGTGTAGCAGTATTTTAAAATTCATATACATGATCTTTATACTTGTAAAATAGTTTTTCTTAATAAGAACTTACCATTAACGAATATAGGACAGCCTTTGCAAAAAAGAAAGACAAATACTAGTGTATCTTACTGATCTGTAAATTTAGTGGACTCAAAGGATCACTTCAAGTGCATATGCATTTTCTGTCATATATCCTGATCTATTTTAGTGGATCTCGTGTATTCACAGTAATTCTTGCCTGCTGCAACACTCCCGTTGCAACAATGTTTTGGGAGAGCTGATGTACCATTCAATTGCAAAAAGTAATTTAAGTTTTTTTGTCTGGAAAAAGTGCATGTTCAAGCCCTACCAGATAGTCCTACATGCTATAGGGTTGTTCCTTCTTAAAAGTTAACTCGCAGCTGACTTGGTCCTGAAGTTGAATGCATGCGAATACAGTTCTAGTGCCTAGATCGATCTGTGGCTTATTTTCTCTTCCAGGAGGCTTTCCGTGCCTCCTATTGAAGAAGAAAAATGATAGTGATCTAAGCAGTTGCTTCAGCATGAACTTCATTAGATATCATTAACTGTAGTGAAGCTATCCAATTCTTAGTTCTTTGTTTAAATGTCTGATACTTGGGTACAAAATGCCAATCTTGACACTGCAGCATGGGACCACTGTAGGAGTACACATTGAGAATTCTACTCAATTAACTGATTTTACACTCTCATCATTGCAATTCAGCAGTCAATTTTCTTTGTTTTTTTCTTTCTATTTTTACCTCTATTTTAAAAAAGATTTTGCTAAATACCAGCATATGACTTGCAAAGGTGGATTGGGGCTTTTTGTTTTTAATAAAGCTTTCAGAATCACAGGCCATACTTTGAGTCACTGCAAATAGGAGGTAGGAACGTAAATTGTAAAACAGAAAACTCCTCAAAATTTTTGGGTTTTTTTTTTGGGGGGGGGAGGGGAAGGGAAGGGAAAAAAATCACCACAATTACAGGCTTTGAAATATTACAGTCAATCTCTTTGGACAATGTGAAGAGATTTAAGAGCACAAATTACTTAACGGCAAAAGCAAAAAAAAAACCCAAACAAAAAACAACCCTCCCCAGCTATAATTTAATTTTTCAAACTCAACAATTAGTCTGTATACTTTACAACAGCTCAGTTGTTACAGCTATCACCATGCTTTTAGTAATAGGAACTTTATGGGAACTCACATCAAGTAATCTTTATCTGGAAAAAATGCTAAGATTTAATTCTTCCCTGTATTGAGAAAAGGCTTTGAAACTTTAGGAAGAAATCATTGCTATGTGAAGTAAAGCTATGGTGAGGGTAGGAACACACTGAAAAACATACTTCTCAATTTGAAGATAAAGCAAATAAACCCTGCCTACCCATCTGTAATGACAATTAACAAAACATGCTATCTTGTTTCCAAGCAATCTGTGCTGTGTCGATATTTGTTCTTTTTTATATGTTGCCATTAATTTTTTTCCATCTTTTTGTAATTTGGATTCCTAACAATTTTAAGAATTTTAGTATAAACCTCAGAATCTTTAATTTATGGTTTGCTTGTTTATTTATTTAAATTATGATGTAGAATTCCTGGCTACTACTGTCTACTAAGTAAAGGGCTGCTGTTCCTAGTTCTTTGTCAACTAATGCTAGCTGTTCCCAAGGTCACCAAAAGTGTACAGTGCTTTCTGGTCATCTTTCATCTGTCCAAGCTTAAAGTAATCTATTACTGTACAACATATGAGAGTATATAATTAAATTTCATGCATTTTTTTGTTTCTTAATCAACTTTACTTGGAATTCAGTTTTGAAGGATCCATTTCAAATACTGCTCTAGTTAAGTGTAACCATCTTTCTGATTGTTAAAATACACTTCAGAAAATGAGAAGGCTTTGAGGATCATTAAGAGAGCAGAAGTTTCAAGCGCTCATTAATGAAGGGCTATTCCTTCTGCCTCACTCTTACACATGCAGTAAATAGCTTGACAAATGCTCTCACCAAAGCTAATAATCCAGGATGATTATTAGAGAATGGAGCGGGGAAAAATAAGCTTCTATGACTGTGTATTCCATGATGACTCTGAGCCTATAATGAAAAAATACTTGTTACATCTGTTTAGTTTTACGGTAAAGTATTTTCTGTTAAATGATACCCTTCATGTTGAATCCATTCAGTACTAAAAACAGACCCTTTTTAGTCACTGGTATTCAAATCTTTATATGCCGACAGCACTTCTTTTTCAACCTAGGAAAGAATATCCATATGGTCTCAGATCTTCAAGATGTGAAAATGCATTTAAAAGACAACTTTGGAAATATACACTGAGGCTTAAGAAATAGGAAAAAAAAGTGGTTTTGTGATATTAGTTAGAGCTCTAAAGACTTATATATTTATTACACGCTTCTACTAATAGGTTTCACTATGGATGCCAAAGAGCATTTCTATAGTAACTAGTTAGGAATAGTGGGAAAATGGAAGAGAAGACTCCGAGGTTCTGAGCTTTCTTGGGATTCGTGTTGTTCTCCAGTAGTTCTCTCTAATTCTGATTAACTGATGCAGTTTTAAAATATGGTTTGGTTTTTTTATTTGCTATTTGTTTATAACCATACCAGTATAGTGAAGAATGCTCTCAGACAGACTTTTTATTCGTCAGAATGACTTCCTGAACACATCTGTATAGGAGGTAATAAAATGTTTGGACGCTGTCTAAACTGACTAATTACCTTATTATAAAACCTTAGACTTCAACAGAACCAGAAATGTAAATAAATAGAGTAGACCAGGTTATGCTTTCCTCTTAATTATACTGACTGCTTGCTAATCCAGATGAACCATTTGCAGTGCTTAGTTTTCATCTGGTTTTAGTAATCATACATAAATTTACTCATGTGCCTAATTGTACCGCTGTAGCTTTTTTCTCAGTAATTAGCCAGACCGTATATGTTTCCTTTGTCATTACCTGAATCAACATGTAAAGTATGCTGTATTTTTTACAGTAGCACTTTGATTCTCATTCAGGATAAATGGAAACAATTCAATTATAGTAACTGCAATCATATGTTTTTCCAACACATTTTTAAGGTGTTGTTTTAAAGGACTTGTCACACTTTCTTCAAGAATCTCTAGAATTTGGTTTGGAAAAGTAAGTGTAGACACAGGAAAGTTGATGGACTTTACTGTACCCAGTTTTTGAGTTTCTTCTATTTTATTCATCTTTGCCTATGCAGAGATTCAGATCCCCTTCCAACTCTATTTTTCTTCTTCCTGTCCTTCCTCTACTCATCTTTAAGTGCAAAATGCATATTATATACAAGTATAACCTCCCCAGTGAGTTTTAATCGGTTTTTCTTTTCTGCACAGTCCCTTCAGTCTGAGTATGTTCAGTACTAAAGCCTTGCTGCTTTGGTGAAACCTGTTGAGCTCTTAAAATCGAAGACCTTCATGAAGAAGACCTTGAGGAAGGAAGCTGCTCACTCAGAGGAGGAATCTTCAATACAAGACATATTAAAACCTTAACACCAAGAGGAGACTTCTTAACAGGCAGAAATTTCTTGTTAATGACTACTGCAGATGCACTGATGTTGAATTTATGAAATTATTTTACGCTATGTTATATACAGATTTAAATTTTTAATGTTGAGACAGCTTGAATATATTTCTAATGAGTTTCATTAAGACATTTATTAACTTGTGTACAGTGTTAAAATATGTATTAAAAGAATATTTTGGTAAGCAATATATATATTAAAATTATGTAAAAACTAGAATATATTTTAATTTAGTGTTGTTCACTTTGCTACAAAAATGTGTATTTTAAAGAATTTTTACATGTTTATCAAAGATGAAAATTTTTTATGAACAAGATGTTCTTCTTGTTTTATGGGTCCATCATTATTCCTAAAAGCCTAATGTAATTACTTTTTCACTAATTGGTCTTCTGGTAACTTAATGGAAGTCCAACTAGTGAAAGACTAGTTATCACACTGTCAACTGAAAGCACTTGATACATAGCCTGCTTTCCACTTTCAGCTGCTAATGTTTCATAAGGAAATACTATGAAAGAAAAATAAAGGGAAAATATTTGTTGAGATGTAATGTAACTTACATCTTCAATTGCAAAGATAAAGTAATTTATCTGATGATTCAATTGTACAATGAATGCTTTCTTTCAATTTGTCTTAAAGGAATATTTTAACTTTTTTCTTTTCAATGTAGAGTGTTAAATTTTGCTATGCAATACATGCTGAAAAAATGAAGGCAGACCAGACTTAAGTTGGTAAGAATGTGTATGTACAATGAATTTGGCAGTGCTGCATACTTACATGTTTTTAACCTACATTTGGCAGTACGTGTACAGTTTCATTAGCAAAGCATACTAAAGGAAATGTTGGAAGGAGATTAAATTTTCACTTACCAATTGGATGCTTCATAAACTTTTTAATCTGAAAACTATTGTTAAACACACAGCTGATGTAACCTCCTGTATCACAGGATGTTGTCACTAGTAAAGATGCTCTTTAACATATAGTTTAATCAGGTGTGATTAGGAATGAGACTTGGAATGAAGTGGTACTACAGTGAAGTATTAGAGATCACGTGTAAAACTTTCAGCACTCCACAAGTGCATAGTAAGCAAAAAAACGTAAGCAGCTGTGAGGACTTGATTTGTCTCTAATTTAGAAGACAAAACCAAACCAGATTTGCTACCTATGAGTGATTCCGATACCTACGGAAACTTGAAAATAAAACTTGGTTGAATTGTCAGTCTTTGTTCCTGAAGACCTGTGAATGCCCTGCATTTGCTTTACAACTGAAGTTAAGATAAAGTGCCACGTTATTTTTTTGAAAAGATCAGATCACAGATTGCTATGGGAAGTTGTACTGAAAGTGTTAATAAGCAATACTGAGAGCAGCTATATAAATCACTGAATAAAATTTACATGCAATACTGTACTTTTTTTCACAACTGTGTATATGTAACATATACACACACGAAGTAGCATATGTGTGCATATATACACAATATACTGTATACAAATTATAGATTAATGGTAAGGTAATTCTACCTCTTATAAAGAATTTTATGTGCTTTGTTATAAATAGTTTTCCTTAATAAAATATTGTTTAATTTTGAAATGTAGATATATATATACGTACAGCTAATTGATAATAAAATGCCTATATCAGCCATCTTCCTTGTTTCTTGGCTTTTCTTACTCAGATCTTTTGATGTAAACTAATATGAGTAGATCTCTAATTGAAGATTAGCTCTTCAAAAGCACCTTCTTTCTTCTAAAGCATATAATGTATTTGTAAGTAAGATGACATTGCAAGAAGACCTTAGCATGATAGGTGTCTTTTATAACTGATCTCTCTAGCTAACCTTCTTGTATTTGCTTTGTATAACACCAAGTATTTAATCAACGTGTTGATATTATGATGTAAAGGTTATATTTCAAAATACCATAATTTAAAAGCTGTGTCTGAATTGAAGAAACTTTTTTTTTCCCTGGACAAGGACCCTTGCTAAAGGTGTAATACACCTTGGCTTTTTTGCATGTGCAACAGGTTTCTTAGTCTCACTAATAGCAGGGTCTTTGTCCATCAGAACCTAAAAGATCATGCTTTCATTTAGCTTTTTAACCTTCCTTCAATTAAAAACTAGTCACAAATGGTTCTAATGTTGTTTAACTCTGCTGCTGATTTTCAGCAAATTTGTTGTGTTGCAGGATTATTTATCCACAGTGCTTAATATTCCCGTCAGATAAGTCTGTACTGCAATAGATGGTGTGGACAGTATGTAGCTGTTACACAGCCACTCTAAAGGAATGGCAAAGCCAGAATTAGAGTGGATGCTTTAGAAGTTGCCCAAATTCTAGTAACAGTCTAATCTAAAAACACAATAAAAGGCTTCTGCCACTACATTCAGACAATTAATGGATGTTGAGTTGGATGTGTAAATATAAAGGAAGCTTCTAGTATGTAGGCATCAACCTTTCCCTTAGCCTTTTTCTAGACTTAACTTCTATTGATTTATTATGTGAAATACAGTAAATGCCAGCTGATGTGCAACATTTTTCGTTCTTAAAAATGAATGATAAATGTAGCCAGTATTCTGTAACAATCAGCTTCTTAACAACAAATTTGGGGACAGTGAAATGTCAGGGAGGGACTTAAGGACCTTGTCGCCTTTAAGAAATACCCTGAAATTTGTTTCATATCCTCTGTTCACTTATCCTTGAACTTTACCATTTCCATTGCTTCATATATATATATATATCTCCTTGTTCTGGGAGAACAAGCTGTAGCACATGAGACCTTTAAAAAGAGGTTTGATAAACATGTAAGGATGGATTAAATAAATCGAGAGGTCTCTACTGGGCTTATGATTCTGTGGCTAATGCCTTATGAAACTGTTAAAGCATACTTTAAAGAGATGATTATGAAGCTTTTTGGTTAGGGAGGTATTTCTTGTTACAGATTTAGAGAATATTTTTCAATTACAGTACTGCAGAAAGAGGAGGATTTTAGTTTCTATAATAACTGTTCTCTACTGACAGCTAAACAATGAAAGGCCTCAAAAGGTTTGACACTTGATTAGATCTACACTGTAAAGTGCAGCAGGCAAAAAAAATGGTAATTAAGGGCCTGATCAAGTAAATCACTCAGGTTATGTCTTTAACCTTAAGCACATGAGCAATCTAATTAATTAAAAAAGAACATAGATATTCATGTTTGTAACAAATCCACATTTGGATCAATAGTCCTGTCAACTGCAAACATGAGCCTCTCTGTCAAATAAAAGATGTGCTACATTGCAACAAAATAATCCATTGACCCACACACATTAACTTCATTATCTTAAAGAATGTATATTGTAACTGTAATTACATCCTAATATATTATTTTGGTATTGTCATTTGTTAGCATTGCGAGTTTAATAATATGTAAAAATACCTTATAAAGATATTTTTGGTCAATATACAGGTCATACCTTACGAGCTGAGATTGCTTACTTCTGTAGCCCACATATAACCTACCTGTAAAAGCAGCATTTCTCCTGAACCCACCACAAAATTAATCAGCACTCGTTTTCTGGAAAGCTTTTGAGAGGAAATGTAAGTTCTTCTACTCAGTTTCTTATTAAATCTTGGCCAAGGTAAGGACAGTTCACATTTTGTCCCTGTTTGAGTAAAGCACTGTAGAGTTCCTGGGAGAATCCCACGACTAACTCTTCTCCTTTCGGGAAGGGACTGTTAAGCCCTACTTTTCAACCAGCTTTTAGTGCACCTGTCACTCACCTCTGCGGGAACTTGTGCTCTGAATTAATTTCGGTGTGAGACCGTTTCAAACGCTACGCTGATTCTGTTTTATCTGTGTACTTACTGTCATCAGCATTCACCTCTGGCAGGTTGGTGATGCAGGATTTCCTGCGGGCTGAGACAGGCTGAGTTTTATGAAGAAATGTAGAATATGTAGATGGAGGACAAGCTTTCTCAAATAAGAGGTACTGTCTTACCAAGGATCTGTCTATCTGTCGTGTTTGAAAGATTTAATTTGGAAAGTATATTGTTGTTATAGACCAGTTCTAAAATTAACTTTAAGCTTGCAGAAGCATAGTGCACTTTCTCTTAACAAAAATAAGATCAGTAAAAATCAGTTTGAGTATCTAGCAGAGGAGTTTCTGCAGGAAATGGATTGTATTTCAGACAGAAGTGACTGATACTGGTTTGAAAGCTGGCTGCAAGTGAAAGTTGTGTAAATGGGTTAGAACCAGGAAACTGGTAAGGCAAAGAGAAAAGAGTCAGACTGTAGTTGCAGTATTTCTGGAGCATGATAGGGTTTGGGTTTTTTTTTTTTTTCCCCCTTCTTCTTGATTTAACAAGTTGAAAATCTGCTGAATAATTCATGAAGAGTGGAAGGGCTGAATCTTCCTGGAATGATATACAGTGTACGTACTGTGGCACAGGAGAAACTGCAAAGCTTTGTATCAGTTGCTGTCGTTTCTGCTGCTGATTGCAAGGTGCTGCTGCTTTTGGCATTTTCACGGCTACAGATTCCTCAGTCGTGCTCTGGTCTGCTAACAGCTACCTGCTCCCTATGGACCCACCTTCGCTAGCTACAATCTGTGGGATCTCTTGCCACCTGCCTGCCTCGGACACTGCTGTTCTCTGGATCGTTACTGCGAACTGCGTTTTCTGGACCTTGCAGCTTGTATGACTGAAACCTGCCTTAAGGGTCCCTCGGCTGCACCTCCTCCCTTGTGCTTGGTGGGAGACTCCCAGAGCAGGATCTTCTGACCCAGACAAGGATGGGATTTACAGGGAGAAGTCAAAACTGAGCTGCATTCAGCGAGATGCCCAACGCCTCTTCCTGGAGTGCTAGCTCGCCTCTGCTGCTGCTCTGGGAGGACTCCTCCGGGACCCGCATCTTCCTGTCGCTGCTCTATGCAATCTTAGCTATCTCAGGGACTTTATCCAATGTAATGGTCATCTATTTAGTCTTCTCCTTCAAGAAGCTGCAGACAACCAGTAACGCCTTCATTGTGAACGGCTGTGCGGCAGACCTAAGCGTGTGCGCCCTGTGGATGCCCCAGGAGGCTGTGCTGGGGCTGCTGCCTCCCAACTCCTCCTCCCTTCGCTCGGCGGAGTACCGGCTGCTCCGAGGGGGGCTCCTCAGCCTCGGCCTCACCGTCTCCCTGGCCTCTCACCTGCTGGTGGCCTTCAACAGGTACGTGCTCATCACCAAGCTGCCCAGCGTGTACCAGGCCCTCTACCAGCGGAGGCACACGGGCTGCATGATCGGGCTCTCCTGGGCCCTCGCCCTGCTCCTGGTCCCGCTGCTGCCTGGGCTCTGGACCCCGGGCTCTG
>NW_008824053.1:1686745-1700749 GCF_000699105.1 Pygoscelis adeliae
TGGATTTAGAAATCGGGGATAACTGGTAAATATGGCAACGTACGTAACGCTTGTTATGCTTTAAAGATTTCAATATGAGGCAGGCACCTAGACAGCTCTTTTTGAGACTTACTGCAAGTTTGTTTTTATAAAATCTATATAATTCTTTCAACATTTGAAGTAATCCTCTGAAGTGAGCTCCCTGAACGCAAGGTTCGCTTGTGAAGAACTGGCAAGTGTCCCATTACACACACACCCCCCACACACCCACACACCCCCACACACCACACACACACACACACAAATCCACACACACAAACCCACCAGGAACGGCCTCCTTTCCCCCAGGTTACCTGCTCTCTGTGCTCCATGCGAGACCCTCCTTCAGCTTTCCTCTGGCAAACTCCCGGGTGATGCTGTCTGTCAAAACGGTTAAAAAGAAAAACAGACACACTTTCCTGGTGATCTGGTTTGGGTATTTTGTTTTGAGAGCTCTTTATATAAGGCCTGTTTTGACAAAGGCCTCTGCCTATGGTAATGCGCTCGATAAAACACAGTGCGATATGGAGACCAGTGTTGTCCATCTAACCTTATCTCCTGTTCAGTTACCAGTTTATTGTGTTTCCATTAAATACGTTATTGCTGAAGTGCGGTTTCGCAGCCTTTGCTAAATATAAAATCACAGATTCTGTGTGGCATTTGGAAAGGCGACAGCTCCTCGCAGTGAGGGTGGCGAGGGAAACAAACTGCGGTGGTGAGCACTGCAAGCCACATTCTTCCCAGGAATGGACCCCAAATCCTTGTGTTTCCTTCTCTGTTGCTTGACCACCTCCTTCCTCTTTTCCAACACAGTTGCTGTTGTTCTCGTGGTGATGATACTTAGCGCTCTGTTTGCCTTTTGGCACAAAAGGCTGGAAGAAGGTAGTTGTTTTCTGAATCCATGGGCATTGCTCCTTGAAACAGAGCAGTATCACCTAAATTGTGCTATCTTGAGAAGATGAATGGACACATGGGAACATAGGAAAGTTCTTCACGACAAGAGCTTGTTGCATTGGGTGGCAGGTATTAATACGAGCCTGGCAGCTCTCGTGAGGATATTTGAATGATGGGACAATAACAAGGAAAAGACAAGCACGATGGGTGTAACACAAAAGGCCCTATGGCCGTATTTTGTAATGCTCCACACTTCGCTTGCCTTACCTGATGGGGTTTGAGTTTCAACAGACGAAGGGAAGAATTTCATTTTTTCCCAAGTCTAAGACCTGTCAGGCATCTATGATACAATGATGTATCTAAAATCCCCATACCAATATTTTATTTTTCTAAATAAAAAATTTCGCCATCATCACAGAAAACATTCTTCTCGAGGTCAGGATTTGACAAAGAAAAGGAACCAAGGCCTCAAAGGGAAAATTAAAAAAAAAATTATCTTGACATCCTGAAAATGTATCAACATCTTGAAAACAGCTTTAGCCACTTACAAGGACCTGTGGAAAAGTAAGAGAAGTTTCTTAGAGTCTGAGGCTTACAGAGAGCTTCTTCCTCCATCTTGGAGACACTGTGAGAGACAGTGTGCCACTGAGGGACAGCATCAGAAAGATGGGGAGGGCTAGCAAGGAAACATGAACAGACAAGATATGCGAGATTTCTTTTTATCAACACTGTGCACGTGTCTTGGAGAGTGGAGGAGCCACTATATCCTTGTTGTAATCTCTCATCCTAATCACCGTGACTGTGCTTTTGCTAGCTTTGTGCAGCAAATGGAGAAGGCAAACTGTTCTAACCACACCTATACCGAGTCTGGAAAATATTCTGGGTCACTGCCAAAATACAGCTAATCCAAGGGCCACCTGGGGGTAAGACCCTGTTCTACTGTAAGGTAATCCTTAGGCTTGAACCCACAAAAGGATGCACATCGCCACTTCCCACCATGGCTAAAAGAACTGAAGACACTTGGTAAAGCTCAGTACTAGGCCCACAAGCAAAAGAACAAACTTCAAAATAAAAAATTGGACAACGTCCCCCCCTGTTTTTGGCTATGGAACATGTTAGTCTGGAATTAAAGCAATAACCTGTTTCAGAATTCAGTGTCCAAACACCAGATACCTGGAACTTCTGGGCTTCTTCCCTTGTAAAATAGCATGCAAGTTAAATCTGAAATGCCTGTATTTTATATAGACTATGTTTTAAATGCAAACATGTATAAAAAATGCTATCCTGTACAAGACTCCAGTCAGCTATCCTTATGCTATGCATTAATTCCAGAGAACAGCTGGAAATCCCTTGGAAAGTTTGATGTAATTACATCTGACTGTAAATCTTTGACTGTTTTAATATACTCAGGTGACCTAAATAGCATTACGCAGAAAAGAATTTTAATTTAAAGTAATTAAGAAAGAGTAATTGTCTCAACTTAAGATCAGTTTCTCTGAGAAATTACTGCTCAGAAAAGTCCTGTATGCCTTGTTCTACAGCCATATTCTTTGTATTTCCACATTGTAAATACTCCATGGTAAATTGCAATGGAAGCTCGGCTTCGCTCAACTTCTCCTGGCTCTGCGGTACTGCTTC
Organism: Pygoscelis adeliae; assembly: GCF_000699105.1. Classification (NCBI taxonomy): domain Eukaryota; kingdom Metazoa; phylum Chordata; class Aves; order Sphenisciformes; family Spheniscidae; genus Pygoscelis; species Pygoscelis adeliae. Next base: position 1,689,296 of record NW_008824053.1, read on the forward strand.
TCGGTTGAGAAAATTGATCTGACTCTCAGTTTTTGGCATCTATGCTTTACTTTTACAGCTGATTCAAATGTGCCCGCTGCTAGTTTAATGGTGACTTTTCTTCAATATGAATTTCTGTCATGCTCAAACAACTAATTTACAGATGCAAGGGATATGTTGCCAATTGTCCTTTAAAATGTCTCAACCAAACAATCTTTCAAGAGGTGTAAATTAAAATGGTGGGAGATCTTGTCAGCAATTCAAGCGAGATTTTCCTTTGCTCTGGTGTTGTGCCAAGCAAGTTGTCTGAGCACGGCCTAAAGCTGCCCTTCCTAGAACGGCTGGTCAGCTGGCTTCAGGTTTATTAGATGAGGGGTATGATCTCATTAAAGCGTTGGATTTATTATACGGTAGTGCAGATCAGCCGTGTTGTTCACGTGCAATAGGTGCCTATTCCTTTGCTATTTTCTCAGGGCTTCTAGAAACAAGAGCAACTAGGAGTTAGTAATAGGCTGGATGAATTTTGGCCAGTTAAACTGATGTGGCTTGAAAACAGCCATTTGGTGTGTTATGGCCTAAGTCAATCTGCCACTCGGTTTGTGGTTTGCCCATGCAGGAATACGTGTGGGACCTGCTTTTTGAAGGTAAAATTGTGATGCCTCAGAATAACACCCTAAGGCAGAAATATGGTTATTTGTGAAAATTGCTTGCAGAGGGTGTTCATGAAGTTATAGTTTGGATTAAACCTTTTGAAGTTACCCTTAATTTAAGATAGTTGTAAAAAGCCATCGAGCTGCTTTGTGGAATCAGGTAGCTACAATAATATGGGCCTCCACCAAAACTGGACAATCATTGCCCTAAACGAAGGTGCGTAAAAAAGTACAGGCAGCAAAGTGAAGCTGGGAAAATACGACAAGAGGAGATGAAGATAGCAGGACAGGGGCACTAACAGTGTGATCCTGAGAAACAACACAGAGAAAAGTCTGAAAGCCAAAAGGGGCCTGGGATTATGATGAAATAAACCATCTCAAATTATTTGATTCTTTATATATGTGAGGAAACACAATTCTATGCTTTTCTTAATAAATAAAACCATGCAATTGTATTCTCAATTTCTTCTTTTAACAAAGCATGCCATACACCAGCAAATTTTCTTTAACCTCTGGAATCAAAGAAGACTAAAGGTATGAATTGCATCAGCGTGCTTATGGAGACTGCATTCAACAGCATTACTGGACTTACAAGCGGGGATAACATCTTAGCTAGCCTCCAGATTCAGTCAGCTATGAGCACGCTGTGAACCTTTTTTTTCTAACTACCAAATTGATGCTATTTTTAAAAAAACCCACATACAGATTATTTTCAAATGAAGACGTTTAAGTGTAGCATTTCATTAAAGAAAAAAGTGACAACATATACTTTAGCTTTCTATTTCATCTTAAATCACATAACTAGATTATTGCAGTATTCTTTAAATTCAGAAGTCCCTTTCCCAAATGGCAGCGAAAATAGCTTTTCTCGTGACTGTTTAACTTCTAAGCAAGCTACCTTTTTTTGCTCTTTTATGTCAGTCCTTCCCATGCACTGTCATCATTTTACCAGGGTAATAGTCTATTTTCTTTCTTTCTTTTTCCCTTTCCTCAGTATTTTCTGTAATTTCCTTCACTAAGGGAGAGGTACTTGATCCTGCTGATCAGGGCATGACTCCTTGAGCAGTGTAAGTTTTGGGAGACAAATATAAACTGAGACTAAAGAACGGAGGGACAAATCCCACATACTTAAATTTCTACTTCAGACCGGGTAGGTTTTGAAGGTGAGTTTTTTCCTGCGTAGAGTAGTGGACAAATGCTGTGTCTATATTTACAGATACTTGCATTTGATTAAGGCTATGTAAAAAACAGTGGTAATATAGAAAAACGTCACAAATAGTTTGAAGGCTGGAGGAAAAAATTTTGTAGCTGAAGAGCTCATGATTAACTTCTCAAAAGTGACCTCATTAGAGAATACACACCCTTATGCAAGTATTCAAACCAATCTGTTACCATACAAGGTGATCTAATGAGCTCTCCTGGCTTGGAAGACATGACCTTAAAGGAAAATAGCTCTGCTTTACGAATGTGGGCCACCTTGTTTGTTTATTGGCGATGAGTTCAATATGGCAAGACTTCCTGTGCAGTCTTTGCCCTACACCTAGTCGGGGCAGGTATTCATGAAATTAAAGAACCGGAAACAAAATAATCCTGAAGAAAAACCACTTCTGGCTGCTTTCTGGCCTGAAGCTTTGGGTTTCTGAAGAAACATAATAACCACTCCAGGAAGGTTAACTGTTCGGGTTTTAGGGCAAACTATAGGATATCTAACCTGCAACACCACACCAAGCTTATCATAAGTATAGAGCCAAGCTTTTGAGAGTTGTTCGGAAGGAAAGCAACCTGTCTGTTGGAGGGGGAGCTCAAGCCAAACAAGGGAGCTGTGTAGCACCGTAGGCTTCACCATGCTGAACTACGCCTTTGTGGGACAATGGGTTGAAATAGTGAGTAACAAAAATGTGCCTCTGCCAAAATTTTTCAGCATTCTTTAAATGCCTTTTTTTCTGTACTTCTGTAAGATCATCCTCTGCTTCAAAAGTTTTCTTGCTGCTTTAGAAGTGACAGCAGATGAAACCCCTATTTAGTATTAAAGAAACACAAAGGAAGAACAAATAATTCTCATTCTCACTGGACAGAACCAGCTCCCGTGGTTCAAGGACCAAGGTACAAGGAACAAAGACGGAGCTGCTATTATTGAAAAGCATCACTTAAGACCAAAGATGCCTTGTGTTCAGGAGTGAAACAGCTGCTGGTGAAAAATGCTGCCATAGAGCCATACCGCAGGTGGTTCTCACATTTGCTGTTTTCTGAATGTGACACGCTGGTGGCATTTGCCTGTGATATTGCCATTAGAGAAGGTATTAATATTTGCAAAAAACAGCTGTGCAGCTTGGGCTTTTCAGTGAGGCCAAATTTCGATTACTGCAGCAGGACTTGGCCTTTCTGTTCCCTCTCTTCCTGAGGGTTCAGAGAGCAGTTGGGTGAGGAAAGTGGAAGTGCAGTCCTAGGGGGGAGAAACAGCAGCAGCTACCATACCTGGAAGAGATATCTTTGATATCTTCTTATTTTATTCATAGCTTCATGAATCTGCCATCTCAGGTGGAAATTTCTTAATAGCTGTCTTCAGGCTGTCTGGAGTCTTCACCTGTCCTGTGACAGTCTCAGGGCAGAATTAAAAATGCAGATATGCTTCAGGCAAGAGATGCATCCATCCTGATCTGTTCTGAAGCTGAAGATGTGATGGAGGAGCAATGTCAGTCTGAAAGCAATGAAGTGAGCATTAGCAGCGGAAGAAAACTATGAGAGAGCGAGCTTGAGAGATAAAGTTGATGAATTGAACAATAGCCATAGTTTTGCAAAGCGTTACACAAACTTTGCTTCGGGTTTGCTCCACTGAGGTGTCACAGTGAAATGTCCTCCTTGTTTTCTTCTGCCCTCTTTTTCTGCCTTGCCTCAGTGTACCGCAGTGCTGGGATAGCCAAAGTCTTCTCACCCTAGAGCCTCTGCCGCTGACTTTGATGTAATTTCATAAAACACTGTTTCTGTGATTCTTTATAAACTTCGCATCTTTCATTCTAAGGCTCAGTGAAATGGCTGTAGCAGTGTTGTAGCTGTGGATACAGGAGCAGAAATGTTTGAACAGAGGTAATAACCAGAAATATTGTGAAGATATATGAATAGTACTTCTTCATATCCACGTTTGAGTATTACTCCTTTCTCTTCTGTTGCATTTCATCCGTTGCTATCTACACATATTGGAATAGCTTCATTGCAGGAGTGTCCTTTTCCATAAAAATTTCTCTTTCAATTAATCTTTTTTTATAAAGGTAGTGGTAAAATCTTGCAGGATTTGAAATGTGCAGCCATGTTAGCTCCTTCAGTGAGCATAATTGTCCCTCTTTCATTCAATAAAGCATCTTCCTTTACTCGAGATGAGTTTTTTTTCAATTTGTGGCATTATTTCTCTCAGGCTGATTAAATGAGAGTGTTGGTAGACTGCAACATGGGAAAACAAAAGAACAGCCTCACTACTGCTTCTGTTTGATTTCAAGGCAAAGGCACTTTTCATAGCTCCCTCTGTGGCTATCGGCTTTTTTTGTATGGTATTAAAACAAGACAGTAGAACTACCTATCACATTAAAAAAAGAAGAGATAAATAGGAACACAAACATTATTCGTTGTATATGATGAGTAAATGTAAGCTCTCTGGATTCCGCAGTAGATATCTTGCTTGGCACTTTGCTGTTTATTGTAACTGTTATGTACATGCTAACAGGATTAGGAAAGTCACACACAAATATAACAAATGATGGCTCTGAGCTGAATTAAAGGCATGAATTAATTTTCTTCTATCTCATGCATCATTAAATATTGCTATTGTACTGTCTGCCGATTATCTATATTATACCTGTCACCTGATAGCAACCACGGTCGTTATGGTAATGTCAAGATTATAATTATAGTCCCTTCTGCAATGTAGTCATACTATGCTAAAAAATGTATCTTTGAGGTGGTAGTGTCCCATGCTTGGTCTCAGCCCAAACGCGAATACATTTTGAGATTTTTGAGGGGAAAAATATTTTGTTTCTGAGTTATTAACATTCAAGGAAAATTATATACTTATATGTACATATATGTATATATATTAAAATACAGATAGCCTTTTATTAACAGTCAAGGAAAATTATATACTTATATGTACCTGTCTGTGTATATAATTAAAAAATATGTAGCCTTTTGAACTATGGTTTTACTGCATTTGTGATAAAGAAAACTTGTCAGAACTTCTTATCCCTTGCCGAATATCTCTTCAGCTGAGTTTGGGAATTTAAGAATATAAAAAAATACAGTTATGACTCAGAGATCAAAGAAATCCCGTGGAAGCTTGTTTGGCAGCATGTATCGGTGTGGTAGGTAAGCCCGTACCCTTTTGCGGTACGATGCATGGTGCCCCGGGCGTTCCGGCTGTACCTCCCAAGGTCTCTCTCGTGGCAGAGGCTGGTGACTTCTGATGCCCAGAAGCTGATCCGGGAACCAGGGCCAGGACTCCTGGGAGACGTGTGTTTACGAGACTGCAGGTTGTGGGTGGTAGGTACAGGGTGACTTCCCAGAGGATGAAATACATGCTTTCAGAGAGCGATCTGATTCCTGTAGAATGTAAGGGCAGAACTCTGAGAACAAATTTTAAGTCATTATCTGGTATCTTCTTCAGATTTTATTACTATCATTGGTCTATACTCTTTTAGATTTGTGAGAAAATTGTTCATTTAATTCCAAAGAAAAAAATATTGTCTCATAAGTATACAAATGTATAAAACAATTATTTTCCCAAATGTAAAGAGGTTCTAGGGAAACCATATTGAGGATTCCGTGTGAATGCACTCGGGGAGCAAATAGTTCAAAATAAAACCCCAGTACATGTAAAACTAAAGGTCTTGTAACCATTATCTCATTTAGTAACATCTAACACTATAAATATTATGTTAACCTAATGAATAAAATAGCTGATTATATGTTAATCTTATCTGTAATTTGAAAATAATTATGATCACCATAATCAGGATAGAATGGCACATACAAGTTTTTGTCTTTAAATGGGCTGTCTGTAGAAATGCTGCACTGTTTCTTATTCTCATCACTTGCACAGTACTGTATTGAAATACTACTTTTTATTAATTGATTTTGAGAACAAAGTTGGTGAGTTGTAATATATTTTTGGTTTCAAGCACGAGTGTACAAAGCTGTTTATGTGCCAGCCATTCCTAGGTTGGCAGAGGTACTTATCCTATAAATACTTTTATTCAGATAGTCTGTGAACAAGCTATTGCCAAGAATGTCCATTAAAACACTCAGTGATCGCAAGGTTGTCTGTAGATGTTAAGCAAGGGTGTCAGATGCTGGTGGATGCTGTCAGCAGTGAGGATAGCTGTGTCTGTATGCTCTTTAGGAACAAGAAGGCTGCTAGCCTGCAGCCTGCTCTTTTACAATGGCCAGTACTCAGTAGCACACTTACCCTCGTATCTTCACAGACTTAAAGTGGTTTATGTGAAAAGGAGTAAGGGCAGTGGAATCTCAGTTAGTTTGTTAATTATTTAGGGATTAAGGCCTTATTATACCCTAATCATTTAAGAAGTTTGGTTGATTAGTAGAATTTCATGGAAAATCTTTATCTTGCCATTGAGTCTGAAGTGAGAGTTTGAAGACTCGGCTGTTTTACTACTGGGCATTAGCAGTGAAAAGTTCATGTAATGGTGCCAGTTGAGGGACGCGAACCATGCTCATGGGACACAGCAGGAAATATCCCTCCTAGCAGTAAAGAGCATATCAGAGAATTAGAAAGAAAGAGTAGGAAAACTAGATTGGATCTTGTATATTCCTGGCCCACCAGAAGCTGCCAAGGACATGAGCCAGACCCAGATGTGGAAGAGACTTTATCTGCTCTTCTACTGCAGCCTTTGTTATGAGGTTACACCTTTGTTAAGGGGACTGCATTGGTTGTGTGCTTGCATATAGGTAGGTCCTGCGTATATTGCAAAAGCAAATGAAACCCAGGCGTCTTTGAGTGGGTCTCAGATTCCAGGTGTATACAAGGAAATCCATTACCCAAAAAGGGTTCCCATTTGACACAGCCTGTTACAAGGAGTTCTGGTGGACCATTTCATGTCTGCCCTGCTATTCTCATAAAAAAGCCTTTGTTACTAAAGGAAGAGACACAGCCCCTCCCCTCTGTCATCTTTCTCTAGCATTTTTTCCTTTCTTGGCACCTCAGGGAATCTTCCAAGTCTTTTCAAATATCACTCCTTTGAGAGCAGGGATTCTTCTTTAAGAGACAAATGCCTTCAACAATGTGAGAGGATTTAGCCATGTCGCCCTTGATGTCCTGTGAATTGTGTATTAGTATTGGTATGGTGCCAGAGCTTTCGCAAAGGCACAGGTAGCTTGCCTAGAGCATCGGTGTGGATCTTGATTTTCCATTTTGGAGGGAAGCAGGAAGACCTATTCCAAAGGAAAATACATACTTTTGTCTCCCATTTTTGAATGGATGATCAAAGAGGAGTTTATTGAGAGGCTCGGGGAGTAACTTCTTCCCCTTATTCAGCTTGTATGTCTAGATAAATAGTCAAGACTAGCTTGACAATTATATTAACAATAGCTCCCTGGGTCTCCTTTTGCTACATCACACAGTTGTGTTCAGCACACAGATTTACGGAGGTCAGGAAAAGAGAAGCTAGATGGCACTATGGTCCAAAGAGATCATGTGCTGCTGGTGAACAAGATGAAGCTGTGCAAGTCATCTGGTCTAAAAAGCCTCTAGAATTTAATAGATATCAGCAAAACCAGGGTCAGAATTCCTGAAGTGGAATTATGGTGAAAACAGGCTTTCCACTGATACAATTATTTAGCTTTTGGTTTTTTAACACTAACAGGCTTAAACTTAAGCATATAGGCATGAAAGAGATTACAGATGTAAAATGGCTTTAAGATTGCCTACACAGATAAAACTGTAAGAAATAGGTTGTGCATCATTGCCTCAACATAACTTAAACATATTTGTGTTTTTTAAACATACACTCAGATACTTCTGCTCAAATATGATAATATGTATGGAAGTAGATAAGTAATGCACCACATCTGTGCAGTTAAAGAAAACCAATACATTCATCTTACTGGGTCCAGGAAGCTAGAGAGGAAAAAATTCCACCCTGATCCACTCATGAAACTTTGCTGAATTTTTAAGGATGGAGATAAAGGGACCTGCACTGCCAAAGTATAAATTTTGTACAAGCAAATATCTGGGGTAGTTATTGTATGACACTCATTAAGTTATCTTTATATGCATATATTTCAACTTTCATATGTCAATTTTCCTAATCTCTATTTTTATAACAAATTTTTTTTTACTCAGTTATACTAGTTTTTAGTTAACTAATATATGTAATTAATCCATTTTTATCAGAAATAAAAGTCAGACAAGAATATATTGATATAGTTTTTATTAAAATTATAAGGCCAACCAAAGCCTTTACCTCACCTATAATTAGTATTTATGAGTACAAGTAGGCAAGTTAAGCTTAAGAATTCCTTAGAATAATGTCAAAGTTATTCAAACGCAAAACAAATAAAAATAACCCTAAGCTTTGGAAGTCTGGGGAGGTCTTATTTAATAAGGAGTTTAAAGAAGGTCTCAGCATTTGAAAGTAAATAAAATCCAGGCAGCCAAACAACTTGGTGTCTGTAGTGAAGCCAGCCCCTAGGCTTTTTTGTTGGTATACTTTGCTCATGCAATGAAGCGGTATTGCGGCGTGCTATGTTTGAAGCAAGGTCTTTTGCTAAAGGAAGAGTCCTTTTTTTAGAGGAGTTGAACAGTTGTTGGTTTAGAGATAAGGTGTTGCTGTACAAACTGGCAAGTTACAGAAACATGCGTCTGTCACGAAACAGATGCAATGAATGACTGATTTTGTAGTATTTTATCATGCAGAAGGTAAACATGGTATACCATACTATTCCTTCAGGGTTCAGTACGTCATTAACATGACAGTAAGGGTTATGGATGAGCATGTAACTAATCTGGAAAGGCTAGAAGAGAGGGAATCTGTAGACAGAAGGCATAGTAGAAGAAGAAGGTCAAAAGTTTTGTAGAAAGTCTGCAGAGAAGCGGGTCCGTATTAATTGGCATTGGGACTGGAAATGTGAAGAATCAGGCTATTAGAACAACCATACACTGGAGCAGCGAAACAAATTTCCCTTGGGCTAGCAAAGAGCAAAAAATCAATTGCTTTTAACATGGCACTTTGTTTAAAAATAAGGAAAAAGTGAAACGAATTTCACAGCAATTATTTTTGAGCTCTTCCTCCCAATTCAAGATACACTGAATTTGTCAGCTCCTGCTTTATTGTGTATTTGATGATTCAGGAGTCCTTTTTAGCTCCTGTGTTCAGTATCGGTATGCTAGGAAGACATACTTCACGTTTAAATGGGAAAAATTATGCTTCCCAAGAGGTGGAAAACATAAAAGCCCTCCATGACCAAAATGGCTAACTGGAGGGATTTAGGAAGAAAATTCAGAATAAATTATAACACATTACAAAATCTTTTCCTTCTGTCAACAACACGTGAAAAACTCTAGTTCCGTTAACACCTTTCAGAAACACTACCTACTTGCTGATCTGCCCCCTGTTTGCATTGAATGTGCAGCTGCCGTAGATTACCCAGAAAAATGAGCATCATCCAGTAAGTAGTATCATTCCTCCAATTTACATTGACACATGGCAGATCATGAGCCTTGTCCTTAACTAACCATGGATTACTGCTGCTTTATTAAACACCAGTCTTTATTTTTCTATTTCTTTTTAACCTTATGGGAATCGTGCACGGTTTTTTCCTTTATGGGGAGCGTACTGTGCAGTTTGCCATTTGGCTCTGGACTTCTGAGAACTGACTGCAGGTTTCAGCCTTCAAAAGCCCTAAGAAATATGGTAGTGCTGATACAGTCCTTGTATAGCTGTGAGTTTTGCTTTGTGCCGCCTCAGCAACAAGGAGGAAGACTGTCCACAGAGTACTGTCTGACCTAACAATGTTTCTGTTCTTTTCTTTTTTTGCCATTCAAGTGCTTTCCCCCTAGAATTCAAGGAAACCCACATTTTCTTTTTTCTGATGATGTGTCAAATCCTTTTAAAGTAGTGTGGATGTTGGCTGAACCTTCTGCAGGTTCAGTCTATAATGGCTAAACTGAATGAAAGCCAAGTTGTTCTCTAATGTCTGTTATAAGTCAAGGGTCATGTTGTATATGGAGCAAAATACATGTATAGTGGCAGGAAGCAGACTTTTCCCTATGTTTCAAGTAAACAATAGCAGGTCCAATTTCTAGTTATTGGTGATAGGAAGATCTCCTCCTTCTATCAGATTTCTGTTTCCTGTGACACTCTATAAGGTACATCTCCTTCATGTTTGCTGCCATTATTTGTATTTTCTAAATGTGTGATGCAGCAAATTCTTAAAAATAACCATCAACTTTGTATTTGTTTTCCAGAAAGTGCTGATGCTAAATAAAGTACTAATTTTGGATTGCAGCAACTACCCTAAAATGAGCACACTCAGCAAGAAATCCAGCATGACTGTTTTTTTGGATTTAGTGTCATAGGTGAACTGAAGAAAGCACGAGTTGATAAATTCAATGTACTTTAAATCTGTGAGAATGTTTAAAAATAATTGTTCTAAATTTTTCTTTTTTTTTTAATTGCTGACCATACATTGAAACCGCTCATTTTACTTCACTATCCTTGGATGAATTTATCCACAAGATGGTTCATCAAAACAGTATATTTTAAGGGAAAACTGCAGCATATTTGTGAAATACTAAAAGTAATAGGATAATTAAATTTTGGCTTGTGACTGTTCACAGGAAGTCGAAACAGGGCCTGTGAAACAGGCCTAGGACATTGTGAGTCTTCTAGCAGAAGATGCAGACAGTACATGAAAATATTGACATTTCTTAAGGGTGTTAATTGCTCCGAATTAATGATCAATTATTTATTACAATGAAAATAGTTTCTGAGTGATACTAGGAATGTATTAGAAATATACAACATTATAATGGGATGTTGAGTAGGCTCTTCATTGACATAGCACTTCGCACTGTACTGATTTGAAGAGCGGATTAGAATTTCAGATAATTATTATAAATACATTTATACTGCAATAGTCACTTAAAAATCACTTTTCTGTTTAAAAAACTGTTTCTGGTAAATTAATTTGTTTAACATTCTTGGAAGGTGCCAAATTAATTATGTTTGTTTATTTCAATCCTCTGTGAATATTTGCTGCAATATTCCATTGCAAATTCTGTGACAAATTCCCAACCCTGCCCCAGTATTTCCAGTATTAGTTGCAGTAATTCAGCTGCAATGTGTCTTCCAGGCTACCTGCTAAAGAAGGCAGGCCGGAGAAGAGAGTAAGACCTGAGGTTGAAAGACCATTTTTCTGCTTGCCCAGGTTTAGGATGCAAACCCCAGCCCTGCTACTGCATTTGCAGATAAAGAGGCAGCTTGTGGAAAGCCACGCATCTTTCTTTTCATCTCCTGTTGACACTCTTAATTTTGCTGGCTGCGGTAATAGCTTATGTGAAGGGACTCCAGTCTGTCTGCCCAAGCATCTCTTTCCTTTACAGCTTTGAAATTGGCTGCAGCTTCCACAATTGCTCCCCACCCGCAAGACACTTTCCCAGGAGCAGCAGCCTTCCTTCCAGGGCCCGCTGCGTGGCGGAAGGACAGAGATTCCCGCTGGCTTCTCACTTGTGCATCACTCTTTTTTGCTTCTGTTCTTTCTCTGTTTTCTCTCCAAGTTTAAGCTTTGAGCAGTAATGCAGCTCTAAACTACAATATTTCTA
>NW_008824053.1:1701703-1754768 GCF_000699105.1 Pygoscelis adeliae
CATCCCCCAGCCTGTATTGATACCGGGGGTTGCCCCAACTTGGCCTTGTTGAACTTCATGAGGTTCACACGGGCCCACTTCTCCAGCTTGTCCAGGTCCCTCTGGATGGCATCCCGTCCCTCTGGCGTGTCAACCGCACCACTCAGCTTGGTGTCATCTGCAAACTTGCTGAGGGTGCACTCCATCCCACTGTCTATGTCATTCATAACTAGTGGAACAAGCCAGAGAAAAGACCCTCATCTCCATGCGTCTGCTTAGCTGTCTGCAGCGTTTGGGTGAAGCGGGTGTTAGTTTGACCACGTACGTTCCTTTTCTTTTTCTTTCTGTTCTAGTCTAGTCTTGCAAAATACAAGAGTGATTCCAAAAAAAATAAAGAAGGGACAAATACCTAACAGAGATGAGGTTTTTACTGGGAAAGAATAGTTATGAGCAGGAGATTTTTGGAACAGCACAGGCCCCTGTAGATCTCTACAAAATATCAGGAATGCAGGAAGATTTTTCTGTATTCCTAAACACTCAACTTCATCCATGACTGATATTAATTTTATATAAATAAATTTTTGAAATAATAATGGGATGTGGGGGAATTTCCATTTCCTCTCTTTTACAAGGGTATTTCCACAGCTTTCAAATGCTCTTTAAACAGCTGTCTGCTATTAGTACATATGTACAAAACGTGTTCAGAGCTATTAAGATGTGATTGCTACAGTAAAAGTTTGTTAAGGTTTTTTTACACAAAGCCTGTGAGCCTCTGAGTTCATCGGTCAATGCTCTACCAACTACAGGGAGTGTCTTCTATCATTTTTACACCTTCATTTACACTTCTTATTTTATGATAGTAAGGGCTCTTTTAGCAAAACTCTTAAGCATATATGAGACTCCAGTTACATAGTTAACTGGAACTAATGCCTTCACTGATGTTGAGTATATATTTCAGTTTTTTTGAGAACTAATAACCAAAAATACTTACCTGCAGAGTACATCTAAATATTATTTTTTTTTAGTTTTGAGAGTATGCAATGTGCTGAGAGCCTACACTGAACTTAGTGTGAAGAGTATTAAGATAATTTTTTAAAATTCTCTTTTGTTTTGTTTCACAAATAAGAGGAATTTTTATCCATTTTTTCTTCTTTTTCTTTCTTTTTTATTCTTCTGTAGAAGGCTTCATATCTCAGAATTTTTTTCCAGGTTTCTAAGTAGGTGGGGCATTTCCAACAAGATAACTGGAAGAAAGAATAGTAGGAAATCTTAATCAATTTAATTCTACTATTTTTGTACGAATGAACTAGCTGGAATGACAGAGCAGGAACTAGGTGGGAAAAGAACAATAGCATGTTTACGCAATACTAGCAAGTAATATGGGGCTAGATTTGGGAAGGATTTGCAAGCAAGGAGTTTGAGAATTCAGCTAGTATTGGAAGTTATAATAAACGTAAACAGGTTAAATGCCTGCAAATATTATGCTACAAAATATCTTACAGTTCTGCTAGTTTTAGCTATCAGAGCAGTTGCAGGCTACGTTCAATAGCGGCTTGAACCATTAATGGCTTGTGAAAAAGTATTCAGCTGAGGGGTCTTGCTAAGTCTTTTCAGGTACAAGTGAGGAAATTTTTACAAAGGAATAAGAGAGATGTTCAGCATATTGAGTAAGAGATTAGCTGTAATTCAGAATGTTAGAAACTGACTTTTGGTAAGGCATACTGGAAAATAAATGAGAACGTTCAGCCTGTGATCTTGAGAGGACTGGAAAAAGGCACAAGAACAGTTACGGTGGTAGAAAATGTGAGAACTGTCAGTGTAGAAGAGAATCTTTAAAGAAAAGAACAGCCGGTTTTTGAAGTTACCCTCTGCAGAATTGAGAAGAGAAAATAAATATGCAAAGGGAAACTGGATGTGCTGGAACTAGTTTATAAGGTTGCAGATGATTTCATAATTAAGGATAAAGATAGTCAAACTGAAATCCTGAAAATAAGACGAAAAATTAATTACCAGCAAGAAGAGTTTCAAAATAACTCTTAACTTACTGATAACTGAAAGGAAATTGAAAGAGGAAAGCCCAGGTACTTAAAGAGACACTACTGCAAGAAAGGTTCAAAAGTTTCATATACCTGATGTGAATTTAAACGCTAGCACTTGCAACTGTTCTATCACAGGAGAATAGCCAAGGTTTGGTATTATACAGGTTCATAAGGATAGAATGACAGAGCAAGTTACCTTTGTCAGCAGATTGTCTTCATCATTCTAAGCCATTGCTGTTTGCTTGGACAAAAGTGCCGAACAGTTACAGGGAACCAGAGGCTACTAAGGCATGCGATAATCAAGAAGAAGTATAGGCATGTGATAGTGAAGAAGGCAATTTTTTCAGTTCCTTTGGGTCTGAGAACAATTTTGTATACATGAACTGTATGCTTGTGAGAAGTAGATCTCCCGGGTACTTTTCAAACAGCAGTGTTGAAAGTGTTTCAGTGCTTTGTGCAGTGGGGCTTCCCCAGTCTTGAACTCACCAAAATAACTTGGGGCATTTGCCATTGCAGTACTGCAAAACTGCTTGGCAGAGAGGCAGCTTTCTTCCCAAGGGTGAATTTCTCTTTGTAGCTATCTTTTCATAAGATACTGGTTCTTTATAGAATCATAGAATCATAGAATCATTAAGGTTGGAAGAGACCTCCAAGATCATCGAGTCCAACCGTCAACCCAACACCCCCATGCCCACTAAACCATGTCCCTAAGCACCGCATCTACCCATTTTTTAAATACTTCCAGGGATGGTGACTCAACCACTTCCCTGGGTTTTTAGTGAGCACCACACACTTTATGTGTTTGTGCTCGTTAGATATTTATGCCATGACTTCCTACTCCCCACTGCATGAGGCCATCAGCATACTCAGAAGAGTTTGCATGACTTCTGACTGTCCAAAAGGAAAAGAAGAAAGAGGAAATTACTGTGAGAACATGACCTGCAGCTGTCTGTATGTCTGAATAAGAAAAACTACGTACTTATTCACAAAATGACAAAGAAGTCATTGGGGATCAGTCATTGGTATTTTTATCAGGAAGGAGTGCTATTAATGTACATCTATCTATCAACAAGTTGTTAGTAAATGTATTATTGTGGGCTGTTTTACTTTTTCCGGATGTAGTTAGAGCATCTAAGAAAAAAGGAAATTTAGAAAAGATTACGATGAGCTGCTGCACACTATTGACAAAGTATGTTATTATGCAGAAAATTCTAGAAAGAGCAGCAAATTGTGTATGTTGTGAACACGATAATAGGTAGACTATTATTTTTGCTATTGTATAATGTAGACTATTGTGCATGGGACATCTAGCTGGGAATGATTTGTACCATAGGTAGTTGAAGCATAAGATTTTAACATGAGCAAAGGTTTCCCTCACAGCATAGGCCCATCCGCGTTTGAAAATGGAGATGATAATAGGAATGTTCTGAAGCTTTTAAGACCTCCAGGGCATATACTTTTGTATGTGTGTTGTAAATAAATCTTTTTAAGGTTACAAGTAATATGCAGTTATCTGATATTAAACAAGCTCAATTCCACTCTTTTTTTCCATTGTAACTCCCTACTACAAATGTTACGTCTCGCAAAATACCCCAATGTTAGGAATCACTGTTGAATCTAAATTCTGCATGAGGTCTTTCTCTCCATAGTCCGAATGTTGTGCTTTGGTCGATGAGCTCTCTGGATAGATTCTTCATGGTCAACTTTAAGACTTCCTTGTAGGAGCCCAGAGGAGCCTGTGCTGTGGAGGGGCTCGCAGCAGACACCGCTGGCTGCTTGGGATCAGGCACCTGGGTTCTCCACAAGTGCTGGACTGTTATCTGTGAGTTGCTCCTCATCCAAGCTACACTAACCTGATTTATCGTGTTTTATAAGATGGACTGTCACAGAGCAAGTTCTTTATCAGGCCCATTTCTAAAAAGGAAGTGTTTTCCTGGTGTAACTGAAGGACTCTGCACGTGTCCTGCTCCAGGGACTAAAAATCTCAGTCTTTGCTCAGAGATGTTATTTCCCTCGAGTTCTCTGGAATTTAGGTGGACTTAGTACAGGAAAAAATGTGAACTTCTGGCAAGAGAAACTGCTGTGGGGATCTGGGTCTTGCTTGGTGTTCTTTCCTTGTAGAAGTGGATGTGTTTGTAGGAAATGGGACAAATGGGTGTCACTTCCCATGTGACGGTGAAAACCATCTAGAAGCTGGATATAGCCTAAAGCTGTTTTTTTCAGTTGCTCAGTTATGATGCCTTCTTGTTTTCGTCTGTAGTCTCAAAGCATTTCCTCATAATCATGAGGATATTACGGCAATTCCCACTAGTAACAGGATTTAAAATCTTTCCTTTCCCTTGCAGCTTTCAGAGGATAGTAGATGTACTGAATTGAACAGTAAATGTACTGAATTGTACTGAATTGAAGCCATTGAAATGGCTTTAAACTAAAGGGGACACATGTAGACTAGAGATAAGGAAGAAATTTTTTACGCTGAGGGTGGTGAAGCACTGGCCCAGGTTGCCCAGAGAGGTGGTGGATGCCCCATCCCTGGAAACGTTCCAGGTCAGGTTGGACGGGGCTCTGAGCAACCTGACCTAGTTGAAGATGTCCCTGCCCACGGCAGGGGGGCTGGACTAGATGACCTTTAGAGGTCCCTTCCAACCCAAACTATTCTATGATTCTATGAACACGTGTTTTTGTTGTATCTACGCCGACACAGTTGATGTAGATTACCAAAACATGGAAGATAACTGCCACTGGTTAATTTATTGGTTTTTTCCTCCCACTTCTCTGGAGCACCTCAACTCCATTAACTTTGAATGCCTAATTTGAGCACCTGAGTTTTCAGAGTGCTAAGCATTCCTTACTACTTTAATTAGGCAAAAGATAGTTCTCACTAACTTCAATTGTGGCTAAATGAGGCAAAGTTCAGGTACAAACAGTCTCCCTTGTCCTCCAACTCCTCATTCATTCCCACAGTCAATCTATCTTCTGCACTAAAGGAACTGAAGGTTTCCTGGCAAAAACATATGTGAGCATGTAAGTAAACTTTAATTCTCTTCTTTCACATTTTATAGCGTGTGGATTTGCAACTTTGATAGCATTTTTAAACTTAATATCTTATTGCAGAAATTCCATCGTACCATGTCACACTGACAGAGACCATGGGAATGCCTTAAGCTTACAGCTCCACTAGATCAGCTGTGCTGTTGGGCTATGATGTATGTGCATTTAGGACTATCCTGAGTACATGCAAGCAAGAACTGAAATATATTTATTTGCTCTGAAGGGATGGTATGTGTATGGTCTGGTCATACACAATAGTTATGAGGGGATGATACCTGCATTTGGAAATAGCTGAATTTTTTGGTCAAAAAATTTAAAAAAATTGTTAAAATTTACAGATTTGTGTTTTAAGGAACATCTTAAAATAAGTAATGTGAGCAACTATATATTTTTGGGTGCAGGATATTAAAAATTATATCATAAGAGCAGCATATATATCATGAAATCCACTGGAGACTTTGCTATGACCAGTCTGTTTTATATGGAAGTTGCTAAAATACTGGTGATGTGTTTTAAACTCCAATATGGTTGAATAACCAAGAACCTGAAAATGTGTTTTCTACTGTATTTGTAAAATATGTATGTACACCGTCATTCATATGCGTAGGGAAGGATCATGTCTTGAAGCTTAACAGATCAAAAAACTCTATAGAAGATCAAAAGTGATGTTGAGAATTTTGAGATTTTACCTAGGAAATGGTTCTGTAGTGATTTTTAAGGATGTTGGTAATATGGAAAATTTACACAGTTCAGTGGATGTTGTGAGGGGTGCAGACATCTTCAGAATAGTCTTAATTGCCAGACAACATCTCAAAGCCAAAAAGCCTTTATAGGAAAAATACAGTCATTGCCAACAACCTGCTTTAACTCATGTACTGTAAAGACAATGAGTGGGGACTGGTGAGGCTTTGTATGTCTGGATCAGATTTAATTTTTTTTTTTTGGGGGGGGTTGTCATTAAAGTCTGGGAATCAGCAGCACAGGTCTAATCAGATTTCATGCTGTTGCAGCCTGTATTTTGAAAACCGTTGCTTGAGATATCAGCAAAAAAAAAATACACTAATCAAATTGAGAGATCCTAGACAAATTCTTTTAAGCAGTATTCATACTTTACCAGAACAAATTTCTGAGGTCATTAAAAAGTATCTTAAGAGCTTAGACACAACTTGGGAAGGACAGTACTCCTGAGTGTCTGCTCTCCAGGTTTCTTAAAAGCCTGACTCATTCTCCTTTTATCAAAGAGAGAAAATGGACTAAAACAGGAGATATACTTTGGAAGGGACCCTGAGATGGATTTTGTTTTATCAAATGATGTCAATACAGAATTTGACTATGTAATTTTTTTTGTTTCTACATATAGCTATTGATGTGGGAGTTTCTAAGAAAGTGTTTTGATCAATAGTCATCTTCACTAGAACAAGTTTGGAAGTACAAAGCACTTTCATTTTATTAACAGTATTTGATCCATGACTAATTGCTTTTATCCTGTGAAGCTGTGTTTCCGTAAATGTATCTTTATGGTTTTAATGAGCGTTTTTAAAGTCTAAAGCTAACCCTATAGCTGAATGAACAAACTCGTCAAGAGCTAGGAAATGAGCTTAGTTCAATAGTTCAATTTTCTTTTTTTGCATATTTTTAAGGCTTTTAATTATTACTGTAGCACCTCAGAAATATGAGGTACCCCACAGTGAAAAAGAGAAGACAGGTCCTTAATTCAGGTAAGTTCACATCAGGTTCTGATCTGGCATGTACACAGTGGTCAGTTTGCACAGAATTCACAGCTGTATGAAAGCTTAATTTCAGCGATTGAGAAGATTTACAAACAGGGCATAGGGGCTGTAATGAGATGAACTGCATTAAGGTGAATCTTTTAGCATTTAGCATCTGTAGCTGAGGTTTTGAAAAACAGGAAACTCTTTTAGGGTGGGGACTCCTAAAGCACCTACTGTTCTTTAACATAATTGTGTGGAATGCCAATGTTTCTGTAACCGCTACGTGGGCATTTGGCGTTCTTTATTTTTCTTCTTTTTGCTTCCTCAATATTTTTAAGCTTCTGCTGATGTTATCAACTAACTGCCTCTTACCATCTTCCAAATAGACACCAAAATGAAATAAAAGCTTGGAAATCACCTGTAGCAAAATATTTGGGAAAAATGTGGCCATAGCAGAGGGAGGAATTTTGTCATGCTCCCATCACAGAGTCGATTCTCAGTACAGCCAGTACAAAGCAAGACTGTCTTAAGAAACAAATTTAAATGATTGGTCCTAAAAGCTGTACTGAAAACCAAGATGAAAATTATTCTGCATCTGGGGACTGGCTGTATGTTAGCTTGATGTGTATCCCCACCCAGTAAAATGTAATGCAAAAACAACCTAATTGCAAAAGTAGCATTACAGCAGGTTGACTTGCCCCTAAATGTAACAGTCTTCTCTCCTAACTAAAAAATTCTTAGAAACTGCTCCATTCCACATGCCGTGGCATAACATGACATATACTGGAAGCTATATGGTCTTGCAACACACGTAAATGTTACCATATGTTTTGTTAAAATGTGTCTTACCTGTTACCGTGTGCTATATATTTTACCAAAACCATTTTTTCTCCTCGTATTTCACATGGAACAGCTCACCCTGAATCGCCTAGAGCTCATTCCAGGGGCATGGTATAAGCCACAGCACATATACTTACAGCTGCCCCAAATACTGCCCTCCTAACGAGGAAAAAGTCATTCTTTGCTACTGTTGCTCCAGCTGTGTTAGTCCTGGAAGATTTTCGTTCAAAGAGAGACACACAGCAGGGCTGGTTAGAGTAACCTTGTTTGTCAATTAAGAGAACAGGCTGTAGCAGTTCAGTGCTACTTAACAGTAACAGTAGTTAGTTTCCAACTGTCCTAAGACTATTTTTCCTTTTAAAAGATATTTTAAATCGTATTTGGTTGGGTTTTATTGTTTCAGATGAAAGGCGCTACCTTCCTCTGCTCCCCAAAAGGTTTGTATAAAAAAATTTAGAGGGAAACTTCCTACTGCATTGTTTTAACATTACTTTTCCTAGCAAAGGCTGCTTGTCTTGGCTGTCATTTACAATTTTGAAGTCCTTCCAAAGGAAGACAAGGCTCCATCCTCTTTGAATTCGTCCAAAAGAATCAAAATTCAATGGCTAGTGCTAATCCTTGCCAATAACTTTCTGACGTTATTACAAATAAAGAACTTGCAATGCCTGATTAGTGGCAAGATTTACAGGGCCCCCATGAAGAAAATCTCCTGAATGTTTGTAAGGCCAAATCACTCTGGTCACATATTTCTCTGTAGAGAAGCGAAAAAAAAAATAATACTAGTGTCTCTCAATTGGCTTAATTTTTTTCTAGATGAGTACTATTTCTATTATTATTATTATTATTATCATCATAATATTAATAACTGGTGCTTTACTACATAATAATGCTGGATGGACATTTATAAAAATATAACTAGAATGTCAACTCAAAAAATCTCTAATAATATGATAAGGAATAGAATGTATTACACATTAAAAAAAAAAAAAAAGTCAGTCAGGATATTGAAAGCAATTGTGTACCTGCATCGGGGAGATGACTTCTGCGTCCTGCTGGTGAACACACATGACAATTATGTCAAAATCAAAACAAGATGTGGGTGAATTATTATTTTTTGTAACTGAAAATGTTTTTCAACCATTTTTTAAAGAAAACTAAAATTGAGATTTAGTTGCCTATTTGCTTATGTAGGGACTTTATATGCCCTGTAGAGAATGCAGTATTTCTGAAGATTGACATAATTCAACATGTAGATGCATTGGTTCAACGTTTAGGTTGTCTAGAAGGATTCTAATAGAACTTAGAACTTGGAATGTTGTATTGTTTTCCCTCCCTTTATTACTACAGTTAGGTCTTTAACTTTCCTGTGTAGTTCATTCACAGTGAGTATTTTCCATCCCAGCTTGAATAGCAGCACACATTTCCTCTGAGCTTGTTAGACAAAAGTCAAATAGCGGTTTCCATCGGAAATAGTAGTCCATGGCCTCCACTTGTGCACATACAAACAACTTGGTGATAATGGCATTCACCAGCAAAGTGAGAAAAATGTTTATCTATGAACTTAAATTTCAATAAATCTGAGATAATTTCAACTATAAATTCCTTGTCTTATGGAGAATGGGACTAATAAGTTCATTGTTGAAATGAGTTGAGCTTCTCTTTTTGCTATGGAGTTTCTTAATACTGAAAAAATAAATGGAGATAAGCACTCCTTGTGGCACTAGGAAACAAATTATTTGTATTTTATGTAGCTTTACTAAAAGATAGCTTACAGGAGACATTTTCAGTAGTAATCTGCAGTATATACATAAATCACTAAGAAAAACTTATTCTGAAAGAAATTATAGTATATGGAGAAACAGATGTATTTTCTCTTTTGCGTATAATTACTTAGTATATATGTCTCTCAGACATTAACAACTTACTATATTGATATATCTGCATATGTTTCACATAACACAGAACATTTTTATAATATTACTATAGGCCATAAAGTTTTGTGTTGTAAGGAGTTTTAAACTGTAACTGGGAAAGAATATTCTTTCAAAGGGGCATAACGGGATGGGATTAAACTGCAGATATAAACACCTAAATGTAGGATATCTGTAGGTGTCCATACGTCAACTTGCACAGTTACTGAAGTTCAATAAAACTGGTCTAAATCCTACAGCTAGGTGGAATGTATAAAGAATAAAAAAATCAGTTTTTGCATGGCAATGATTTTAACTTCTAGACCATCATAAACCTTAAGTTCCTTTTTTTTTTACATTTTTTCTTCTTTCTTTCTATAACTTATTTCGATTAAAGGTCAAATATTAAGCTCACAGCCTAAATACAGGCAATTCCAGTGTTAAAAATATCACAGCAGAGATGAAATGAGGAAGATTACTTTTCTTATCAGAAGAATAGCAAGCACTGTGCTGTGATAAGTGAGAATTCCTCTCATTTCCAGTCAAATGTTTCGCATTTCCTTGAATTAAGTAGGTTTTGATTTCAGATAATGATACTGTCTGATTATATGACAGTTTTTAGTTGGGAAACTTTCAGGAAGTTTCTTGCTGTTTTCACAGGTAAAATGCTAGAATTTTACACAAATTTATATATTCCAGTATGTACCACTCTTTGTATGTATTGTTCATTCTGCATGGGTTTTGGCTTTTTTTGAAAATTTTGTGGTTTTTCACTGTTGAAGGAATAATATGTGCAGTAAAGTAAGCCAAGCCAAAGAAGGAAGTCATACCTCACGTAAGGGGACATAATATTCGGTGCAAATAAGGAAATTATTTAAAGCAGTGCATGATGAACTTGGCCTGTTATGTGCAGTCTTCGTCTTCCGCTGGGGCACCCGCTGTTGACTATCGCTGTAAGTTAGACAGTGGACCAACAGTAAATGCTGCTGATGTGGCAAATGATCTGTTCCTCAGGCAGATTTTGCCAGAGTACACTATAGTCTTGCACTTCTGGCCTGAGAACGATGGGTCTCTCTGTCCAGGTGGCCAACTTTGTCAGGACAATAAATCGATGTTCTTTCTTCTCTGTCCCGGAGGAAGTGGGGAGGAGGGAAGATGGTCTTCCTTCCAAAGGATATTTGCCTTTGCCATAGTGATAGAAAAAGCTGATGAATAAATCAACCAGAAAAACAAAACAGAAGGGTCAGAAAACTTATGGCAAAGGAAAAAACAATGAGAATATTGTATATGTCAGGACTCTGGTTGCCATTTCATAAACAAACTTCTTCCTATTTTTGTATATTTTACTTGGATATCCTGTTTCTTTCTTTATCCCCTGTGTGACATCGGGATTTTGAAAAGCCATAGAAAGGTTTCATCTATAGTGTATTTGGAGAAGGTGGAGATTTTTTTGCTAAAATTGAGAAATGTTTAAAGAGTGATAATAGATGCCACTAAAATGGTAAATGCCAATTTTCTCCCAAGAGGAGAATGGAAAGAAACACATCAGAAAATAAAGTGATTTTGACTATATGCGTTAGAGATTTACTATTTCGCATGTTTTGTTTGAAGCCTCTTTGTATTTTGAAATCAGTTTTGATATGTATTTTCAAGTTGTGTTGCAAAGCCAACTTTCGCTCTTTAGATAAAGATGTTTATTCTCTGTGATAAAGTTTGCAAACTTGTGTACTGTGGCAAAGACAGCCTTCTGAAATACAGCCACGCTTTGTGCTTGAGCCCTGGGTTGAGTGGCCCCTCGTAGCAGGAGGTCGCCTATGAAGTACTTAAGAATCTTGTTCCTCGTGACTTCAGTTACACAGATCCATGGCAGCAAAGTAGCTCTTTAGTCTTACAGTCATTCCAATTTTCAGTGGTAGTAAATGTGATGCTTTCAATGTCAAGAAATCAATTAGTAAGTCATTACACAGCTGAAGGGGACAATGCAAAGCCTAATAGTATCTCTAGAAGATTCTCTATTTGAGTTCATTGGGTTTTAGAATAGGCCAGAATGAAAACCTAAGTAAGAAGGTAACATGATTAACTTAGGGAAAACTTACCTTTAGAGGTGGATGCCAACAGGCAGCTTTGTAACAGCATGTAGCGCAAAGTCAGCGGATGGACGAGCTGCTACACAGTAGAGGCAGCCAAAACGTGGTAACAGGACTGTGAGATGGCCTGCGAGTAACCCATTAGCAGCAGTTAGCAGGCAGCAACAGCTGATCTGCAACGCAGAAATTTGACAGAGACTCTGTGCAAAATTGGGATGCTCAGAAGAGCTCATCTGATAAAGTTCAGTGGCATTCTAGATTCAGGAATGACTGAGATTGTTTTGCAGTTACACGGAGAAAAAGAGATTTTGCGGTAGTAGTGCAGAGGAGAGCTGTATAAAGCGGCAGAGTTGGTTTTAGAGTGGCAGAACAGAGCAGGTGATTCCAGAGTTCTAAATTAACTAGTGTAAGTAGTACTATTTCTGGTTTTCTACACTGGTTAGAATAAGATTTTCAAAGGCTACAAGCTTTAGGAATACATGTCAGTAGACTTGTATTTCCAAATCTCGTAGACATTACTCAAATTTCTTTTCCATTTGCTCATAGGATTTCTCCTGTATTGAATTATGCTCTCAAAAACACAGACTAAATGCATAGAAACCATCTCTCTCTGAGCCCCTGTGTAAGCAACCGTGTCACTTGTGCTTCCCCCATTCTCAAACTTTTATCTTTTCATCTGCTTTTGGCCAGTGTCAGGGATGGGATTCTGGCCTTGATAAAATTCTGACTGATCCACTGCAGGTGTTTGTATATTCTGATAAAAATCTAAGTTTGATAAACCAAAACCTCAGTGGTGTGTCAAAGTCTGGATAATGCCATCTCTCTCTTATAAAAACTACACTGGTGAGCACAGTCAAACAGGATTTGAATTCAGAAATATTGTAAATGGAGGAGGGGTGAGGTCTGGGGTACTAGCTGTCCTCTGGCCTACTTCCCATGATTCTCACAAAGATTCAGAGGAATATTGAATTAACTGGAAAAACCCTCTTTCTCTTAGAAAATTAGACCTTTACGTCAAAAGTTTTGGTGTAGGGTTGCATTTCTTTCAATATATTACGGAGAAGATCACAAGCAAATAGTTCTAAATGTAAGGGAGAAACAGCAGCAGCAGAATTTGTGGATGAAAAAGGTTCCTTTTGGTGTAAGAAGATAAAAAGTGTACCCTCCAACCCAAAACACATCATGTGTTTTATAGTACATGAAAACAAGAATAAGAGAATAAGAATATTCTCTATAATAATTTATTTTATCTGAACTGTACGTGGTAGCACCATTTGTCCCTCCATTTGAACTACTTGAGAAGACAAAACATTTTTCCTAAAATGTGTGAGATACTGAAGACTTAAGACTATGTAATAATGTTTCTGGAAGAGCTTTTTCCTTAATATCCATTTCCTGTTTTCCATTTTTTCTCTGTTTTTTGTTCTTTTATCTATTTGCATTATTTATTGTTTTGTGGAGCGGCTGTAAGTGATTCTTGAGCAGAAAGCTAGGGTTTGTCAGGAAAGATTTTAAGCTTTAGAGTAAGAAGAACTTACGGTGTTTGTAAGAATCTGTTTTACTACTCTTTCCAATAGCCTCTGACCATGTGGATCCTGGAAATTTTATGAAGAAGTTCGTGGCAGTGTCTGGCATTCATGCATACATTGAGTAGTAAATTTCTCAGTTGAGTAGTTAAATTTCACAGGCTCTTCTCTGAGAAATTATCTCTGTGGAAAGCACTATTACATTGGCAGGAGTGGTAGATTTCATTCCTTTTTTAACAGCAAGATTTTAAAGCTGCCTCGGGCTCCTGGGCACGTACTGCGTATTCATTTGAGAAGCACAAAGCTGCTCTCACTGTTTCTGAACACTTCTGTGTGTTGTAAACCCAGGTGTGACAATGCAGACTACACTCGCTTTCACTCCAGGCTCTTGACATTCCCTGTACTTGAGAGCGCTCTCTGAATAACGTAGACGTTTCTCTTTTGACAGACAGTGAGCAATTAAAGCCAAGATAAAACTGGAAGTTCTCTATCACATATCAGGTTAGGCTTCCATAGTGTTTGTCCTTCAGTGACCTTAAAGAGTAGCTATGAAATTGTTACAACTGATATAACTTGGTTATTATGAGATTACCAAGAAATTACAGATGACTTCTTGCTTGTTTTTATGTCCTATTTCTTCTAATTAGATCCTGCCAGGATTTCCAGTTATTCACAATGGTTTGCTTTATAGCTATGTGCCAGAAAAGTGCTATTCCCAGTCAAGTCCAGCAGATAGTTGTGTCTGTCAGTCAAAGCACT
Source organism: Pygoscelis adeliae (assembly GCF_000699105.1). NCBI lineage: Eukaryota > Metazoa > Chordata > Aves > Sphenisciformes > Spheniscidae > Pygoscelis > Pygoscelis adeliae. The sequence goes on from NW_008824053.1 coordinate 1,715,607, forward strand.
GAACTTGGTTGTCTGGGTTTTGATCGCCTAAAAAAGGATTGAAAGGATAAAGTGAACCTTAAATGCCGTATTGTACAATACAAATCCTGACGAAAATAGACAAATACCATAGTATGAAATGCATTCATTAAAACATTAAATTTTATAAACAAGAGTAAGAAATTAAAAGATCAAGGTAAGTTTACAGATAATTCACAAAAATGAAACTAACTTCACAAAGAATATTATGCAAAATTGTCAACTCCTCATTTATTCATCTTTATAATAAGCTGCAGCTTTAGTCTAAATTAATGGTCTTTTTCAGCTGTACTGTCCAATCCTTTTGGTAACTTAGAAAGCAGTGTTGTCACTTGTATTAAAATAGCAATATGATGATCTAGTAGGCACTAGTGAATAGTGCAGATTAATTTAGTAATTGCTTTTCCCCTGGGTTTAGTTACGGATTTTTAAACACACTGCTTACTTTTCAACCTTGTGATAAATTTCTGTGCATTCTTGTAATCATTCTGTACCATAGACTCCACCTGAAAATTTGTCCTCCTTTTCCTTAAATGTGAAAAACTTCTAGTAATATTTTAAAAATACATTTTATTTATTTATTTTCCAATTAATAAATGTCATATAAAAATAAACAAAAATAAACATTCCAATTAACAAATCCAATTTGCAGGATAAAGGGAAACAATTTTTTCTTAAATTGTCTGAGATCCTAAATTGTTAATAGAATATATTTGCTATGTACAAACACATTTTCTGAAGCCATAAGCTACAGCAGGATCCATATGCTGACCTTAGAGGTAGAATGAACATCTCTCTTCGTGCCACAAAATTCAGTACAGTCACGGCACAAGACACCTGAAAGTGCAAGAAAAGCAAAGTCAGCAGCTGGATCTTGGCACCATAGCAGATGAATCAGTGTAATAAAATGTAATAATAAATCATTTAAAGGCTGATAGTTTTATATCAAACACTTTAGATCAATAATACAGAATTATTCAAGAGTATTTCTCTTTAGTGTAAGATAATTCTATTGTATTCTTTCAAATAATCTAGGAAACTTAGTGTAAGATAATTCGCTCAAAATCTTGATGAATTCGCCCTTGAATATGCCCCTGGAAATTCCTGTGCCTTGATCCTGATGGTCTTGCAGATACCAAGTCACCATACTACTTGATATCCTGAATACAGAAGGACATTACAGAGGTAAGACTAATCTCAAGCTCATGAGCCTACCAGAACTTAACTGGATTTAGTCCTTGATGGATTCGACACCGCATATGCAACATTTGCATGTCTTCCTTATCTTTTAGAAACTGTGGGCTGCACAGAAATATCTTGTTTCCCATTAGGATATCCCAGCTTCCAAGTGAAAGCTCGAGCAGTAGCTGCATGGCCGTCTGACCCAGTCAGTAGCGATTTCATTCAGCAGGGGAGAACCTCGGCCAGAAAACCGTATAGGTAGAGCATTTGTCTGAAGCTGAACTGTTGGGAGACAGGTACTAATATCTGTTCCTCATGCTGTGGAGCTAATTATAGTCAGAAATGAAGTCAATAGAGGCAAAATTTATCCAACCAAAAGGGTCATTAAACCATCTGTTCCTTATGAGTTGGTATTCACATATAATTCTGGGAAATTTCAGGAGGGATCCTTGGCTAAGAAGCATGGGAATGTTGAAAGTCAGACATTTCTCAAGCTAATTCAGCACAGGCCTTTATCCTGCCTGACAGCAATTTCAAACACGCGTCACATTTCTCAAGTTGCCTCTCTTATCACTAGAGAGTAACATGGTCTATGATAGAGGGTGACACAACTATGAAAGTCATGCTCAGTTGCCTATATCAGACCACAAGGATTGGGGCTTTGATGCCTAGCCAAGTGATTGTCTTGAAAGGGGAAATAAACCCCAGCAACTCACATCTTTCTTACCCTTGCTTGTCTAGAAAAACTCAGCTGCCCATGGTTTTTATCACTTAGCTACTCCTACATTAGCATATTCCTTCCATGAAAGTGTTAACAAAGCAAGTAGTTAAGATGATACTTAACTCTGCGGTGAAAAAATGAGAGAGAGAAACAGACTAAGTAACAAAACAGCATCTTGTTGATTTAGGGTAGAGCACATTCAAGAGATAAAGGAAAGGTGCCAGATCCTTAACAGACTTGCAGCTGGCTTTAAGTGTCACTCAGTTTATTAGTATATGTACACACACACAAACACACATATTTTGCTACTGCAAAATACTTTCTCTTGGATACTTGTCATTTTGGCTTGACGGAAATAAAAATCCGTTCATTCTTTCTTGTTTCTATTTGGAGTGTCACTTCCTTTAGAAATTTCAGTCCACTTCCAGAGAGGGAAGAGTGACAATATCTAGATAAAAGAAAGATTTCCTTATGTGTCTTTAAAAAAAAAAATAAAATAAAAAATTGAGCAATCCCTGGGAGATTTAAAGAATCATGATTCTTGAATCATGCAATGTTAAGTTATTTAATTCCTTTCTGATACCTGTGTAATATTTCTATCTTTTAGTGAGCCAGTCCACTGTGGGACTACAAAGATAACATTTATATAACGCAGTGCAGCGAAAGTAACACCTATACAGCTGAAACCAGCTCCAGAATATGAACCATTGTAAGAGAATAAAGAATATAGTCTGTGATAGACAAGTTGAAGGATAATCAATTAGTAGCAGTGCAGTTTTCAGTAGCCTGTGTAGGGGAATCCAAGTTCTGCATTTGTTTCAGCTGGAATGGTCTGTTACAGACCTTGCTCTCATCATTCCCCTTTGTCTTTCTGGGTCCATAGGGACATACATGTACCTCATGAGTGAAGGGCAGGAAGGAGGTGGAAAACAAGGAAGTGACTGGTCTCCATTTTCCCATAGTCAAGGATCGACAAGTGCCTTGGAGAGCTGGTGAGTAATAACAAAGCTTGGTCAAAAAGTTCTCCACCCTTTTCTTGATTAACTTCACCTGATCATGTGAAATGCTGGCCTTAATGAGGTACACAATGATATTTAGTGGTATTGGAATTTCATGTGGAGTGTTGGGGGAGTTAAGTAGCTTGGTCGTATTCCTTGTTAAATGTTTTCAGCTGACTTTATCTTGCCGTATCCCAGGTCCTAGCTAGCATCTGCACTTTGACCCAAATCCCACTTTATTTTTTGACTCTGACCATTTTGAATGAGTTTTGTCTGAAAAGCTATAATTCCAGTGAGAACAAATGACTTTGACATGTCTCAATATATTTGACTCAAAATAAAAGTAGATCTGAGCTCTCACTTCAAAATTCCCGAAGAGATTTTTAATACTCCAAGGTTCGTATTTGAATTTGGCTCTTGATATACACTGGGGAATATTTCAAAAGGAAAACTTTTTTTACATCTGTCACTATGAAGACAATAGAAGCTCAGCTACCCAAACTAACAAAGTTTGACTTACAGTACAGTACTTGGCACTCTAAGAAGTATGTGGATTTAAAGGCTATTCAACAGTTTCACTTTTAGATCCAGCATCACTAAAATCATGCTTTCTTTTTTTAAGAAATAGATTCGGAATTTCCACAGCTTGTTTTTTGCCAGCAACAAGAGATTAAGATAAAAAGTAGGGACTTTTTTCTCTGGTGGTTTCGATTTATTTTTAGATTAACTTCTTGCTCCTTCTGTGAAGTGAAATAGACAATGCCTCTGAATAGAAGAAAATAAGAAATTAGCTACTTTGTATTGTCTTGTCTATGCAAGTTATCACACTTCTGTATTATTTTATCTGGCATCTTTTGTGGATTCTGGATGCCTTCAGGCTAACCAAACAGGAAGTGTCATAGCTGGGGAGCTGGTGCCTGAGAAAGATAATGAAGGAAGTAGATGCATTTATTTTTATATACAGTATTTCAGAAATTCCAGAAAAGTGAAATAAGCAGTTGATAAAACTTTCTCAAGTCGTTTCTTTTTTCCCTTTTTTTAATAGATGACAAGTTAGATGTGGAGTACAATTGTAAGGTGTGATGTGGGTTACAGGGTAATGCGTTGGTGTTCTTTTTGTAGCTAGGAACAAAGTTACAATTCCTGAAACAGACACAACCCTTTAAATAGATCTGCATGTAGATCTCATCCTTCCCATCCGGAGATGAAAATTATAGGGAGTCAGTGATGCTCTCCTCCCCCTCTTGGGGGCTATACGGAGGTTGTATTATTGTCAGGTGATGAGAAAAAAAGTGGAGGGAGTTAGGGAAAGCAAAGGGTCAGGGAAGCTCTGGGAACCAAAAAGCCAGTAGGCACTGAGGAAGGAAAGACAGTATATAACCCATATAGCGGGCTGTTGAGGTTGCTGAGAACTGAAAATTTTGAGGCTGGCAGATCATTATTTGCTGTATAAGCCATGTAGTCAGCTGTATTCATACACGTCCTCCAGGTTCATGTTTTTTCGGTTACTTGATCAAGATATGACCATATTAAAGGTGCTACCTTGAACGTGGTGCTTGAAGGGCATTCCTTCTTTGTTGATGCAGGTATGTTTTCCCTGCGAGAATAGTTCTCATTTGAGTTATAGCACATTCCTCTTGCTTTTATTTAGGCATGATCATACTGTAGAGGTATCAGACACTCTTCTCTTTGCGTAGGGTGAAAGCTCTTCATCCCAGCTGCTTCCGTAAAGCATCAGAAACTCTGCAAGAGGCTTTCTTAGACGTCCAGTGCGCATCCCAAGGAGATCTCTCATGAGATGGGTGAGGGCTGCGGTTTGAGTGGGGGACTGAGGTATGAACTTGCTGTAATACCTCCATGATCTGAGGCTGAAGAATTGTTGAGTTAGACTTAGCTGCATCTTCTCCCCTGAATGCCATGCCTTCCACAGAAAGATTCTGCCCTCTCAAGCACACAAAAATGCTTAGTAGTAAACATGTTGCATGTGTTTCTGTGTTGGGGCCCTGTATAGAAGTTATTACTCCAGCACTGGGTATTTTAGCAGAAATCCCAAATGGTGGCTCTAGATGCAGATATTGGTGCGAAGTGCCATGAAGCATTTTATTGCTGACACAGGAAACAGAATGTCAAATTACATGAGTTTCCTTCCACCTTTTTTTTTTCTAAATCTCCTCTGCCAAAAGAGAAGGATTAGCCCTCTTCTCCATAGGTTCTTGGCTATAAATCATAAAACCGGTGGTGAAGGTTTTAAAAGACCAAATTCTGCCTGAGGTTTAGCCTTTCAGCTTTCCTCTAATAGCCTCCATAAGACAGTGCAGTACATTAAAAATGCAGGAAGAGGGTTAGAAATGTTGGATAACTAACATGTTGCATAACGTGCATTTTGTTCAAATAATTCATTAAAGTATCGAGAATTTGTTATCTCTTTTGTCTAGAGGAAATTAATTGAAGTTCATCGTATAGGTATTTAACAGGGTTGTAGAAGTATGAGTTAAAGCAAATGCTTAGCACAGTTCTGAAATGCTTTGCTTTTCTTACATTCTGGAAAAGCCTGAAGTAAGTTTCAGTTTCCTGAAGGGCATTTGTATTTTCCGATGCCAGGCCAAAAATAATGTGTTCAGTATTTCCAAACTCCCTTCGGAGACACACAATTGTTTTATCTTTGTCCATCAAAGCCTGAGAAAAGTCTCTTTTGATTACTAGATGTATTGGAAAACATATATTTACATCCCAGTGCTTAATTCTTTTAATCTCTTTTGCCTTTAGTAATATTTTTGTAATACTTGTTACATTCCAGTCTTCATTATGCTCTGCATGTGTCAAAATTTCTTCCAGTTGGTCCTATAATACTTGATCTCACTGTGAATCTAGATGCATCCTCTGTTTTTATCCCCAGCATCCTCCTCTGTGCCATTTGAATGAAAAGCTAGATTATCTGAACTCTTGAGGTGAACTGCTAAAACTTGTCAGCTGATCTCTATTTGTTTTCAGACAGAACAGCTAGTTCTGAAAATAAGCAAACGTGATACTCCTTGTCCTATTTGCAGGCTGATGCTGAGGATAGTAGGAGCAACAGTAAAATACATGTTCTTTTAAAAATACATAGAAGGCTCACATTTGAGGCTGAGTAAAGAGCAAGTTTTAAGAAATTTTTTCATTTCTTGGCAGATCTGTACTTCCTTTAATAATATTTGTTGGGTAACCCTGCTCTTACCTATACTGTCTGAGTTAAATTTGTCTGATCCCTCAGTATAGTAGTCCCTCTGGTAAGGATCCAACTCCACTAAAGTTAATGGCAGCTGTCCAGTTTAATTTACTGAGGTGGCAGCTGTCCAGTTTAATTTACTGAGAGCTGGATGAGAGTTATTTCCTATTTCAAGTTATCTGATGAAGGACTTGATTACAATTTTTCCAGCATGCGGATATGGCCTCCTATGTTTATATCTTTTTGTGTCTAGAAACTGATTTCCCAGAAATAGGGAAATTTTGCCTTTTCTCCTTCAGCTTAAGATATGATTATTTAAGCAGCCAAAGCAGAAGAGTTTCATTTCTTGCTTCTCTCTGCCTATGATTAGAAAGTATTTATTTGCACCTTAACTAAGAGAGTACACTTTTCTCCAACAAAACCCTTTTCTGTGAAGTAGAATCACATTCTGTAGATGTTGTTACCTACTCTGGATAGATTTGGGGTTTCTGGATTTGATAACAGTACTTCCAGAACAGTACTCTGCTTGCATTTCCTGAGACTTAGGAGATTTTTTTTTTCTTCCTCCTCTAATAAAAGCAATGGTGATGATAAGAAAAATAATCTCTTAGGGGAGAATCCACCGTGGCAGTTTCAGTGAATTTCAGCTTTAGTGACTTTTGGTTAGACATTGCTAGGGTGCTTCAGATTTCCCTGTTTTATTGTCTTCTGGGTAACTCTTTGGTTGTCTTGTTTAGTTTTTCCATATTTCTGAATATTGTTGTTGTTGTTAATTCTTATTGAATTGATACTTCAATTGTCTATATATACTTACTTCAATTGTCTATTGAAGACATACTTTCTGCCTGAGATCACAATTTTACCTTCCCACAATCATTACATCCCTTTTATATTTATGAGTTTATGATCAGTGTATGAAAAAAGTGATTGATGCTTCTTATTTTACCTAGTGTAAGGTCTTTGACAGAGCCATACATGTATTTATTACAATGTGCTTTGGTGTTTCTGTAGCAGCTTGTACTGTCCAGCTATTCTTTGATGAGGATGCAAATGTAGGGGCAGCTGCAGTCAGGGAAAAAGCAGAAGAAAATAGTTCCTGAAGAAGACACGCTGCCTGTAGGCCAGCGGGAACCTTATATCCTCTGGTACTACTCTCACCTGAACATGGTATTTTGGAGCTAGCATTAGGTTATTAACTGTAAAACCTGCTTGACTCGAAAAAGTATTAGGCTGATGTAGTGCCAGCTTTTCATCAATTAAATTTCTTTAGCATTTACAGCATTGTTACTTCAGCCTTTATTTTTCCAAGTTATTACTCATTTATTAGATATTTGAATGTATGCTGTTTATAAAATATACTATATGATGACAATATTTCATAGACATCAAATGACCAAACTACTACATACCAAACGATTTGTCAGAGATGTTTTAAAAACATGTATGTTTTGTTTTGAATTTCTTGCTGCTTTTATTTAGTGATTCATAATCAACCAATATGAACCACTCAAGTGGTTGAATAAATAAACAATTGAGATTTGGAAACCTTTATCCATTCTTTGCATTCATACCATTTCCCAATTGAAAATTAAACACTGAAAATGTTATTTTACTTTTTTCATAACACTGATGCTATATTATCCAGTAATAGTTGTCCTCAGAAATATTCCAAACTGGATTTGTATACCCACTGGAAACCAAACGCTGAAAATAATCCCAGAGTTATATTATCAACTGCTATATTTCAATTATACATAAACAGGACATGAAAGAGCTGAGAGGCATATCAGTAATGTAATGCATACCAGTAGCATCTTGAAAGCGGGACATTTTAGAGACATTTTTAAAGTGGAATTGGGAAAATTGGTTCATTCAGTTCATCCGAACAGGATGAGCCTGATTCAGGATGATCAAGTCAGATCTTCAGACTTCTGTCATCTGACTTATTTCTTCATTTTTAGGGATCAAAAATACTTAGGAATGTGAGTAACATCCCCTCTTAAACTGCTGGCACAGTTTTTTCAAAGGGAATAATGAGTTAGGTAAAGTTATTTACAGAATTGAGTATTGTTAGAAGTATTCTCAAGACACAGCCGTACAAAAATATTTTCACTGAAAGCAAATTTGAATAGCTTTTCCATCTGAGATATAGTGCCATTCAATTACTTGGAGTTACCCACATTCTTTCATTTTATCAGTTGTTTGCAGGATCAGATCTTGACTCGGTCTTTTTAAGTCTGGTAGGCACTGTACGACAAGTGTTTAATATTTATTGTTTTCCAGGGCTTTAAATTCTGTATTTAAAAAAGCAGCAGAGGGCGCTGAGCCCCCCGCACAGCCCAATACGATCTCTTCCTCCCTGCTCTGGATTTCCCCGTCCAGGGATTTCCCGCTCCACCTCGAGGAGACCCTTTATAAAGAGCACGCTGGCTCTGTTCTAATAAACTGTTGTGGAGCAGCAGGATCTCACTGTGCCTCTTCACAGAAAAGAAAAAGCAAGGCTTTTGAATTTACTTTCTTCACCTAGTAACAGCAATTACAAATGTTAAAACAGATGGGAAGAACAAGCCAAGCTGTGCTAATAATTTTGTGTGTGTTAAGGACTGGTAAGTTGGGGGGGGTGTTTGCTTTATTTTTAATTTTATTAAGTGTAAACTGACCCAAAATTTACTGTTTGATCTTTATTTCTCTTTGTTCCAGTTGCTTTTACATTTCAGTGAATACGACTGTCAATTAAGTAGTTCTGTCAAAATGTCAGGAAGCTTTTTTTGACATTTACTTTGAGCTTTTCTGTGCTCTGCAATGACACAGTAATTTTCTTATTGAGTTCGCTAAAGACAGTCTAGGAGACAACTGCAGTATATCACTGCATGTTTGATTTTTGCTGTCATCCCTGGCAGTATCAGTCAGGTTTGGTACTAAATGTCCTGTTGAAAGTGGTTCTGCAGTTGTCCTTGCTATCTTACTTGCCACCCCCCCCCACCAAATGTTACAAAGTTTTAGAACCAGATCCACCTGACAAAAAAAGTTATATTGTGCCAATGCATTTATTTTCACTGACAGCATTGGGTTTATGCCATTTTATACATGAGAACTGTCTGTTAGAGTCATCTGAGTCTGTATTATCTTTGACAAAAATAGCAATGTTTATGGGGTATTTTGGAGATGTAAACCACTGTATGAGCTTTATTAGTTTAACCTCCACACAACTGTAAACTTGCAAAGTAATGACCTCGTCTCACAGTAGAACATGAGAAGAAATGGGAAAATAAATCTTGAGAATACTGCTGAGTTTATGTATGTTCTCCCTATTGTAGTTAAAGGTTTTGAAATGGAGATTATACCTGCTAGCAGAATTGTTGCACAGATTGGAGAAACGCTCATACTCACATGCAATACTACTGGCTGTGCATCACCAAGTTTTTCCTGGAGAACCCAGATGGACAACCCCCTCGGAGGAACAGTGAACAACCATAGGACATACTCTACCTTGACTATGAATCCAGTTAGCATTGTGAATTCTCATGATTATCTGTGTACTGTCTTCTGTGGTGAGAAAGAGAAAAAGGAGAAGAGTGTCAAAGTTGACCTTTACTGTAAGTAAAAATATAAAATTCTCTTTAAGTAGTACATGTTCGTAAAAAATCAATAATTGTTTTTAGATATCGTGGTTGGTAGTCAACTGATAATGCTAGGATAATGAGTCTGCTATAGCTCAACATATATTTCCTTGTAAGATTCCTTTATCTGTCTGTCTGGGGCTCTTTCTCAGCCCCTTTCTGCTTAGCTTTCTGCACTGAAGGTGCAGAAAAAATTCTTATTCTTGGTAATACTCGAAAGCCAAAACATAGACTCTCCAAAACATTCGTAGAGCTGGAAAAAAAAACCAGACAACCAATGTGGTTGAGATGGATATATTTGGGAAACCTGCAAGTGCAGAGCACCTAATCGAAGCCTTTCCAGTTTGCAGAGGAATGATTCAGATGTCTAAACCTACCAGCACAGAAAACAGGATACCACCAGTGTATGGATTGCTCTGGGTGCCTATATTTAGGCGACTGTATCACTGCCTAGGTGCCTTGCTGGATCTTATTAGATCGTTTGTGATCATATTTCAGCAATTCAACAATTGTACAAATATAATTCCTGTTAGTGTATGAACTGCTTATAAAAGACCTGTATGTCTTCATATCAAGATATGTCTTATAATAAAGTTGGTATAACATTATGTTCTGAATGCCTATAAAATCAAGATGTTTGATGTCTGGATCTTGCTCTTATGTTGACCCTAGAGCTCATCTCTGCTAGACTAAAGAAATGGATTTTATTCTTTTAGCTTTCCCCAGTGATCCTATCATCGAGATCAGCCCATCCTTAGTTGCTGGAGAACCAGTCACTGTCATCTGTAAAATTCCTGATGTGTATCCTTCTGATCACCTGGAAGTACTCCTAAAGAAAGAGGAACATGTTCTTCATAAGGAAAATTTTTATGAAGATGACAGCACAAATACAGAGACCAAAACTGTGACATATTCATTTAATCCCACGGCTGAAGATATTGGGAAGGAGATTACCTGTGTGGCCAAGTTACCAATTGCTAATATGGACTTTGAACCCAAAGAAAGAGTAACTTCTCAGAAACTGAATGCAAACTGTAAGTATTTTTATTCTACAGCTTTCACACCAAGTACTGCTTAATGTTAAGTTTTTTGGAATGGGTTTACAAAGCGTGTGCTATAAATAATTTATAATCTGCACTTCTTATCTGTATTATTTTTGTAGGTAATCTATTGTATTCTGTTGAATTCTGTTGTATTCAGTAACAGTCACTGAGTCATTAAATACCCACTGTTGTTCATGACAGAAGTTAGGCAATGCTTTAGTAACTCCTCTCTCACTCTCTTCCCTTGGGCATGGGTGCTCAGTCAGAAAGTAAAGACCAGAAGAAAAATGGTAGCATGCAGATAAACAATTGCTTTTAAAATTGCCCTTGTACACTTAGCAGTTCCAAGTTTGTAGTCCTAAACAATAGGGAGAGAAATGTAAGAGGAAAAAAAAAAAAAGTTGTACACGTTTTGTCTAGCTTAGCTTTCAAAGCTGCAAGCTAAACGTCTTATCAAGTCTGGAAAAATTGTTCCACCGTGTTACTGGAATATACATCATTCATTTTTTCTTGGTATTGTGTGAAATGTACCTCTAGAGAAGCTAGAGTTAAAGATGTGCATGTCATTCTTCATTAGCTTACTGACCTTCTCTCTCTTTTGTTCTCTTCCAGTTGGTCCACAAAATACTATCATTACTGCATCTCCAGGCAACTTGCCAATGGAAGGAGACTCTCTAAAACTCACCTGTGTGACTGAGAGTAATCCACCACCACAAATAGTTTGGAGAAAACATCTGGCTGATGAAAGCATTCAGCATCTGATAGAAAACAATGTCCTTTCTATTCCCCATGCCCGGTTCACTGATTCAGGACAGTACATCTGTGAAGTAATTAATCTGGTAACTAATAAAACAGAGAAAGCAACTGTGGACATTGTTATACAAGGTACAAGTCTGCTTGAATTTAACTTGTATTGTCCAGTACCCAATTGGCGGCTGCCTGTTAGGTTGGAGGATGCTGAAACACTGAAAATTAGGAAATTATGTGGCCTTCTTTGTTATGTATTCAGGATTTCGCTTTCAATTTACTGCTGCTCTTCATGGGCTGTGCTTTTCATTTCTATGCTTAATTTTCAGCTAATTCTCTCTGTACTGCTGTTGTACATGCATACCTCTATACATTTCCTGCAATGCAACACTCAAAGTGATGCAATGCACTTGAGTGCATTTTTTAGTACAATTTCCTGCAGTGCAACACTCTGAGAAAATGGTGGTGTGGGGGACACTGTTATTTCCTTGAAATGCTAATGTACATAGCAATTTCACAGGGTCATCAAGAAAGTCTCCCTCTTTGAACTAGTAGTTTTAGTCATTAGTAGTAAATTTAGTAGTCATTTAATAGTAAAACTATTTGGGGTTATTATTATTAATATTATTATTATTACTATTACTACTACTACTACTACTACTACTACTGCTGCTACTGTTTCAATAGAGCCGTGACAGTCAGATGGAGACTGGGACCAAAACCAAAATGAACAGATCCTTGGGCGAGCAATTTCTGCTTTCTTAAAACCCTCTCTGTCTTTAGTACTTTTGCGTTAGTATAACAGCCTTTTCTTTTGTCATGCAGGTGCTCCAAACATTGCAGAACTCTCCATTGAGCCTTCTACAACAGTTCAAGAAGGAGAAAATGTTTCCATACAATGTTCTGCTGAGAGTAACCCTCCTCCCAAGATTATTTTAAGGAGAAAATCTGACAGTGCAGACATGGGGCCTTACAGTGAGGGGAGAATTCTCCTTCTTCCATCTGTGACGTTCCTAAATGGAGGAGACTATGAATGTGTAGCTGAAAATACGTTTGGGAAAAGTAAAAACGAAATAACACTTAATGTGGAATGTAAGTATGTGTAATGTTTTCCCAATCATTTAAAAATAATTAGTCAATTCTCCACTTACTTCAGTGATAAATGTAACAATCAAAATAAACAAAACCCTGTGAGTGCAAAAAAATCATTCTAGTCCTCTGTTCTTCCCCAAAGAAAGGAGCAGTGCTGATGAGCAAAACAAAGACATGAAATCTTTAATGTAATGACAGTCTTAAGTCAGGATCTGAATGAGCGAGAAACTGATCTACCTTCTTAACATTCTTGGTTAGAGGAACTTGGTTAGTATGTTTAGGCTATAGAGAGTTTGTATGGAAGCTCTGATACTGTGTGCTTTACTTATTCTGAGAATGAAAAATAAATTAACTTTGGGAGGCCGACAACCTGGCATCCAGTAGGACATGTTGGATCCATCTCTAAAAAATCCAGTGATGATTAACTACAGGATTCTGTCTTTCAGATGGACCGAAGAATACAATGATCTCTGTTATCCCTGCTACTGCTGTTAAAGAAGGAGAAACTGTGATGATGAAATGTACTAGTTCTGGTAATCCGGCTCCAGTGATCTCTTGGAAGAAAAAGAATGCCACCGGGCAGTCTGAGAAAATTTTTAAAGATGCAACTTTAACTATACAGAACATAAAAAGTCAAGATCTAGGGCTTTATGAATGTGAAGCTTATAACCAATTTGGCAAAGAAGAAAAAGCTGTGAAATTACTTGTTCAAGGTTGGTAGAACAAGACAGAACACAAGTTTTTTGTTTTATATATGTTACATCCAGATGTCATTCTGTGAAGGGCGGGGGAATTCTGTCTTTGTCAAGGGAGTTAAAACGTGGTCCTGATGTCATTAAGTCATTTAGAAAGCTTTAAACAATGAAGGGTGAAATCTGCTTTAGTACAGATAGCTTAGGCAAAGTTCTCATGTCAGTTGAGCTTCCGTCACTCCTTCCAATTGGCAAATGTATGCATGAGGCAAAGGAGCTACACAGTGCCTGTATTTTCTTCCAAATAGGTCTCAGTGGAGGATCCAGATAACTGCATACAAAAGATTCAAAGGGAAAGTACATGCTGAAACTTCTCTGTGGAGGGACTCTATTACAGCCCCTTGGCTCTCCTTTAAGTTACGACTCTGAATTTGTTCTTGTAAGCTGCATTTAAGCTATACCAAATGCTGATTCCTCAACCTACGTGCAACAATAGCAAAGTTTCATTTTAGGTAGTAAGCGGACTTCTCTGCTTTAGCCCTGCTGCTTCCGTTTATTGCATGGCAGCAGTACATTGCTTAGGGATCACTTCTGCCGCTAATCCATCTCTCTTCCTTATTCTTTGCTATTTTTGTAGCTGCACCAAAAAATACACTTTCAGTTTTCCCTTCAAGTGCAGTGATACAAGGAGAAAGTGTTACTGTCTCTTGCACGTCTGCGGATGTTACATCTGTTCAGAGTACCCTGTGAAAGAAAATAGGTGATGGGATCACAACCCTTGAAAGAGTAGATGGCAAATATACCATAGGCAGGGCTCAGCTAAAGGACGCGGGAACATATGAATGCGTGTCATTAATGAACTGGGAGAGAAGTCTCGGCACATAGTACTTTATGCCAAAGGTTAGTCAAAATAACTACTGTACAGAGTTAATATTAGGATTTGTTTTAGACAGACAGAATGGTATCTTCGCTTCAATTCCATTAAGAATGAATTGTCTTTAAAAAAACTGACATGAGTTGCACAGGTTCTCGTCATAAGTGGTAGGATCTTAGTGCTAATGAAAACTTCTGTCCAAAACGGCAGATGCACAAAATAATTGCTGCTTCAGAATTTTTCGTAGTTCCACTTCCACCTTTGAAAACAGGATGTAAAATTGTGGAACCTAGTGAAAAACATACTATTCTAGGACTCCTTCCTCTGCCTTTTCTATTCCTCTTCTGTTGAAAGAGGACATCAACCTCTGGGTCTGTTGGTCTGTGTCCTTTCATGAACTCAAATGAATAAACAGTGAATTTAAAATAAGAAAAGAAGAAAAGGCTCCTTATAATGTAAAAGATATGCAACATACTCCGTCAATTGATAAAATGTTCTTTCTGTCAGCTACTGTTCACTGCAGTGTGTGAAGGATAGCCCGTGACAGAGTAGTGTCTAAAGCTATGTGCTCCAATATTATAGTGAATCCATTAACTGGATTAGTACTTTGTGTGTACAAACTGCTGATACCTCATGAGTTTTTTGCTTCTGTTTGTTGCTAAATCCTACCTTGCATTTCTTTTCTTTTCAGTTCCTCCCCAAAATATTACTGTGTTAGTATATCCATCAGAAAATGTTAAAGAAGGAGAAAATGTCACTATTATATGTAGCACATACAGTAACCCACCATCACAGATGGTCCTGAAAAAACTCCATCAGGAAAAAGAAATTATTCTGCCATCAGTGAATGGAACCTTTGTACTCTACAATGTCACCAAAAATGACACAGGCAGATATTTGCTTGATGTTTTCAATGAGGTTGGAAACAACATCAAAGTGATTGAGATAGCTGTTGTAGGTAGGTTGCCTTAAACTTATTTTGTTCATACTTTCTGATGAATTTTGTGTCTAGGTGAGCACAACTAGTTCATGACTGATCCTTGTGCAACAATACCGCAGTTAACTTAAAAAAAAAAACCAAAATCAAACCAAATAATAGAACAGCTGGTGAGAATAAGCTGTATTTAATCTCCTTTCAGTGTGGATGTTATTGTCTCTCTTACCTGAGTTGGTGCAGTAGCTTTAAGGATAGGGCCAGAAAAAGGTGGATCGTGGCCGCATTTCTGTCCACATGCATGAACAGTGGGACTAATCCAGAGAAAGTTCTGATTCACAAAAAGATCTAAAGATTGGGCTTTTTAAACATGGTCTTCTCCTGAAGCGTTGTTCCCAGGAGGTAGAAATGTCCCCAGATGTTTCCTGGGTAAAATATGTGATGTATTTCTTGTATTCTTCATGAACTCCATGGTATTCTTCATTGCAGATGATATCAGATGGGTTTGAACTCGCATAGCAAATTCAAGACCAAGATAGTGGCTAGGAATTAAATTGTGTAATATGGAGTTACTAAAGAAAAAAGCATAAGGAAAACGTTTTGAGATGTGCTTTGTGCATGAAAACAGAAACGGTGTTCCAAATGAAAGTCATTAATAACACTGCTTTTACAGTAATATGCATGTATCTGTTTCAATCGGTTTTTGCACAACTTTTTTCTCCTTTTGTCTCCATTTTCAGGAAGATTGGAAAAACCAGATCAAATGATACCACTGATTATTGCATTCTCCTGTGTAACAGCAGTAGCAGTACCTGTAGTTGCAATTTTGATCTACGTGTCAAGAAAAGCAAAGATAAATGGATCCTACAGTCTTGTAAAAGCACTCCGGCTGAAAGTGTGATCGCATGGATATAAGTCTAAGTTCATAATAAGCAATGTTATTTATTGTTGTGACTGGGTCTACTCTTCTATAACATACGGTAACAAACAAATGACTTAAGAACACCGCCATGTAATAGCAAATGGAGGTTTTTTTTTCATGTTTTGATAAGTGTTTCAGTATTTAAATTAAAGGGAAAGCTAGCATCCTGTCCTAGAAATTGATAAATCACTTCTGTGTTGAAGCATGCTGAACAAAGAGTTCCTTGGAGAACTAGGTTTGTACATAGTGTATAATTTGTGTTATAAATATGTTCAACTGAATATCAGTTTGTAAAATTGCAGTCTTACTACAACTGTACAGAGAAATGTTGTTAATTCAAAGATATAAATCAGCATTACTTGAGCTGATCAGATGATAATATTTTATTTTGTATTACTCTACAGAGTGAATGTTTTTAATATAATTTGTCTGCTTGTGGTAATGTTTGGAAAATGTTCTCTTTTCACTCATATTGCCATAAACTCTGTACCTTCAATGAAGTTACACAATCACTGGGCTATGCATTTCTAATTATTTTAAATTAATTTAAGATCTCAAGGCTCATTTGTGAAACATTTTATTTTAAAAATTATTCAGAAAGTGTCTGGGATTATAGTCTAGTCAGTTTTAGGACAGCTGAGGTATTTTTGTAGGGTTTAATCATTCTCAGATCAATGTCAGAATTCTGTTAGTTCGTGATGAGCCAAATCAGAGCCCTCATTTAGAATATAAGCTGCTGATAAACATGTTTTACAGATTTCCACTGCAAAGTAAAACTGCCAGTAGGTTTATTTGACTAGATCCCTCTAGTGATTCTTGCTTAAGATTATGTCAGAATACACGTTCCTATGGAAGGAACCAGTGAAAACTATTATCCTTAGCAACAGCAGATTCGAGTGTCATGGGAAGCCCTAGCTGTGAAGGCACAAGCAAGGCAGGCAGCAACCTAAAGGCTGAGGCAAGGGGGAGAGGCAACGTCTATGCAGCCTCAGCAATGGTGGTTGAGTTGTTTCCTGAAGAAATGCCCTTCCCAAGCTGCTTACTGTGGAAAACTAAACCACTTGTCTGACAACTTTACTTTTAACAGACAACCAGTGCCTGCGTGGTGCACCCTGGTTGGCGCCTTTTTTCACCGCACACTCTCTCCAGTGTTGGCAGAAAGGCTGTGAAAATAGTGGGCTTTCTGTGCAGAGGCAAAGATGAGGGGGAAGGAGGTGGAGTTTGATGGTATTCTCCCTTACATCCCTTCTCCTGGCTACCAGTGCTGCTTTGACTCATCTGGTCGGTGATGTTCAGCACCGAAGGCAAGGTTGTGGGAGGTGCAGGCACTGTGGCTGAGATGTTGAAGTGCATCTAGTCTCAGCAGCCCTGAGCCACTGTGTTAGGCACAGGAAGGTGGGCTTGGCTCCCCCGAACTTGCACACACAAGGTCAAGCACAAGGTCAAGCAGAGAGATGTCAAAAGAGTTTCTTTACGTTATACAAATGGTAACAACTGCCCCCAACAGCGATACAAACGCAGATGTCTCTTGGTAGCTAGCTGCAGAATGAGGCAGTGGTGCAGATCTCCCATATCTTTTTCATAGCATGTTCAGCAGTGTTTTGTGCACAGCAAATCCATGCATGCAGGGTCCTGCGCCTATCTACAGTTGGAAAGGGAGGCTTGGAAAGTGGGCGTGTAGCAGAAAAATGGGAGAGCAGTGTGGACTTGGCTTGGAGGAATATGAGCATGCAGTAGGAGGGTGAAGAAAAGATTGAAGACAGAGGAGGAGGAGAGCTTTGACAAGCCCATGACATAAATTTCTTGGAGGTGGTGCCAGGCAGATTTATTCAGAATAATGTCAGGCCTGTCTCGGTGCTGTCTTGTGAACAAACCAGAAAGCATGATTTTTTCCACTGTGCAAAACTTCGGTGCACACACCTTTTGCCTACTAGGTATAGTTCTGGTATCTCTGTTGCAAGAAGGATAGTTAGAAAAGATATAGAGGGGGAGGACTGGAAAACAGGAAAAATGAAAAATGCCTGGGACTTTCCAGTTTAGAGAGAGAATTCTGAAGGAGGAGGGGATGTGACTGACGTTTTCCAAATTGCGAAGGCAGTTCTGCAATGCCAGAACTGCAGGGCACGCAAACTAAGGAGAGAGCAGTTTAATGAAAATAATAGAAAGTACTTGACACAGTGAAGGGTGAACTGCTGGAAGCTGCTGCAGAAGGTTGTGGAGGATAACAGTATCAATTGGCTCAAAAGGGGAATGGAAAAAATAATGGACTAAAGGTCCATAAACAAATACTAAAGGGAATAGACAGAAAGGTACTATATAACATCCCTAATCCAATGGCCATTGATGCTGAGCAATCCTCAGGGAATATACTGCAGAAAGTGGCCAGGTTTGCATGGTCTCCTGAAGTAGTGCCTCCCACTGCTGGAGACATACTGGGGTAGCTGGATCACTGGTGAGACCCGGTAAGGTATGTCTTGCCTTCTTGTGCCTTCTCTGAGCGGTCTTGGGCCAAGCCTACTTGGAGAAGGGGCTTAGCAGTTCCTGTGCTGTTTTTCCCTCTCTCGTAGTCCCTTAGAAGGAATAAAAAGAGGAAAGATGAGTGGGAGAGAAATAAGAGTCATCCTGCAACAGCGCTTTGGTGCTTGTGTAGTCTTTTCTGGAAATCCCTCCATGGGTTCTCAGTATCCTCTCCACTGTTGGTTTCACCCGTACTTGTGGTACAGATACAGACCTTAACGTCTACGTGGCTTGTCTGCCCTCTCAGGGTCTCCATTAGGTCATTTAAGTCAATAGGAGTTGGCCTGTGATTTCAACAGGGCCAGTTTCTCACCCAGAAACACTAAATGAATAGATAGACCTTGTAATGCTCATTTTAGGAGAGGCTGCTCTTGTGTGGGCAGCAAGCTTCCTCTCGGTGAAATCACAAAGAAGGACCTTGCCAGGGGATCTCCTCCCCTACTGCCTGATTCTCAGTATTTCCCAGGACACTTAATGATTTGGGCAGAAGCTTGTCCTATGGAGGTTAAAAGTTCACAGTCAAATAACTTCTCTTTTTATTGAAAATTGGAGAAGGAGTATTGTTTCTCCTTGCACTGTCTTTCAGCAAGGAAAACGCAGAGCCTCTGCCCTGGCAAAAAGGCACGAACAGGAGCTCCAGCCCAGCAAGCGCTTTCAGAAGCGGTCAGAGCCACCTGAAGATCTAGGTAAGAGTCCGTGCCACGAGGCCTGTCTTTATGACCAAGGAAGTGGTCTGTAGAGCAACGGGCGGTGACAGGTCTGCTCAGGCTTTCTCTCCAAAGTCACCTCACAGGTTTTAGAGCTGTATTTTCCCCTGCCTGGGCCTGTGCTCGAGCGCACCAGTTGCCCTTGTGTCCTCAGAGCAGGGGTTTATCCCAGCAACACCATGGGGCAGTGCTAAATGTTAATGCTAAAATAATGGATTTTAAAAGGTGATTGCAAAACCTCACTCCCCGCAGCTAGTTCAGGATGTGCTCTTCCTTAAAATGTAAAGCTCAAACGGAAGAAGATACGTTTTTTAAACTTCTCCAAGAATGCTTTCAAATTATTTTGTAGGTATACTGAAGGGAACAGTTAATACATCCCGTGACAGAGGTGCTGTTATCTGCTGGAGATAACACTGGAGGCCCTGTGATTGCAGGGACAGGCTCCCCGTGGTTTCAGGGACTAGCAGGGCCCGATCATGATGTTTAAGGCCAAATGATGATCTGCTGTCTTCGGCTGCGGCAGGCCATTCAGCTTCACTGACTTGCTGCTGTGCTGGACCAGGTAACCTCTCTGGGCAGAGTGTGTCCCCCAGTAAGGAATCTGATTTTGACTGGAAATTCCTCACAAATGGAGAATATAACAATGTCCTTGGTAATTAGCTGTGCCCTTTCTGTTGTATATACATGGCCTGCTTCCTAGCCCAATTTGTCTGACATTTTACGCCTTTCTCCCCACAAGATAATTGCATACTGTAATCAAGCCGTCTCATTTCTTTGATAAACTAAACAGATTGAGCTGTTTCAAGCCTACCTTTCTCTATAAGGCATTTTCTGCAGCGGTAAATAATCTTTGTGGTCTTTTCTAAATCCCCTCCAGCACTTCAGCATACCCTTTAACATGTGGCAAAAGATCTGTATATCATCCTCCAGTGCTGTTTCTGCCAGTGCCAGAGGTGATTTTGCTTCTTTACTCCTCCTCTGTGCAGCTCGGCTTCCATAAACAGCCTTTTTTACATCTGCCATTTTTTTGTCTGAGAATCACTGCAGGGAATAAAGAATAAGTCAATTCCTTATGCTCATTACGGTTTCTCAGTCCTTTGTAAGATGCAGTCCCTCAGAGCTGTTCTTAGTATGTTTTTTTGAAACAGGTATGTGGTACAAAGTCAAATGCCTTATGAGTCCAAATACCTTAAATCTAATTTGTCTGATAATGCCTACGTTCCATAAAACCATGCTGACTGGCACTAATTATGTTTTCTATCCTTTAATCCCTGTATCAGCTTTTCCCATTATTTAAAACTTCGTCATACCAACCAGTCTGAATTTTACCCGGACCGTTCAGCTTACCAATCAAAAACTGGCAGGTTTTTTGACACTACTCTATACTCAGTTTGAAGGCCACTTCACATTTAAAAAAGAAGTGAGAGAAGCAGTTATATCAGGGAAACTACCTCTCTTGTTCTGTTGTCTGTTGTGCGGCTCAACAGCCTTTAAGCCTCACAATCTTTTGGGGCCCAGGTCTCAATATCCTGCCACCAAAGTGATGCAAGTTATGCCAACAGAAATATGGAAATGCTTGTAAAAAGAGTGATGTCCTTTGCTGTTAGCTACCAGAAATCTTAGTAGTTGAAATGTACTGTTCTGAGCACCTGGGTAGCCACCAGGTACTAAAGCAGGGAATCTTCTGTCTGTCCTTCTGCCCTTCCCACCGGAGGAGTCCTTCTGATGCTGTTGAAGTACACAGAATGGCCAGACGTGTGTCTATGAGATATAGGGGCGTGAAGTTCCCCTTGCTTACTGTGTTCTTGGTTCCTCTTGGTGATTCTGCTGTGTTTAAGTTCTGTTGCGAATGAAACAAGGGGAACAGTTTTTTGACAGGTTGAAAATTTACCCTTACAAGGGCACCTTTTGCCTTTTGCAATGCGAAGAAATTTAGACATTTAAATCCTAAGATTTGTGCCAGGGCTAACTGAAGATTTATTTTTAAAAAAGGCAAATACGTGTTTTATAAACAGATGTGACAGAGGGTCTGGGGCTCTGTGCTTATGTGACTTGAAGTAGGACAACAATGACTTTTTTTCTTTTTTTTTCACTGCAAAAACGAAAACTGTACCAGTATGTGTTAACTGAACCAGAAAGGAGCATAGGAGGAAACTAGAATGACTTTACTGCTCTTTGCTGTGCCTAACTGTAAAAAAACAGAATGTTGTGACCTAATGCTGTTGATTTTTTTTCTCTTAAATATTTTACCTTTCCTTTGAATGAGAGGCAGATACGGGACATCTGCTCTCAGCAGTTCAAAGAGATGGTGCCATAGATGTTGAATGAATTCATGTTCCCAACACAGATGTCATGTCTTGAATGCTCCCGCCTATTTCAGACTGTTATATTTTATGCTGTTCTTTCATATTTATTAAGGGCTCAGAGACTTACAGTGATGGAGACTATCAGTTTTAACAGTGATGTAACTTTGAGACACTGCTACCAGTCGAGCCACAGAGCCTCTTTGCTTTGGCTAGTCAAACCTAGTAGATTAAACCAGCTTTTTACATTCCCATGCACTTGGTGTGCATGGAAAAAAACAGCGCTAGATCCTTTAGCACTACTTCTAACATGCAGCTGAAGAGTGAACTTCAGAAAATGGGGTTGGGGTATTTACTGGCATTGTATCTTGACCTCCAGCTAATGGGCTTAAGCAACAAAATCTTACCCCAAATGGTGCATTCATTTGCTTGTCTCAATATCAGAAATACATATAAAATAGAGTTAAAACACGACTGCCTGCAGTTTTTAAAATTACACTGAAAATGTATCTGCTATTGTTTCTGTTGATTCCCTGTTCAACTAAAACTCAGGAACATTTTGTCCCTCCACCTATATCCAAGCATCGTAACAGTAGAGTGAGGCAAGACAGCATGATTCTTCACCGTTGGATAATTCATTCAGGCACTCTTATCTGAAAAGAATACAAAAATAAACATTTTAGGGAGGTGATTTAGTTTTTGTAGATAAGCTCTGGGAAAAAGGAAAGAAAAATTCCTTCTCACAAACAAAATGCAATTCCAGCACCACATTGTCGTTGAGTCTTTTGTTCTAGTTCATAGTCACAATGGCCTTGGTGCCGATAATGGAGCAGGGATGGAGCAGATAGCAAGATTTTGTTTGTATTGATTAAAGAACATCACTTCTTTTGAGAAATTGTGACAATGTTGGCATAAACCACTCTTCCCAAGTTGTCTGAGTTGAAGTAAAAAGCAAGAACATGGCAGAGTAGTGCTCCACTTGCTTTGTCTGCCAGCCAAAAAAGCAGTATATCTGTAGAAGCAGCTCAAGAAATGTATAGGATACAGGAGAATTTATTTCTACATGTAAAGGTAAATTCATAGGCTGAAAATTCTGTGTTCAAAATATAAATGTACTGAAATAGCCTGTTTATTATATCTGTAAACTTATTGACAGAACTTAGTTCTTCTTTGTCTTGTTCCCTGTTTTGTAGCAAGTATCTGTAGTAGCAAGCAGTTGTAGAGCACATTTTACCAGTAGCCTGCGTGTATCATTATTCCTTTTTCTTTCCTGTGTCTAGCTCACTGTTGATTAATAGATTGGGGCTGTAAAAACCTCCAGGATCTGCACTTCTTTGGACATGAAAATCCACTTCCTAAAAGCTGTTGTGGTTTTTGTTAGCAAAGCCCTCTTGTTGCAGAGAGAGTCAGGTGGGTAGATATGAGTTATGATCGAGGCACCTGTTTAGCCTTGGGCTTGATTGAATAGGGAAGTGAAGGTAAATAGTGGGTGAGATTAATGCTGACTCACCCCCAAGGTTTCTGCAGCCTTTTGTGAGTGCACACAAACTTTGGAACCAGGCCCAGGTAAGGAGGTAACAAGGTAATTGTAGAAAGACCCAGTGAAAGGGAAATGAGGTTCACTACGATGTAGAGCATAAGAATGACGACACTAGGTCAGACCAAGTTTTTTAACCAGCGGTAGGTAAAAGTTAATGCCTAAAAAATGCTGTAAAAACAACAAGTATTGTAATATATTCTCCAGATGCACTCCCAGCCTCCAACAGTTTTGAAGCTCAGGAGTTTCCTGAGTCAGAGTTTGCTTCACTGTATTTAGTAACTTGTAAGGGATTTGTTTTCTGTTTGTTTTGTCACTTGAAATTATGTAAATTCATAGCATGCACAACATCCTTGTTTGCAGGGAATGAAGTACAGCTTTGCTGAGTTCGATGTCTTGCGGTGGTACGTCTGGGAGCTTGCGAAGTTGGTGCTTTATACTCTTTTGGTTTGTGTTTTCAAAATGGAAGAAAGCGGGAGAAAGTTTGAGCAATCTTTCAACACTGGGCTATCTAGATTTCTAGATAATGTCTGGGACGCAGGAGAATGTAGTGTGAAGAACTCTGCCCAGCATTGCCACAAGCTGTCAGCAGCAGGAGGGAGGGAGCTGGCAGTGATCCCACAAATTATAGCTGGAGGGCTGAATGTGCAAAATCTATTGAGGAGTAATTCTGCATACAATCTGTATTGCCAATTACTGTATTTAACACAGTACAAGTGAGTAATCAATTACGTTCACATTTGAAGAACTCTCACTTAGATATTTAACATTCAAATTATTGTTTTTTAAAACAAATGTAAGCAGATTGGATAATTACTTCAAAAATTAGGTCAAGTGTTTTCTACAGATTAGAATTGGTAGAAAACCTGATATTTTTTATTTTTGAGGAGGGTAGTCATACTCCTGATGTAATAGTATTTTTATTTAGAGTTTATATTTGAAATAGAGTAGAATGTTAAAAATTTTCAGAAAATCAGTATTTCCGTGCTGTATCTCTTTGAAATAAAAACTGAGGTTATTCATTGGAGGAGTGTTGCAATCACATTAAATGAACGCTTGCTTATCTTTAAAACCCTAGCTTGGTCACTTTTTGGACTGGTTAGAATGTTATGTCAGTTCACAAAATTGCTTTTTACCTAGCAAAGTTAAAAAGACTTCTTGTCCAGAAGGTGTACAGTAATGTAGAATATCACTGCTTTGTGAGACCTGGGCCCTTCTGAGGAACTGAAATCAGGGTAAAGGAGGACAGTTTTGAGGTGGGGGAAGGTTTTTCTTTGGCTCATTGAAGGGCTGAAGAAGAGTCCCCTTGGGTTTGTTGCAGAGGGATTGTTTGACTTCTTTTTTTTCTGTTACGCTGTGCCACCCCGTTCCTTTCGTGGAGCATACAATGAAGCAGGGGACGGCTGTGACAGTCAGGTTTAGGGCTGGCAGGAGCAAAACTAGCCACCGCATCTTCTCTTGTTCATTGCGAACAAAATGAAAGCCTTCACTATGCTTTTCACAACAACGCTGGGAAAATTTTTGATGTAGGTTATTCGGATTCTAAGAGAGTCTAATGTTTTTGGTATGTAGAAATCTTGACCAGAGAGTGTTAAAGAAGAATGGCTGTTACATTGTTGAATGTCCTAAACTGTAAAATAAGAGTAATAATAAAACAGGGTAGAGAGCAGTAATAAAACAGATGAGAGAGAAATATTGGGAACCTTACTGAATTGGTAGAACATTTTTAAAATTTCATAGAATTTTATAAAAGATTGTTTACATAGGTATTGTTTCCACTGTTAATGACAAAAACTTAATTTCAAGGTAGCATTTTGTATGATTTATCAAAATGAATATGTGAAACAATAGACCAACAGCATGAAGCACAGATGAAACAAGAGCTTCTTTTGTTGGAGCCTGTGAAGAGTGTGTAATCAGAGCTCAAGTCTATGACACTTGAAAAGAAAAACTGTCAGTTCTGAACCACAAGATTAACATCCCTGCCTGTACTTAAAAGATGAATACCTCTTTTTAGTTGTATCTTTCCTGCAGTTGAACTGTCAAGCACAGACATCTTGAAAGCATGTTTTTTGAGTGTCTTAAAAGAGCCATCCTCAGGCTCCTGGTTTTTTATGGAAAGAGACAGAAGTCTGCAGTCTAGATAAAGGAATGTAGTACAGTGCGTCTCCTAGGTCACCCTGAGATTATGGCCTATACACAAGTTGTACAAAGAAGCACCTTAAATTTCATATAATATACCTGATCAATTTAATTCTTGATAATTTGATTTCCTAACTTTAAAGAGGTCACAATTAGATTGAATTAAAAGCATAGGCTTTTTGGAAAATATACTGGTAGCAGGTTTAAAAGCCAAAGTATGAGAAATTCTGTGGCTAACGTAGGCCTACTTTTCCATCCCATTTACTCTGTTTTGCAATTTTAAGTTTGTAATCTGCAGATATGTCTAAATACTGTTGCCATATAAAAAACACATCTTAGAAGGGCAAAGTGCATTTCTGGACTGATTGTAGTCTTTTAATGTCCCTCCACTTAGCAGGGGTTAGAGAGAACACAGAGCCAGTCTCTTCTCAGAGGTGTACAAAAAAAAGACAAGGGGATACGGTCAAAAGATGTGACAAGGGAAGTTCCAATTGTATGTGAGCAACAAATTCATGGTGGGGGTGGTTCAGCACTCAAAACAGGTTGCTCAGCAGCTGTAGAACCTCTGTCCTTGAGGATTTTTGCAATTCAGCTGGAAAAGACCCCGATCAACCTAATCTAACTGTAAAGTTAGCCTTGCTTTTAGTGGGACGTTGGACTTCATGATCTCTTCTGGTCATCCCCGCCTAAATTTTTCTGTAACTATGCATGACAGAGGCTTCCATGAGATACCGTTGCTTGTTTTGTAAGGAGCAATGTAATTCCCATACAAGATCAAATGAAAGATATTCAGTACACTGGTCTTTGGCAATAAGCAGCAACCAAAGTTTCGCAGAGGGATGTAAGAAACACCCCTGAAGACAGATTTAGGAACAGCTGCTTCTACAGTATTGAGCTTTTTTTGATCTTTTTTTGCTTAAATGTAAGTTTGCAGGCATGAGACTTAAGTCTCTCTTCCAAATCAGTGGCATTAGTCAGAAGTCTAAATGTCCAGTCATTTCATTACTCTTTTTAAAGTGCTATCCCAAATTACTTCCTGTGGAAAAGAGTTGCATAGTTTAATTAGACACTTTGTAAAAAGTGTTTCCTTTGATTGGTTTAAAATACTTCTCCTTTTTGTCCCTGTTTTTGAATTATGATGCAGGAAAACTAAACGTTTGTCATCTACCATTTTTCTACTAATCATTAATGTGTGCAATTCTGTCTTACTCGTATCTTGTCTAAATGAAAAAAAAAATCACCAAAATATCACTCTTTTAAGTGTTTATATTTAGAAATGCTTTTCACTTGCCAATAATCTCTGTCACCCCCTCCAAAACTTGAAGTGCAGCGTCACCTTTCATAGGCAGTGATCAGTCTGGTAGTTTCTATTCCAAATGAACCTCCATCATTCAGTTACCTTAAAGGAGTTATAATGTTTCTTATATTATTCTGCATCTCATTCCTTGCAGATCCTAATATTCTGGGATATTGCTGTCGTAAGCCGACAAAGTCCAGCTTTTCCAATTTCCAATCCCAACTGCCCATAGTAGGCCAAAAGGAGAGCCTGCTCCTTACTGAAAACTAATTTCCCTCCCCCCCCTTTTTTTTTTCTGCTGGGTTAATTTTTGGCTGGATCAGGTCCTGAATCCAAATTGCTGTAGGGTCTTACTCATATTAAGGCTAGTGCAACCAAGCTAGTGGTGGTGATCATCAGCACGATGACAGAGCCATCTCTTCCACACTTGCCTCAATTGAAAGTGTCTGTGAAACCAGTTACTCCTGAGAGCTGACCTTTTTTTAACCGTAGATGCACACTCAGCAGAGGCCTTTACTGAGCTTAGAACAGTGTTTGTTAATTGCCTACTTAGGAACATGCACACTGCTTATAGTGGATTTAATGACTTCATCTAAATGGTCATTGTTCAGCGTGTCACACAGCAAAAATTTCCTGTAGGAAGTCGAAAGCCGTTAGCTTCTCTCTGGAAGTCTTTGATATTTATAAAGCCTGACCTGGATTTTACAAGTAAGTTGACTGAAAAATATTTTCCCTTTCCCTGAAATTTGAAATGTATTTGATAATCACATTTAGGACTTCCTTTAGAGTATCCTTGATTGAAAAGTGTAATCAAGTAAATCTTTATTCTCAGAAAGAGTTTGAGATTGTCTTAACATTCTTTTAAATGCAAAGAACTGTACTGTAGAAATAAATGAGACTTGTCAGAGATTACACAGGATACCGGATTCAGCCCTTACAAAGGAAGATGTGATGATGGGCTGTATCTCTCCTGCAGTGGCCCTGCAGTGCTTTGCAGCCATATCCCTTTCCTTTTCAGATTATTGCAAAGGGCATTTAGGATCAGCCATCTATAAATCATCCAATATCATCAGAAGCCGATTAAAATATAGATTTGCTCACTATGGAAAGTTATGAGAACTTTTGATATGGGGGAAGGCCAGCATGTTCTGTTTTTAATGAATAAGCATTGAGTAAAAGAGAGAAGTATTCACTTCTCATTAGTATTAGTTATAGAAAACACCTCTTCTGCTCCTCTCCTGTTTGAAAGTTCTCACTTACACATCTGTTCTGGATTACCTGTCTTATGACTACATCAGCCACACCCCAGGTGCAGCCGTGAACTCCAGTATGTGCTTCCCGATGTTGCTGAGATAACACCTCTTCAGTGTCTTCCACCTCGGCAACGGCATTAACCGAGGGTCACGCTGGGTGGAACGGCGGGACACCTGGTCCACAGGACAAACCCAGGGCTGTGAGCTGCATCAGGATGGTTCAGTGTTCACCACCCCTGGAGAAAGCCTGCAGTCTGGAGCCGGGTGCTTTCCCTAAGGGGCCTGGTGAGCAGATCTAAAGCTGTAGATGAATGTTCGCTCTGAGTTACTTTCAGCAGTTTTGCCGTACCAGTGATACGTATTGGTATGTCAGCAGCTTTCCAGCATTATTTTGAAAGAGCAAGTTGGTTAAGAATACATGCTGTTCCTGTCATCTTGTATTATCACCCACTTGCTCAACAGCAACAACCCCCCCAAAAAAAAACCCCCAACTTTGTGTCAAAATCCATGAGTCAAGAACATAAATCTACAAATTGCTGCTGTTTGTCCTCCTACTGTCTTCTCGTAAAGAAATTGCTTAGGAAATAATTTTTCCATGATAATCCAGAGTCAGCTGGTTTAGACACATATCTGTGTAACATCAAAATTCATCTCAACCAACAGCTGTGCCTTTTTAGAGAAGCATAACTATAGTGTGAACTGACAGCCGTCCTGGCAGCTATTTAATACCCTGACCTAAATTTGGGTGTTTGTCACCATCGCCAACACTACTACTATTTGCTTCTAAGATTAAGGGGGGAAATACTGTCTCTGTCTGCATGCAGTTGTAAAGCTGTGCCAAAGTAGGTTTTACTCTGTTAATTACTAAAATCCGTAAACTGTTTAAGTAAAAGCTGGTGCTGTTTATGATGGCTTTTTTGGATAGTAAAAGGCACTATTTTTAATATTAGTAATAGCTACAATTTAATTTGATGGACCTTTAATTTAACTTTGTTAACAAATTTGTCTCCTTTCTGAATGGTTGAGTTGCAATGGTATTGACAAGGAAAGTGGTAACTAAGTTGATCCCTCATCATTTTGCACCAGGCATAAGTCAACCCAAAGGCTAAGATCCATTTTGTTAGTCTTTAAAAATTACCGTGATGCTCACATGAAGTAACAATCTAAGCCAGAAAATCATGTATTAACAAAACACAATGCTTTTTAAATGTGTAAGTAAATTCAGTGCACTTCATTGAGGCTTCAGTAAGTCTTTTCAGGACTTATGACCCAATCCTATGCCACATACACGATGCGTGACCGTAGAGCTGTGGGGTTGTAATTGCAGAAATGTTGTGGAGAGGAGACAGGGTAGCAGCTTGTGAGACACTGGAAGGATGGCCATGAAAGTGCCAGGAGTCATGAAGCACAGTGACCTAGGTTCTCAAAAAGCCTTCCAGATGCAGCAGTTTCCCTGCAAAGGTTTTCCTCTTGATTTTGTGCATAAAATCCTAAAAATTGCCACAAAATTGCACTTGATCCTAAGCTGAGACCCCCCAGACTCCTAAAAGAAAGTTGTTTCTGAATTACTCTCGTCCTGTTTTCATGCTGCATTCTTATTTGTAAAGAGATATTAAATATGTTCTGTGTGCTTGGGAGTGTTAATGCTCTACTGGAACAGCTGTGGTGTTAGATTTTGTTCCAGAGAAGAAAATTGTGCTAAATTTGAACAGTAGATGAGGCACTTTCGGACTTTGGAGAGATCTATTAGCATGAAAATAAAAAGATAGGTTTTTTAGCCCTATACTAGAGAGATTTAAAATATCATTACCATCAGTGATGTGTGGAAATCTTCAAAATATTATAAACTATAAATTATAAATTTCACAGTCATTACAAAATAGTACAAGCAGTCAGGCAGCGCAACTAGGAACTGAGAACCAGGGATCCTGAAACCTGCTTTTTGACTCAGTCTTTTCTAATATGCCTTTTAGCAATTGATTTCACTTGTCCGTCTGTCCTGTATCTTGCCTTGTTACACTGTTTTATCTTACAGGCATATAGCGAAGCTTAATTCATGTAAATCACCTTGTAACTACTAGGAGAAAGACGCTGGGGCAGAAGAGTGCTCTTCCTCATATGGTGGTAGTTTGAATGCGGGGTAGATAAAGCATATGTAGGAGTAAAATGCTGGGAAAGAGACTTTTCTAAAATTTGATCAAGTTTTTTTTTTTAATATCTGTTTTGTTTCTGGGCTTTTTGTGGACTTTGCATATCTTGGTTTAGTTGAAGGTCAGTCTTACGTTTATGTGAGAAAAGCCAGTCTTGTTCTTTTCCTGGATGAAGTTGGGAAACCTCAGGAATCCCATGCAAGTCATTTTGTGAAATTCCCGTCACAGCTTCCCAGCAGTTCGGGTGCAGTCTTAGGCAAACTCCGAACGATACTCTGTCACCTAAACAAGGAGAACTAAAAGAAAAACAGCCTTCTTTCAAAGATGTCTGTTGTCTATGGGTCAATAATGATTATTTTGCTAAGGACTGGGAGGCAGTTGCAAGCCTTCGCAAATCTCCATGTATACAATGGGGATCCATTTTTGCTAGAATGGTATCTGACTGCATGTTCGTTTAGACTATTTTTTAGCTTGCTTGAGCTGGAACTCCCAGGTAATCCATGTCGCCTACACATTAAATCTCACTTAGTCTAAGCTGGTTGAGCCAAGGGCTCTCCAGGAGGAGTGACTCAGGCATGGGGATAGCCAGGCTCACATGAAAAGTCCTACGCCTCTAGGCTCTGTGGGTGCAGCTGGCTGCAGGAACTTGAGCATAAACTCAAGCGCAGCTACAGCATTATATATGTGAGCTTAATTTGCTTCAGTTTCATGTGGTTTGAAGAACAAATTGTTTGATGCAAAAAACCCCGACCAAACTCTGTAGGAGGATGTGTCTCTCCTCTATTCATGCAGAAATAAGGTGAATCCCGTATTCCAGTATTCCTTCTATTTCACGAGATATCCTGAACCGCCATTTACTGTAGCTGTCTCTGCAGGCGGAGGCTAGTGCTGCATTCGTGGGAACTGAGCCTCCGTCCAGTTGAACCATAGGAGGGGCATGCAGAGATGTCCTTGAACGCTCTCTGCATCTCCAATTGTTGTAGTTTGCAGGAAGTAAAACGGTTCCACAAGGACCAAGGTTAGCTGGAGCCAGACTGTGCTTCTAATTCTGTAATTTAACAATACTGTGATATTGCAATGCTTCTGTAAGTAGATGTGAATGTGAGAGGAGGGAGGAGAAGGGAAATAAATGTAAATTTGGAGGGAAGGTGAGGAAACGCACACAAAGCAGGAAAGAAATGAACTGGAAAGCAGAGCATAGAAAATAAAAATATAAGCAGAAAGTTAAAAAAACAACAAGAATTTTAAAAAGACAAATCTTTTTTTTTTTTTTAATTTTATCCTATTTGTCATAAGTACTTGGTTCCACTGCAACTGACTCTGCAAGCTGGAGATGCTGACAGTCTGCAGTGCAGAAAATGGGCATTGGGCTGCTCACTTCTTCACAGATTCACATGCTACAGCCAGTGATACACAGAAAGTGAATAGTGACTAGGGAGAGAGAATGAGAAAGAAGGCAAAAGAAGGGCTTACATCAATAGGGTGCGACTGTGTAATTTAAACCTGCTAAGTATCAGAGATTTTGTAATATGTCATGAGATCGTATAGAACATTGTGCAGTTTTTGCTGAGATTTCCTTATTTTCTTCTGCTGAATTTTGACCTTGTTTATCTTACCCATACTACTGACGTGTCCAGGGGACTAGTGGCTCCTGGAAACAGCCTGCCTGTGATTTACTGGAAACTTGGATTTCATGTAGTCATGTGGTGGGAGAAGCAGCTTTAAGGAAAAACGGTTAGATTGCGGTGGCTGGCTCCGAGACTCAAATTCCTGGATAGTGGGAGCCTGGGTTTGCCCCCCAGGCTCACTGTGCAGCCCATGGGGAGTGGAGCAGGGAACTATCCAAATTCTTGGTGATCGCTGCTGAGACCTAAGCGGTACGTGGGTATGTTCGAACCCCAGTTCTTCCTGCAGGGACGTCTTTCCGTCCATTTGTGATCTTGTAGTGTGAGACACCAGCAACCTTTCCATCAGAAAGACAGCAGGAGTCATTTAACAATCAGATCAAGAGGTGGTAGGCTTTCCTTCTTTTCACAATGTGTGAGTTAAAGCATCATCCAGGAAGAAAGAGATCCGGGTTTAACTTCTTCCTCTGCCAGAAAGGATTTCATTTTCCCTCCAAATTGCAGCAATCACTAGCTATCCAGTTTGCTGTGGGAGAGAGGCTCTCCTCTTTTCCTGCATGATAACCAGAGTGGCTGGGGCATCCATATGGAAGAAGGTTTCATCGGTTCTGTTTCAGGATCATTAATCAATCATTGGATAAAATACATATCTAAATTCTGCCTAAATGTGGGCTTGGGCTTGACTCTTGATTGAGTGGCAAAGCACTGGAATTGTGCTTATTTTACAGAGCACATATTAATTAATAAACAGGATACAGGAATCTGGCTTGCAGTCAGAGGACATAAATCTTGTGGTCCTGGAGGTCACCATCTTCTAAGACGGAAGCAAACAAATCTATCTAAAAGCACAGTTTCAAAATTATTTGTGCTGACTAACCAAAATACATTAAAAGCAAGTTAGTTCAACATCACATTGACCTTTTCTCTCTGACGGTGGTTATCATTGATTCAGTTACCTTAATTCCTTTCTGCAAGTACAAAGGGTTAATATATAAAGTATTTTTATTAAGTATATGGCTTTTTGGACTATATTAACTCATTCTAAATATTCGATTTCATTATTACTAATCAAATCTGTCTTCAGCTTTGCAGGTTTTACAACTGATTTAAAAAAAAACAAACAAAAAAAACAGAAGCAAAGAAAACTTAAACACGTCCTCAGCTTCAGAGGAGCTGAGCACACTGCAACAGTTGTAAACTTTGGTGGGAGCACAAGTAGCCACTTCTGGAAATAAGACTTCGTACAGGTATGTAAGTCTTCTTTACTTTACCTAGGAGCAGACCCTGTCCTATTGAAAGATGAAAACTTCTAAATCAATTAGTTGCTTTTAAAATTTTGCTCCAGCAGTCCATCAAGTTTGAAAATTTTGTTCCAACTGCAATTAATAAGGTGAAGGAAATCAGCACATTTGAATGTTTTCATCAATTAGCTGCGTAGGTCTTTTCTTAGCCCTCCTGCAACAGTAGCAGCCTAGACTGATTTTTTGGGTTCTTTGAAATTGTTCCTTTTTTAGCACTGAAAAACAGAGAAAGAAAAATCATAGAATTAAGAGTTATTTTCAAAGGCTTTTGAGACCAGAGACTTTTACATTTTGGAATGGGAAGAGAAAAAAACAATTAGTGATACTATTAAGAATGTTTCAGCTGCGAAGTCAATTCTGTGTAGCAAAATCACTGGTAAAGCTGAGGAGCTTTAAAGTTTAAAGTCCAGAGCTATGATGTGGGGGGCAGTAAAAAGATGAAAGGTTTGAATGGATAGAAGGCCCAAGATTTGCTGGGCTTTATGGAATGTAATTAATTTTTAAGTCCTGTTTTGAGCTCATGCAGTTCAGCTTAACTCTCAGAGTCTTCCTTTACGGTTTTACATCTCATAATTTGATTATGAAAATGAACTCTCCCACATAGAAGAGAATGCTAGCAATCTTGTTCTGATAAGAGATATTTATACAGCACCACCAAATCACTTAAACATAAGGGGGCCATGTGCTTATCCTCATTTCTGATGACGAGCCCACTGTAGCTATCTAAGATTTGTCAGCACGTGTCGTTATTCCCTGTTCAGCTGGGGCCAGTGCTTTCCAGTGCTACTTCAGAGCAACTTCTTTGACTTACTTGGGTATTCTGTGAATTTAATCGCTATAAATCGAGAATCTTTCTTTACACTCACATCTTAAAATGGTACTGATAGAGGACCTAACTTTTAACCTATCCCTGATTAGGGAGAAAGGAAAAATCTAAGGAATCTTGGGGAAGGGGGCTGGGGAAGAGAGGACTAACTTTTGTAAAAAGCAATACAATCGGTAAATTTGCAGAGCTGAAAGATAAGTGAGTGAGCACAATTGATTTGCTGTGGTGTACTCACTAGCAAACCATTACAGCAAAGTATAATTCAAAATCAGAGTAGTCTGTGGCTAAGTTTGGGGAGATGACAGTAGAATAAAAGTGATGCAAATGCTGTTTAGACTCACTGCTTACTCTCCCCTCCTTTCTTTGCCAAAAGCTCTAATCTAATAATCTTTTTCATTTATGCATATAGCCCAAATTCCATCTTCAGTTATACAAATGTAAATGCCCTTAGTCGTGGTTTCATCGTATTATAAGCAAAAGTTTGCTGCTGTATTATAAAGTCTTGACCACTGTTTCTAAAATACAGTATACTGGAATTTGTCTTAGTCTGCACAGCCTTTTTGTATAAGACCCCATTCTGATAAAAAGCAAACGCTTTATTCATTACCTTTTTTTGACTTTTTTGGTGGAGTGTAATACCAGTATAGGAAAGAAGTCTGGGATTAAAACAAGCCTGACTTTGTTCGGATACTACAAGAATCAATGGCTGAGAAAACATACGATCTACTACCGCATTCCCAGATTACAAGAGTTGCATAAACTTCAGGTCAGCTGGAGTTGTATAAACTAGAACAGTGCAGTGCGTGTAGAATACTCTGTTTATAGAGGGGTTTCTGTGTAGAAAAATCATTAAACCCTTTCACAAATTGTCTTTTTACACAGGAATCATTCATCTGGTAATGGCAGCCTTAAGTAGCTAGACAAATATATTTCAAAGGAGAGAAAGAGAAATAATTCTAGATGTTTTCTGAGCTAATAAGACTTGTTCTTTTAATGGATCTTTGAAAACTTGCATGGTGTGGCAGAAAATTTGTCTAAAATTTCATCCTAAAATACTTGTATGTGAAGAAAAAGATTCAGTTATTATTTGAAAGTGGGATTTTCAAATCAGAGTTCCTTGTTCTAGCAGATATCCTATCATTGCGGGATTACGGTATTGGGTTTGGAAAGCATTGGGCAGAAAGCCTCCTTGGCAGAGGAGAGACTGTGAAACACCTAAAAGGCAGCTGGGTGGTACAAAACCTCAACATCGCACAGCTTGTAGCGTGAGCTTCTCCATATGCATACTCCATAAGAGATTTTAGCTTTTAAGTGGACTTATCAGTAGGTTTCCTAAGCCTTGCACTTTGGTCTTCAATGCACTAGTAAATCTGGGATTAAAGAAAAAATTCTGGTTCTGCCTAAGTTTACACAGGACTGTGCTCCCACTTGTTTTACCTCAGTCTTTACAGACGTTTCTGCAGTCAAATATTAGGGAAGCACTTTCCAGTTGACCTATTTAATTGATTTTTAGATACTGATATTACTTCCTATTCTCTCCAATCACCAACAGATTGAATCTCTGTGTTTACATTCACTTGTTTTTCATTCAAGAAGGTGTAGCTCTAATTCTAAAAAAACTTCTCCATTGTTGCCATTGTAAAGAATTTAATTTGGCATTTTTTTCCCCCTTTTTTTTTTTTTTGCACCTTTATTTGGTATCGTGTTTTTTTTAACATATGGCTCATTTTAACAAGGTCAGTTATAAATAACCTGTGCTGGAATATTTTAGAGAATTCTTCCGCACTGTGTTCGGATGATCATTGGTTGCCAGATAGGGCATTCAGGATCGTAGGATAATTGAGGTGGGAAGGGACCGCAGGAGGGCTCTGGTCCAAACTCCTGCACAGTGCAGGGTCAGCCATGAGCTCAGGCTACGTCGGTCAGGGCTTTGTCCAGCCTGAGCATCTCTTGTTTCAGCTTACCCCTGTTGCGTCTCGCCCTCCGCCATGCACCAGCATGAAGGGCCTGGCTCCGTCTCCTCCGTTATCTCCTCGCAGGCAATGGCAGGTTGCTGGCGGGTGCCCG
The DNA here is from genome assembly GCF_000699105.1 of Pygoscelis adeliae. Classification (NCBI taxonomy): domain Eukaryota; kingdom Metazoa; phylum Chordata; class Aves; order Sphenisciformes; family Spheniscidae; genus Pygoscelis; species Pygoscelis adeliae. Next base: position 1,751,380 of record NW_008824053.1, read on the forward strand.
AATCCATCCCCTCCCCAGGCTGAGCAAGCCCCCTTCCCTCAGCCTCTCCTCACGGGACTCCAGCCCCAGACCAACTTGACCATTGGTGTCCTTCTTGTACGGAGGGGCCCAAAACTGGATGCAGTATTCTCAACGTGGTCTAGAAAATAGTAAATGTTTTACTAATATTTTAGTGACCAGAATGAGACGTGTAGGCTCAGAAGAGGAACAGTTACCAGCTGAAGTAGATTTAAGGGCATGAGGGGGGGAAAGGTTCAAAGGTACTCTTTTCGAGAGTAACAGAGTTCAGTCAGAACCAGAGCGCGGTGTTTCCTGGGGAACTTTCTGTCACGGGCTGCATATAATGCCCTTATTATTTGCCTTGAGACTTCAGTCCCCGCATATCTCAGCGCAGTGCCTTTCTCTGATCTTCGCATTCATCCAAACACAATTCTCTCTCATGGAAGTACACTAGGGACAGGCGGTTTGAGAGGATTAATCCCATTTCCTTTGTATATCAAACTTGTGAGTCATCGCCACTACTTGTTTGAGCAGTATTAAATGTAAGCATCTTAGTTGTATCTATACACCCACACTGAAGTTTTTATATAAGATTCAAATGTGCCTGATTAACATAAGAAAACCCAGTGCATATTTGTAGAGCAGGTGCAAGCAATGTCTCATCTCTTCCTGAACAAAAGGTTAATACATTCCCGCAAGTGACTTACTCCAACCTTTTCGCTAAAAATGATATGATTGTAAATGGATATAAATGAAAGTTAAAAAGCTTCAAGTCATGCACTGTAATTATTAGTTAATATTCAAGAAGGGCAGGAAGTTTAAAAAAAGAAAAGTTACACCACTAACTACCAACAACTAATTTGCACACACTGCATTAATTTTAAGAATTAATTATGCTGTAAAGTTTAAGCTTAAGTACATACGGCACGTGCAATGTAGGAGTGTGATGTAACAAGATCTGCAGCTCATGTTTTGACTTGTAGATTTAAAATCTAAGTGAATTGAAAGTGAATGTAAACCCGGAGGATTTAAGTTTTATGATGCGGAACCCCGTTGAAAAGGGAAAATAGCAACTTGGTAGAATATGAATGATACTAGTAGTCCCAAATTCATTTTATGAATTTTATTACCTCGGTTAAAACTTGTTCAAGTATATATGTGATGAAGAGTAATTAATTATTATATATAGAAAAAGAACAGGAATTATGACAAACGTTTCCCGGTAAGAGGTCACCATGAGGCGACAGGATGTGAACTGGGCCTGGGTAACAAAATTCTGTGTGGGTGTGCGTGCATAGCAGGGAGTAAAAATCGTTTTGGGAATTGGATCCTACTGAGGAGTAAAATCTGTTGTGGATGTCTCCCTTCTAGAGATTTTCTAACCCCCGAGGAGAAAAAGGTTGCATGTAAAGCCTGATCAAATCAGGACCGGGTTCCTTCAATCCAGGAAGCGCTGCAGGGACGGCGAAAGGGGACAGCCATTACGATGGCAAAGGCGAGCAAGGAAGGGCCAGCACACCGGCCGCCTCAGCCATGCAGCGGTGGCCCCAGCGGGCACGTCAGGAGAAGAGGGGGCTGGACGCTTGGACGGGCCTGCAAGGAAGCTACCGAGGACTGCCAGTTACTAAAGACCAGCTGCTCTTTTTAGCAGGATTATGGAGAGCGGGGAGGTGCCGTAACAGTTGTCAGTATTGCTGCGCTGCTATTTATTGTACATTTACTAAGAGGAGGTTTTTTTCCCGGTAACCTGGGTTTTGTTAATCTTTGTTAAATATGTTGGCTGGGCATTTATATGCTTTTGTATGTCTGTCTGGAAGACAGGAACTGCATGTCAATTTTTCAATGGGAATTTTTAGTTCAACTGAGTTTTGTTTTGTTTTGTTGATTTTTATTTTTTTTTCATTTTCCTTAGAAACCCAACCTGCACATTTTAAAATTCTTTCCAAAAGAAATTTTTAGTTAGATAGGCCTGATTTCAGGAAGCGTTGGATAGAGCTAGAAATTCTAACGTGAGATAGTTCTCTCAAGGCTTCGCTAGCTCTTCTTTTTTCCTGCAATTGTTCCAAGACAGTCTTGGGCATATATGAATGTGGGAAAAACTTTTCCCCAATCTGTAGCACTGCAGACAACATCTCAGGTGTGCAAACTGGCATGGTTTTTCAGAAGCAAAGAAAAGCTATGAAAAGGTATTCCAGCCAGCCTTTGAGACCAGATAAAAAATCATGCTCCAGCTTATCCTACTTTTCATACATAATGCAGTATGTATATGTGCACAAATATATAAAAGTCTGCCTAAATTTAAAAGATTTAATTTAGCTGTGCTTTTATTCATAAGGCTTTCTTAACGTGACAGGAGGCTAGTTATGCTGATTTATTTAGTCTTTAAACCATCTAGGCATTAACATCTAAGTATGCTTACAGTCCACAAAGAATCTATTAGGCAAGAAAGTGGGTCATTCTTATTTAACGATTGCTAAAGCGAGGCAGTGATTACAGGGCAGGAAGGCCAAGTGTGTAAGGCACTCACTAGAGACTTTAAAACCTAAGGGGAAGGCATTAGTTCTGGATTGTGATTTATAAAGACGTACACAACGTTGGCTTGCTTTGAATAACAGTACAAAGAATGTCAATTTTATTATCTCTCAAGGAGCATAATTTCTACAGATGTTGGAACTGCATAATAAAAAATAAGTTCAATTGCCTCTACTCTGTGAAAGTTGCTGGATTGGATATTGGTAAGAAGATAGTAAAGAACAGAGAATCCAACGATTGAACTTCACAGGTAACAAAAAGGAATACTTTAACTACATAGGTTATAAACTGTATTCAGTATGCTTTTCTGTATTAGTTTTCAGCACGGATATATAACCATTTGTAATAACTTTTTGGTTTTATCATCTTAGTTCTAGGGCTTACTAAAGCTTCCTTGTTCTCAGCTGCCAGAGCAACCTGAGTATTTCCCACATACCAGAAATATTCTGAGTAAGGTAGAACCGATTATATTGTTTTCTTCTGCCATGTTTTCTTCTGAAGAAATAGTGAAGAACTGGTATATTGCTAAGCTCACCTTCCCAATATGTTTCCTGTAGCAAGAAATAACTTCCATTTAAGAAGCAGTCCCTCAGCTTAAAAAAAAACCCAACCAAACAAAAAAACCCCACAAACGCCAAACGAACAAAAAGCCTAACCCTTCTGCCTGCTCACGTTAAATATCCGTTCTGGGAGTGGTTAAGCTCTGTTAACAAGTTGCCCAGAAAAACTGTAGAACCTCCATCTCTGAAAATTTTCAAAACCTGACTGGACGAGGCTCTAATCAGCCTGGTGTAACTTCTACGTTAGTGGCCCTTTGATCAGGAGGTTAAATTGAATTACACCCAGCTGTCCCTTCA
>NW_008824053.1:1754787-1764502 GCF_000699105.1 Pygoscelis adeliae
AATCTCTCCATTAGAAGTGAAATTAGTCAAGTATATTAATTTTTTGAATTGTGGAAACAGGTAAAGATCCAAATGTGGTTTAGAAGAGCTTGTTTCCTTAAACAGACAACAACTCTTCGGGGGCTTTCTTTCAAGTTTTTTTTGAAAAACACATTCGGAGTTCATCCAAAAGGAAACACTGAAAATCATTAGCAGCGCAGACTAGTAATTCAGAGCGGTGCTCTCCAACGGCAGCCGGGTGTGTGTTACATACTTCAGCGGGCGTCTGCTGCCCCCGTCAGACCATTCCCAGTATTGCAGAAAAAGATTAGTCAGAAAGTCACAGCATCCCGTTCTTTTGCACTAGTTTTCGGGTGAGGAGAGGGGAAGAACCCTGAGAAGAAAGATAGTGTTAAGTAGGTAGTTGGTGAACGTTTCTGTATATCGGCAAAGGATTTTTTTCGTGTTAGAAATGCACAGTAATGCAGTTATCTTAATGAGTAAGACAAACCATACTTCAAGTTACATCTTTCGCTGTTAGGTTCAACAGTTGCAACTGAGATGAGATAAAAAAGATCTTAAAGCAAAGGCTGCAGACTGGGCTGTGGAAAACCTGGAAATCAAGGCAAGCTTCCAGAGTGCATTTATATAGTTTTGGTTAAGCGATGCCCGCTCTGTGGTTCAGTTCTTCATATGCAAAACAAATTATGCCCTCTCTCTCTCCTTTTATCTTCCTTTTACTTCAGAAAAAGCTCTTGTTGCACGATCAAGGCCAGGTCGGCAGAAGGTCTTCCTTACTTAATCCACAGATGCTGGATCATGCAACTGGATTTTATATGCCTAAATAGGCCTGTGTGTATACGCAGTGCTCAGTGTACACAGATGTATGTATCTGTGTGTATATGTATGAGTGTTCAGCAGCTCCCTAATCTCCGCTGAAATTAAGTACTCCCTTTAAAAAGAACAAACAACAGCTTGGTGAACATGCAGACCCAGTTAGTACAGTGCAAGGACAACTGTAGGTAGAAATTCCAATCGTATCATAAAGCTAGTATTTTGTGTTTGGGATGTAACGCAGTACATTTGTTTTAGCTTGCCTGAGAAGGTTTTTTAAAATAGATGAAAAGAGAAGATTTCAAAGATTATTTTACGCATTGAATGTTCTTTCCGTAGGGAGAGAAATTACGCTTCTGGAAAGTTACTGTGTATCCATCTCCCACTAACAGAACCTGCTGAGATAACAGCAAATATAAATACCAGGCTTTCTTGTGGTGATATTGCTTTATTATTTCCTCGCACACAATTTAAGCAAAATGGTTAAGGAAGAACAGCGATACAGATTTGATGGTGCACTTCATTCCACATACCTCATAACACAAAGGTTCCCAGAGAATAAAACTTACATTTTTTTAAAGGGGAAAGAACGTATCAATATTTTTTCAAAACTGAAATAGTTATTTTCTACTTTGCTGAATCTGAGTAATTTTCAGAGCTTCTCACTGAAGCTCTCAAATACATACAATGCATTCTATTTATTGTCCTGTCTGTACTCATTTTGCTGCTAATAGTAAAAAAAAAAAAAAAAACCAACAAAAAAAAACCACCAAAAAAACAGTTTCCATTTTTCACTCCACAGATTCTCAGCACACCAAGGAAAAACTCGACATCATCCTTGAAGTTAAATCACTCAGAAGTGACAGAAGGCACCCCCTGTTCACATGCATATTATACACCCATTGAAATGTAGTGCAATACATCACTGAGGTATGTTGAGTTTTGCTTTTGTCAGCTTGCTTTTTTTTTTTTTTTTTTCAAACCCTTTCCAGAGCTAGAACCAGGCAGGGGAAAACCCTGGCAGAAACGGGGCTGAAAACCACAGCTCCCGAGAAGACTCTCCCAGGAGAGGGGCACAGTGGACACCAGTCACAGTAAATTTGGCCTAAAACAGGATTAGAAATACATCACTAATTAAGTTATAACATACGTAAGTTTAAATATTCAACATCTGATGCCCAATAATCGTATTGCCACGTGTTTATGTGTATTACGGCTTTGACTGATTTCATTAAAAAACATTTAAATAAAGGTGGTAAAAGTATCTGACTATTCTAAAGGCATTTAACTCTAAAGTACGTTCGCTTTCTACAGGTAAACTCCCACATAAATATTGTAGCAATTATTTTATCAATGCTTGTCCTCCGTGATCAAGTTCAGTTCACAATGCCGGCTAAACTGTACATTGCCGAGTTACTGGATGACAACCAACAGATAAGACTTCCTGAACTTTTCGACTCACCTTTGTTAGCTGCTCTGCAAAGTGTATAGCCGTTTGAGTATGAAGCGTAATTGGTCCACTTTTCACCCTAGACACCCCCTTTGCTAGCGCCATAAAAACGATCAGCTGAAAGGGAGGGAAAGGTAATTATTAAGTAACTCTTCAGATCCTAGGAACTTATTGATTAAAAAAAAAAAAAGGGGGGGGAAACATGCAAAATGTCTGTGGATGTAAAAATGTGGTCTGCCGGGTTTCAGAAAAGTTCATGACGCTGAGTGTTAAGAGTGATCCAAGGCTCAAGAAGCTTGGAAATTACTACCGTAACGCCTATTACAGAAGGGCTGCTACTTTTCCACAGTGGAGTTTGCCACTGAATTCCTGCTACTACATTTAATTTTGCTCTCCCCACCCTCCTACCTCGAAATTCCCCAAAGTTGTGTCAGACTCCAGAATGGTAGATTACATTTATGGAGAGAAAAACTCAGGAAGAGGTTTTTTAATTCTATCACTTTCTGATGACATGTTTGCCAGACACTTAAAAAAAATCTGATTTGATTTACAAACACCACCATGACAAGTACTCTGTAAAGCACGATGTAACTCTGAGCAGTTCCCGTACACACTGAATCTAGCTGTGGCACGTTTCCACCAACTGTACTGTGCGAGCTTTGGAAAAAGTAGGATGAGTCCAAGACCTAAATACTTCCTATTATACTGCATAATAGTAATGTGTGGCCAGAGATAACATCATCCTACCTAGAACAGTCCAAGATTCTTATCAGGCTGGGTTATTGAAAATAAGATAGCGGCGGGGGGGGGTTCTCAAATGAAGTTAGGTGAGCGAGACAAATGGGAGCACCTCCTAGATATTCTGTTCTCTAATAGCTTCACTTAGCATCGTTCTTAATGTGTAACCAGGGAGCTATTTTTACTCCACTACATGGAGTACCAAATAGAAGCAAATTCCTGCCTCTTTCTTCCATACCTACTAAGATTTACAGGAAGGGAAAACTTAAGGGTGTTGGTGCAAAGGCAGGAGCATCTGTGGTTCCTAAGAACTGTATGTAATTTGCTAATCCTAGTGACGTTGTGACCTCCTAACACTTCTAATTATCAAATAATTATGTAAAGCCACGCCTACCTGTGGAGATAGAGTCTAACTTTGAAATCTACATCTCATTCTTTCCCTGTTCAGATTTATATTCTTTACAAGTAATAATAACATGCATGTTCTTGCTACTTCAACTTCATGTAAACACATACAGGAGCCTTACTTGGTCTTGCAGAGAATCATCCACAGTTCCACCATGTTTAAGATTCCTAAGCAGTATCTCAGCTGCTTCAATGCCAACCTTGTCAGAATTCTTTCCTAATAAAGAAATTCAGGAGATTAGGATGCTGCCAATTATTATCTAACATTTTAAAAATACAGAAGGAAAAAAAAATAAATCAAGAAATGATCAACTTTCTAAATCTTTTTTCCATGCTCTTGCCTCAAACGTCTGCTTAAAAAACCCCTCCCATCTTATGATGACATATAGTTCATACTTCCTAAGCAGTGGAAAGGAAGTAGCCCCACTTAGTCAGAGAAACATTTTATTCAAACCATTTAAAACCAAAATCACTTCTATTCCTTTTAATCTAAATACACATCCAGATTCACTGTTGAACAAAAACGTCACAGGTAAACCACAAAGACTGTATGTTCTTAAAGTCCAGAAGCATTTTCAACTCAGTGACCCTTAACAATACATTCTGATAAAAGGCGAGTTTAATAATTTTGTCATTTTTGTCACTATGCAGAAGCAGCTTAGTACAAAGTGTAAGATTCCATTTACTACGTTTAAAATCTGTTCATTGCCACTGTCCTTTATTACTAAACAACATCCATTTAAAAATGCAGCACTCAAAGCATCAGATCTTTGAATAGATTATACTTCGGGTTCCTATTTGTTAACAGTACGTTAAGTTAAATCTGAAAGAGGTATGGTATACCTCATGGAACTCTTACCTCTCTTGCCAAGTGACGAACCAGCTAACAAACAACCTGTTGAAGTCTCTGCAACAACGCTAAGCAGAAAAAACAGAATCAATATTAAGAACAAAATCACTCACGTTACACTTTATTTATCAGATATGTAATCAAGATCTAGCTAATCAACCAGCAAGGCTACAGGTATCAATAGAAGGTTTGGCTCATCTTACATTATTCCACTCCCAGTCCCAAAGGCTTGATCATCAGGTTCTCGAACAGGCTGAATGTTAATGTAAAGATCTCTGATTTCTTTTCTGATGCATCTCACTGCTGCTGCTGCCATGTCTTTTGCCAGCTAGCAAGATAAGACGTAAAAACATTAATTAAATTATGTAATTATAGTAATACTTTTTCCTCATAAGCCTAATTATTACAGTGAATCCCTGAATAAAGGCACTACTTTATTAACTAGAAAAACAAAGGATTGTTATAAAACCCTACAAGCAAGCACTGAACATCATCTCCTCCAAGAATTTTCCCACAAAATTAAGGTAACATTAAATGCTAAACAAATGACAATTATAGTGATGTATGTAGAAGCTTCAATATCAATAGAAATTCAAGAACTTTTCTCTGTTCATAGGGAGAAAGATTTGATTTTAGTCATGATTATCTCAAGACATTAGATTGTAAAAAAAAACGAAAAAAAAAAAAACAAAAAAACCACCCCACAATGATTACGTACAGGATATACGCTATAAGAGATAAAATAACAATTTTAAATCTCAGGCAGGTGGGGGCAGATGAAGCTTATCCCATCCTTGTGATCCAATCAGAGCCAATATTCGTAGGTTTGGAGATTTTAAGACCAAAACCAGCAGTCCACAGCTCTTCAAAAAGTAACTCAGTTTCTCCTCTTCCTTCCTCTATTAATTCCTAGCCTGTGTGTGAGAAGGAGCCCTAAGGAGATCCCACCACTCGTTCTCTGTAAACACAGACAGGATAGGAATAATAGAAAGAAGGGGGTACAAAGGAGCAAATTTCTGTCTGGTTTATCCTTGGCTAAACCTACCCTTAACTTGTTCTGTCTAGTACCCTTAGCAATGGTAGAAAAATTTGATGTAGTCTGACCTCTGCCTATTACAGTGCACCATAGTTTACCCATAAATCTATGAACGAGGGCCATGATTTCAGATTTAAAATAATCCACGTAAATATGAACAATACGTTAATCAGATGTAAGATACCCCTCAATATATGCTAAAGACTTTTGAACAGTCATATGAAGGATATCAAGGATACCGTTCTCATTTCCTGTTTTAGCTGCTACCGTATTGCTATGCAATAAATGCATTTTAGAAATGTCCACAATTCTATTCTACGGCCTGAATAATTGAAACCATTTAATAGGGCTCCTTAGTTTGTATGTGAAAGACTGCAGAATACAGGAACAGTAGAAGTATGTTAAGCAGTTTACATGCAATTTTATATAGATATATGAAGTTGGATACTACCAAGAGCTATTACCAGCACTTACTTTTATAGGCAGCGCTCCAGCAACAAATGCTCTCCCATATATCTTTGTCACTGTGCCACGTTCTGTTAAGTTTATTGGGCTCAACTCTTTGACTGGCGACATCTGGACTACAACTTCACCACCTCCCTGAGGATAGTAGCCCCTGTTTAGAAACGGTAATCAGATATAATTAAACGCAAAGATCACAAGGAAACCAAGAAAAGAGCCAGAAGGCTCTTCATATATTTCATTATACATTTTTATGTTCTCTGTTACTGTACATATGAATTTTCTTGATGTGTGCCTTAGAAATCTTCATAACAGAATTAGGTTCTCTAACAGTATTACCTCGTAACACACACCTTATTAACTACCCAGCACCAACAATAACTGGCACCTCAGAAAAAGCTCAGTAATGTACTGCCTGTTCAGCATGCGCTTCCCTCAGGGGTAGCCCATAGGAAACATTAAACAGCAGCTGAAGACTCAGCAATGAAAAAAAAGACAGGAAAGAACCACATCACATTCATCATGTGGTGACAGTACACACAGGGGCAGCTAATGCACATTAGTTCACGTATTACAAATTCATCCTTCAGCTTGATTGAGGGCACCTTGTGTGTGTGCCTCTGTGCTCACACACTGGCTCAGTAAGGCCGGCCTCTGCCACACGTCTCCATAACTCACCTCTTTTTTATGTCACAATTAAATGTAAAATTGAACTTTTCAACTATTGGCTTGAAAACCTGAAAAACAAGCACATAAAAAAACACAGAGTGAATCTGTTTTGCATTTATCATTTCCCACTATTTTATGCAGTCTTACAAAAAAAAAAAAAAGTTCAACACAAAAATTTCAGTTACGTTATTAAAAAAAAAAAAAAAAAAGATAGCCAGTCTCATCCATACAGCTTATTTGACATTCCTCATACTTCATTCTGAATGACAGTTTGTGTAAAAGGATTCTCTTATGGAAAAAGGAAGAGAAATTCTTAACAATTCACAGAATATATTTTAAGTGAAATTTTCTTTAGTAATTAAAAGCAAACAGACTAGTTGCTGTTTCAGGGAATTCCATGAAACACTGGTTGCTCTCTACATACAGTACACTAATAGTGTTATATTCCCATGCCTAATTCCATAACTACAAATAAACTTGCAGTAAGAGCAACAGAAGTACAGTAGTTACATTGCATATATACGCATGAAAGATGCACCGAGCCAAAGAAATTTTTCCCTACCATGACTGTGTAGTCTATCTGAGGAGCCATCTCAGCATTAGTCCCACCTTTTAAATGAAGTTCTGATGGGGAAGCAGCAAACAGCACACAGGGCATTGCTACCTGCATCAGTAGACACACACTCCTAAAAGCAATTATAAGATACGCAAATGTCGTGCAGTCATAATCCATAGAATTCCATAGAATCATTACGTATCAAAGGCAAATGACTTCCCAGAGCATTTACATAAGTATTTGATTTTGAACGTTATCTATAAAGTAAACTTATTAGTCTTAAAAAATACTAATTTAAAACTTCATGTCCTTAGCAAGCCTAAATATGAAGGGGTTAGTTTCACAATAATTGCGTGTTTAATATTCCTGTTTGAAATAAAAGTAATGTAGCTTAGTTAGTATAGTGATGGGACTGTGAAAACTGTAGGTTTAGCCAGCAGATGATAAAAGCAGAAAAGGCCTAGGCAGCAATTTTAACATTTTAATACTTATTTAATAACAAAATATTCAGAAAACTACAAAATTGCTTAGAAGCTGGTTAGCATCCCGCACAAGAAAATTCAGGGGCATAGAAAACATACTTTTAGATACAAGATTCCCCTTATCATTGAATCTCTCCACATTTCATAGATAATAAAAAACTTCCAAAATAAATTTTCCAAAAGTAAGTTTGTTCAGCAAAACAAAACAGTTATCTCTCAGGGGTTTCAAACATCATTTTGAATTGTGAAAACAGTAATCACCACTGAACTGAAGAAAACATGGTTTTGTTTTCTTAAATAACTTCAAAATGTTTGTGAACCATACTGTTTCTCTTTTTTTTTTTGTTTTTGCTTGGGCTTAATTACTAATTCTGCTGCATTGTTGCTTACTCAAACCTTTCTGTGTTAAGTAACAGGCATCAGCTTGGTTGTTTATAATATTGCAGCTCAGAAAAATATTTCTCTTAACTTAAAGGAAACTTTAACTTATGCCTAACGTGGCTTATGCTTCCAAACAACTGTTCACACCAGCCTTCCATAGTTAAACCCATTTACTCGGTTTTGCAACAGATTCCAAGAACAAAGGACCCAACACACAAATACAGGATAGAAGAAACCCAGGCACAAAGAACCGTGGATAGAGTATGTTCCCAGTTCCCAAAGACTGGTATCCCATATTGTACCATTACATGCGTAAGTAAAATCTCAAAATTTACTTTATTATATGCTGAGGATTATTCCAGATCTCATGGATTTGAGACACTTATCTAATTTGATGCATTTGACCTGATATGTAATGTATGTTGGAAAATAACGGATAAAGTTTTAAATACACGGGCAGCTGTTTTTTGCTTAACATTAATCAAGTGTTCAACTTATATATCAATCATAATTTTAAAACTATTACACTTGCATGTACTTCATTCATACATATCCTGCCTACACTAAAGGTTCTTTGGTCACACATATCTGGCTCAGGCAGCACAGCTTTTGGCACATTACCCATGTATTAATGTTCTTTTTTTCCCCACTTTTTTGTGATAATTTTAAAGCTACCAAAATGTCTCCTGTCATAATTTTGAAGTTACCAGAAGCAGTTAAGAGCAGTTACCGGTCAGTCATTACCCGTGTACAAAGACATACCCTGCTGTTTTTGTGTCTGCTATGTGGGTTCCACCTTTGATCTTCCCAGGAGTGAAGGTTATTTCTGTTGAGCCAATTTCTCCGCCTTCCAGCTTCCCCTCACATAGATCTCGAATGATCTCCAATCCGGACAGATGCTGAGGCCTTGGAGTGATGATACAAAGTTAAAGATACATGCAAGTAGACTACGTACTCACGTTACATTCAAAGAACTACTAAACACCAACTAATAAATACTACAATTGCAAATTTCAGATCACACAAGGATCAGAAATTCCATCTGGTTCCTACAGTACTTCTCCTGAGTTCACAGGAGCCAAAGGAGCAGCATTCAGGCCATTCTGGAATTTGCAGGATTCTGGTGTGTTTTCCATTAAAGTGGGTCCAGACAGACGAGGTGCAGGAGCAGTCGCTTGTCCTAATGTGATAAATGCTTGGACAAAAATGCAATGGGATAACGACGGCCATACTGAACTGGAGCCAAGCCAGTAACTGGTTGCCAGAGCCACAAGAGAGCTAACAGTTAAGCCTTTTATCTGTCTTGCTGTGCTTGCGTTTCCATTTGTTTGAGTAATTTAAACAGGAAAGAAACGGAACTGGTCGCAACACTGTACGCTCGGTGAGCCATGTTTTGCTGAGGCATTACGTGACCTCAGCTGTACTTCACGTTTCAGCCTGCTTAGCACCTCTGAAAATATTTTCGAGACGCTCTGTAAGTCAGCGGTGCCTGACGGGTGGCGACAGGGGCAGCGCCCTCACCTGCCCTGGCAGCCGGCCAGGCCCAGGGGCGGGAACTGCGCTGAGGGGAGCGGGCGAAGGGGTCCCGAATCCTCCCCGCCGGGAGGCTGCCGGGCGCCCGGTTCGTACCCTAGCTTTCCTCCGCGCTCAGTCCTTCCACGTAAGAGAGCCACAGACGGGATTTTCTGACAAAAAGGACCTCGTAAAGCGACGGAAATACATGGGGTTTGTTCTTGGAAGTATTTCGGACAAAAGCAAACCAAGGCGTTTGCACGGCTACGCCCCCGGCCCGGGAGGGCCTCACACACGCCGTAACGCGACTCCGCTGAACGCGCACGGGGACCACCGCGCCCCGGGACACCCCCCCCGGGCG
>NW_008824053.1:1766288-1771306 GCF_000699105.1 Pygoscelis adeliae
CCCCGTGCTGCCGCGGTGCCGGCGGAGCCCGGCCGCTGCTCCCTGGGGGTCAGTGTCCTCCTCTCCCCGGGGACCCCCAGAACACGCTTCCTCCGCCCCGCGCTGCTGCCCCCTGGATGGCTTCCCCGTTGCCCGTGTTTCCTGTGAAAGAAACGCGTGCCTCCCGTAATAAACCACTGACGTCCTTCTCTTCTGTTATTTCTTAGTCATCCGATTCATTGCATTGCCTAGACGTTACACTGCCATCACCGCTCCTCCGCCCATGCATTGCGGACCGTATCTGCACAGAGGCAGTGTAGTTACGCACACAGAAAGGGGAAACGTATTTCTTTGAACCCCAGGAGCCTTGATATTTGTAAATTAAGTAGCTGAGATGCCTTACCATGCTTCAAAAAGTGAATCTACTTGGTTGCCCTTTAAGATGCTTATCATCTCATAAACACATACTGTCATGAAGACCTACTTCATGCTTTCTTCTGCCTTCTTGTATTATAGTCTTCCTGCTGTAGCGAAGAGTGTTGCTTTCCAATTATGTCACTGCTATTTTGTGGAATGTCAGAAAAAAACATATTTTTGTAAGATAATCCAAGTGAAAACAAAATTAAGGACCAGTTCTAGTTTCTATTATTATTTTTGCTCTTAATAATCTTGTAAGATAATCCAAGAAGTGAAAACAAAATTAAGGACCAGTTCTAGCTTTTATTATTTTTGCTCTTAATAATAATTCATATTGTATTTTGAAAGCATAGTAATGAGGAATTTTTTCAGCAATACTTTTGTAATTACCTAGTTTTAGGTATATTACTTATATATACTTATATATTACTTATTACATATAAGTAATTTTACTAATTAAGAATATTGAAAATAGTAGCAGCTTTTTAGTTTTCTTTCTAACTGAACCATCTACTCTTAAATCCAGAGGGAGATTCTGATAAGATGAAAATGCTCATCTTATCTATGGGTATGCTGAACTATAGAATTGCCTATTTGTAGTGTGTGCTTCCTGCAAGCACATTTTGAATTTTGCTAGATACTAATTCTTCTTGTGACCATCTACTGTGAAACAGTGATAAGATCCAAAAAATAATATGGATGTTGTTATAATATTAAAGGGCTTTATTTTAATATTCTGCTGTAAAAAGCAGACTATTAATGCTTTTGTAAACACATTGGCTAGCAAGAGGAAGAAGGACAAAGTAATGGTGGTTGTCCATGGGGGCTGTAAGTTGTGAAGAAGTAAAGGAAGGAGCCTGGGGGTCTTTGTGTTAAGTAGTAGGGAAATAACAGTTACCTAGACACTAGGACATGGTGCTCATTATTTAGGTGAGGAATAATGTCTGACTGAACCATGCTACCAAGGACATTGGTTTAGTATATAGGCATCTATATACTATATATATACTATAGATATAGAATATGTATGCAAAACAAATCCAGTGTAAGTAAACGTTCATTAAAATGACTCAATGTGACGGCAAGTCAAAAGAGTTCTATAGAGGAGTATCCTTTAATGAGGAGTGTCCTTTAATGAGGAGTCATTGCCTTTGAGCACAAACGATTCAATTTGACTTTGAAATTCAGTGTTACTTCATCAGGTAACGGGTCACCTGGAGGCTGCATAAAAACATTTTGTTCTGAGGCCGGCAGTAGATTTTTAGGCTCAGTGGTGACTTAGAAAAGCGCAGTTGGCTTCTTTTTAAGGAAACAACCAAAACTGAACTAAACAGGGGCAAGGCAGTTCTCCCCCATATAGCGTACAGCTCCCATGTTGTCTTGGGGCAAACCACAAGTCTTAGTCAACCAGATATCAGTGGCTGAGGTGTCCTCGGTATCAGTGAGAGGCTGGAGTGGGCCCTCGCTTTCTTCTCGCCACAGTAACTCTGCACTTTGAAGGCTTGCACAGGAAAGGTGTTATCTTACTGTGGCATTATTACCTTTAAATTGTCATATAGCTTAATAGTGGTGACATAAACATAACTGCTAGTACTGTGCTTGTTGTTTTTTTATTACTATATTTTTCCAGACATCAAGATACGTAGATAGTTACGCTATGGATAATGGAACTAATTTTGTCTTTTACATGCTTTTGTTATTTCCTTATTCGGCATTACACAGAAAATAGTATTACGGTGATTAAATACTGAAATTAATAAGCACAGCTTTATTTCATGGATTTTAATTTTTTCCCTTGTTAGAAAGGACCACTGTTCTATGAAGAGATTGGATACTGTATTATTGCTTTAACATACTAGCACACCAACTTTTTAGTAGACAATGTCCAAAACTGCAAACCAAAAAGATTCCATTTTTTAAAAACGCAGTAGTTTTGAATTATTCCTACAAATATAATGTGAAACAGCATTGAAACTCTTCTGTAACAAAACCAGTCTGTTTTTTTGGCAGTGACATTACTAATTCACTACCTCCATTGGTTACCAAATGTTAAAAACACATGGAAAGCATTATGAACCTTCACATTTAGAAATAGTTCAGAGATTTGATGTGCTCCTTGTGATCATCTTCGCAGGTAAATATTGACTGTTTTCCATGTAGGGTCATACAAAGAGAAAAGAGTTTTATTGTAAGTTTGGAACAAAAGGATCTTGTTGGACAAAAAAATGTAACCATGGAATCAAGTGGGAAGAAAAGCAATTAAAAATGGGAGAAAATAGGCTTGTGAAGATGTACGTTATATACTAGTTTTGTAATTGAATGAGAATTTTAAATGTGTTCATAAAATAAGATTTGTCATAGCTTAAAATTACCATTTTACCTGATTTTTTTAATAGGGAAAATTGCTTGGAGGACTAATGAAAAGGATTTACTGTTTGCTCGTTACTGGAATTAGAAAAATACTTACTCTAGATCAGTGGATACAATCTTAGTAGCAGGCAGCTGAAAAGTAACTCAGTATAACTTTGTGGTGTCCTTTATGGTAGATTGTATTGTATAAATATTTGTTCCTAAAAGGAAGCTGATATTAAATATAACTTGCAATGCTAGATTAAATAATATAGAAAATGTGTACATTGTCAGTTCAGAATTGTACGGTTTTCCGAATAATCTACTTTTTTTAAAGTGTAATATAAAATCAAATAGTTGAACAGTTTGGGGGGCAGGGAGGGCAATCTGGAAGTTTCATACACTCTGTAATTACTGAAAGGATTTTTTAAAAAAAGACGTTAAAATGAACTTTCCCATGCAGGTGTGCTGTTTTCTGGCTCCTCTAAGAAGATAATTTCTAAATTTTACAGTTTTGAGCTACTTGAGGTACATTGTAGCACCTGAATTTTTTGCATATCTCTAAATTAATTAGAGATTACATTATCTACAGATAAATTGTTATTTTTATTAATTTTACAGCACTCTAAGACAACATAACACCAGAATTACATCAGATTTAAGAAATCTTACTAAATAAGAAAGGGTCTGAACTAACTTCTGTTGAGATTAATGATAAAATGCCTGTTTATGTCAATGCAAGTGCTACTGGCTTTGCTTTTGACCAAAATCATGACTGATTACATGGTGCTTTAAAGCATAAGGTTTTGTCTGAAGAACCTTTCAGAAAATTCTGTTGATGCTTTAAGTTGATTTCTGGATAAATATAATTGTAACCATGAAAGAAAACCATCTGTCTCCCAGTTCTTTAAAAATGTCACTGAAGTTGATGTGAAATCGTATTTACTTGAAGATGATTGCCTCCTATATAATTAACAGAAATAAAAGGGCAACTATCTGTGCCTTCTGGTGTGAATTTCTTTTCCAATTAATACTTCTGATCAACCTTTGATTGGAATAAGAACTGACAAAGAAAAATACGCTGATTTTTCCTGCAGTCTAGGGGACCCTTCCAACATCCATTCTGGATGAGAATATTTCAGATGGCTGATGTCATCGATACTACATATGTTTTTTGTGTGTGTGTCCTGATTTAAACTAATTGCTTAGGGAAACAATAGCAAGTATGAATCTCTTACCAGATCTTGTAATGATTTTTGCTAATTGGTTATGTTATTGTGGCTTTGATCTCCCCATGTGTTGTGTTAGTGAAAGAAGTTAAAGACCTGGCAAAGCTTATGCTAATTTAGTGGTTATTATACATTCAGTATGTATTCAGTATAATTGTGTTTCCATAAGAACTTCTCTCATATAAACTAGAATTAAACTATTTTAGTATACTGTTGCATCAGGATATTAAATGAACTCTACATTCCTCCATCCATTATATTAACACTTGAGACTTTTCTCCCCCAGGTTTGCATTCACCGTGTTAGATCGTGCAGCAGCATTCGCTTTATAAAATCAAAATATGTGTGCGTGTTTGACAAATCTGCCCTCAAGTTTAGTCATCAACAGCGATTATTCAGAACATCTGCTGGTAATCTTTTTCATAATAAAATAATTTATTTTATTTTGCTATTTTATGAGTGTTATGTTAGCAGTTTGTATATGACTGGTATGTAGACTATTTCTAATGCATTCAGATTTTTCTGTCTGATATCTTGTGCTTAATATTAAACATGTTGTATTTCCTTATTGTCTGTTTTAAGTTTCGTGTGGCCAAATTGTCCAGTTTAAGCTTTCTGACATTGGAGAAGGGATTACAGAGGTGACTGTAAAAGAATGGTAAGCTCTACTTTCTTAGAAATACACTAAGAAATCAGCAAGTAGTTTAACAGCTGTGTTATCAATTATTTATCTGACAATATGTTTTCTGGGTTACTAGTGATGTTTTTCAAGTTTCCATTTTCCACATTTTAAAACCTTGTATATACTGAGCTTTACATTTTGTTTATTTGCAATCTGGTTTATTTGGGAGTGGAAAAGGTGGAAGGAATGGGATGCTCTAACTGAAGAGGGCTTTAAACTACAGATGCCGGGGGAGGGGAACCTCAATCCATCCCACTCCTACCAGTTTGATGCCAGGGCCAGCAATAGATTCCCAGAGCCTGGAGAAGGAACACGGGTCAGCAGGAGAGCACCTGAAGAGCAGCACAAAGGAACTCCAGCCA
>NW_008824053.1:1773656-1785860 GCF_000699105.1 Pygoscelis adeliae
CCTCTACTCTGCTCTGGTGAGACCCCACCTGGAGCACTGCGTCCAGCTCTGGAGCCCTCAGCATGGGAAAGACACGGACCTGTTGGAGCGGGTCCAGAAGAGGGCCACGAAAATGATCAGGGGGATGGAACACCTCTCCTATGAAGAAAGGCTGAGAGAGTTGGGGTTGTTCAGCCTGGAGAGAAGAAGGCTCTGGGGAGACCTTATTGCAGCCTTTCAATACTTAAAGGGGGCTTATAAAAAAGATGAGGGCAAACTTTTTAGCAGGTCCTGTTGCGACAGGACAAGGGGGAATGGCTTTAAACTAAAGGGGGGTAGATCTAGCCTAGATCTAAGGAAGGAATTTTTCACGCTGAGGGTGGTGAAGCACTGGCCCAGGTTGCCCAGAGAGGTGGTGGATGCCCCATCCCTGGGAACATTCCAGGTCAGGCTGGACGGGGCTCTGAGCAACCTGCTCTAGTTGAAGATGTCCCTGCCCGCGGCAGGGGGGTTGAACTAGATGACCTCTAGCGGTCCCTTCCAACCCAAACTATTCTATGATTCTATGAATGCATCTGTATATAGGCTTTCCTTCAGTGATTAATGTTTTTAGAGTGCAGGAGGTCTGTCTTATATTACACTTAGGCTGAACCTTCGAAACAAATGACTAGTCTGGAAAATCCACATAACATTATCCTATACTTCTCTGTTGACTTTAGTAAAAGATTTGAACACTTAAATTGTTTGTAAAAAGCCAATGATGAATGGATTAAGCAAAATCAAAGTGTACAGTGAAGGAAGGCAGTGTTGAAATGCCTTGTTCTTTGTACAGATAGGTGAAAATACCTCTCTCTGCACAGAAGACAGTGTTTCCCACTTTCAGTTTCTTTTCTGAAACTCATCGTATACTGTTCCTGGCAATTTGAAACTAAGAACTTCCTTAGGTTCAGACTAAGCTGAGCTTATTCTTATTTTTAGGTGGCTTATAATCTATCAAGGAAACTCTGCTTTACTAAAGTAATAGTAAAAACATATGTGCGATGATGTTCTAAATCATTGTGTCATTTCACATAACGAGGGGTCTGGAGCAGTCAGGCAACAGGTATATAGCAAATGTATCCATTATGTAGAATTTATCATCTTATCTGGAATGCATTTTCATGTTGTGGGGATGTACATAACTGAACTTATCAAAAGAGTACACAGCATAGATTTTTACACAATATGTTTTATACTAGCCTGTGTCTTTTCTCTTAGGTATATAAAAGAAGGTGATAGCGTGTCTCAGTTTGATAGCATCTGTGAAGTACAAAGCGATAAAGCTTCCGTCACTATTACTAGTCGTTATGATGGCATCATTAGAAAACTCCATTACAATTTAGATGAAATTGCTTATGTTGGAAAACCACTAGTGGACATTGAAATCGATGCTTCAAAAGGTATTATAAGCCATTTTTTTCTCTTGCATATTTTATGTTTGTTGTCATAAAACCATCAGTGACAGAGGAGTTTACTTCTTCCTCCTGAAAATCTGAAAACTGAAATATTTTTTTTCCCTTTATAAAGTCAAGAGAATTAAGTAGAAAAAGCTATGATATTTTATTAGGATTTAAAATCTCAAAAGCCAGATGTTTCCTATTGACGATTTAGCTTAAGCAGCAGCCTTTAGCATGCTATATTCCCACCCACAGTAGCTCAAAGTAAATGTTGAAAACTTCAGCTGTCACAGAATCACAGAATGGTTGGGGTTGGAATTTAACAAATGCTTATAATGTAGTAAAGTTTAAATTTTTCTTTTTGTTTGCAGGCGTTGCCCCAGAAGAAGATGTTGTTGAAACACCTCCTATGTCTCATGAAGAGCACACTCACCAAGAGATAAAAGGTCACAAAACATTAGCAACCCCTGCAGTTCGTCGTCTGGCCATGGAGAACAATGTAAGTTTGCTGAATCAGGTCCTGCTGCATTTTATTCATCTTTTATATAGCAGCTTGACTGACTAGGAGAACACTGATCTAGAGGAAAGTGCAGTGAGAAATGACTTGTTTTCAAATACATTTCAAATGTGTAAAAACCGTTGTAAAGATGAAGAGGATTGTGCTTTCTGATGATTGTGGTGGATAGGAAAAGAATTACTGGGCTTAAAATGCAGCTAGGATACTTTAGGCTGGAGATTAAGAAAACCTTTTTAGAATAAAAATAATAAAGTATCAGATTCCTGGGACAGAGGAAGGAAGAGGGAAAAATGGAATCTCAGCTTTAGCTACCTTGTTCTGTTTTTCAGGTTTGTGTTAGAGCAGAGGATGTATTAGGTGATCTTTTAAGCGCTTTTCTAATTCTTTTTTCCTGTGAATCTATGAATATTCCATTGGTTTTGAAAGCTTGTGGTGCATTTTTAGGAGAAAAATAAAACAATAAGTAGAGAAAATTAAGTGACAAATAGCTTTCCTCAAATTAATATTTCACTGTTGATCCCGTGAGGTAATTAAGAGGTAAGTAGTATTCATAGTTCCTCCTTAAAGTGTGCAATTAGACACCTAGTGGGCCTTCTGGATGATTTGAACAATGTTGAGTACCTAATAGATCATAGAAAGGGAAAGACAACTGTAGGTATGTTAGGTCAGTAACTGGAATAATTTTTAACCGTAGCTCACAATATAGGATATTTTTATATTGCTGTAAAACAGAAGTGTCATAGCTTGTTATGTTCTTTTCAGATTAAATTGAGTGAAGTTGTGGGAACAGGGAAAGATAACAGAATCCTTAAAGAAGACATTCTCAATTACTTGGCCAAACAAACAGGAGCTATTTTACCTCCATCACCGAAGGCTGAAATTATCCCACCTTTGCCAAAATCAGATACTGTGCCAGCTGCTCCAAAGGACAAAGCACGCAAAATTCCTGTACCTGTTTCCAGACCCATTGTGTTTTCAGGAAAAGATAAAACTGAACCTATAACAGGTAAATCATAAAATATAAAATCTTGAGACCTTGTTCACGGTAGACTACCAGTAAATGTTACTCAGTGAACAGTTGATTCCTTTTGATGGGAGTGTGCTTCATGTTATTGTCATGCAAGTGAGCAATAGAAAAACATGCTCTGTAAGAAGGTGTTGCATGAAATTATTATTTTATGAAATAATTGTTAACGTTTTGGTTGGATGGAGTTGGGCTGCAAATTGCACTTCTCATTTTTAATCCGCGTTTCTTCAAATGGATGCTGAAACAGGTAGGAATTCTGAAACACGTGAATTTGTCACAGTATGAATCATTATGCAATTAGTGGCAAAGTGCAGTGAATTTAAGGGTTTATCAGTGCTTAATAATAGCATTCTTAAGCATTCACACTTATTCTGGAGAAGAGTGCAACAAAAGACACTAAGATAAGAAAAATCACATTAAAAGAGGAAGATAAAAGGTTTTTGCTTGCCTTTCAGGCAGTGTTTATTTGGAGAGGCTGGAAAGAGTAGTGTCAATTAATGTATAATGATTTCAAGTACATGCATACTGAGGAGAGATATGCAGTGATATAATCTGAACTATTACAATTGTAAAAATTGAGTTGCATGTGCTGAATAACTGTTGATCCTAAAGTGAGCTTTACCCTGTCCTTTTTTTGTTGTGGTTGGGTTTTGTTTTGGTTTGGTTTTTTTAAGTTATGTAATTTGTTTAATGGAAACAAATAATTGAAATTTCACCATAACTTCCCAGAAGCTCATTTTGTTGGTTTAAGAAGTCAGTGAATATTTTCCAGGTTTTCACAAGGCAATGGTAAAAACTATGAGTGCAGCCCTGAAGATACCTCACTTCGGTTATTGTGATGAGATTGATTTGACTCAGCTTGTTCAGCTGCGAGAAGAGCTGAAACCTCTAGCACAAATTCGTGGAATTAAGCTTTCCTTTATGCCTTTCTTCATAAAGGTGAGACGTGCAGCAGAGCACTGTATGGAGCACTTAGGCAGATTTTGCCAAAATCTGATCAGTGATTGTTGTAAGTTTGGAGCACCTCTCTATCATCTGAATAATTCCAGGTCACAAGAAAAGTCTCAACTTTTCTTGTTTATTGAACCACTTATGAATTTACTGTTGGAATTGTAGTTAGGGTTATATAATATCATGGAAAATTTTTGAAATATTAATGGGGAAGGATAGAGCAGATAAAGCATTATTCATTATGGGGGTAGGCATCACTGGGTGTTTGAATTACAGAAAACAAATTTTGGAAACTGTCAGTATTTTTTATAAGCTTTATTAAAATGAACCTCGTGAAATGCATCATTATTATTGTTATTATATTTTTGTTGGTAATGAATCCCTCAGGTGAATGAGTGTGTCTCTTCTGTGGTTCCATTTCCAACTGTTGGCATCAATGAAGGCTGATGCACTGCCTAAGCTACGCATTGAATGCATAGCTTAGGCTGAAACTTCTGGTAATGCTATTTCAACTAGAGTGCTAAGTAAGCCCTCATTCTGCTCACTCTCTTTAGGGGGAATTAATATTACTTCCTTGAAATAATTGTCATCTAAGTGGAGAGCTGAGAATGACATTTCTGCTGAATCTCCTAACTTTTGTCTTGGGATATTTCATTTGAATTGTAGAACAGAAATAACAAATGCAGATTCAACTTCAGTTATACTTGGGAAAGGGATTATCACTTTTTATATGTCTGTCTGATGTATATTTGGGTTTTGTAAGTTGTCTTTTTCTTCTGCTATCCTAATAATGACAGAATATCGACAGACAAGTTTAGGAGAGTTTAAGCCAAATTTGATTGCATTGAGGAAATCCATATTGTTATTAATCTAAATTGTCTCCCACCGTTCCTTCCTTTCCATGCAGCTCTCCAGTTATAAACCATAAAAATCTATCTTTTTTTTTTCTTTTATATTTAACAGGCAGCCTCTCTGGGATTATTGCAGTATCCCATTCTTAATGCTTCTTTGGATGAAAGCTGTCAAAATGTCACATATAAGGTTTGTAAACTACTGATAAAAGTTGTGAGTAGAAAACCTAAACTAACAGCTAACAAGGGCTTTTCAGAATGTCTGAGCTAATTGTAACGACCAAAATTATGATGTTGTGCTGGAAAATAATTTGTGTGTCCAGATTCTAAGATTGGATTTGATTTATTATTTATCTTATTTCAGTAGTTTGTTTAATGCGAGTCACTTTGTTATTCAGGCTTGCCTCAAAAATGCATATTAATATAGTGATTTCCTATTTTTCACCTGAAGATGGGCCAAGCATTTTAAATGAAAACATTTAAAATCTAATACTGTAATTTTTTAGTAATGGCACAGTGGTTCCACTGTTCCAACGCTCAACCCTTATGTATTAAAGTCATATTTTAAGCTCAGTTTTGATAAAAATTATTTAATTTTCATACAAGGAGCTGGATTGATACTTCTGGGCAGTGAGCGTCTATTTTCTTAAGTGATGTGCACATACTCCCTGCAGTACAAACTCCTTTTGTGCTGTTTTATCAGTCTCTCTCAGATGAATCCTTATATATTCCTTCTAGTAAACAAAAGGCAACTCAGTTTCCTTTTTTTTAGTGCTCTCTTTAAAATCTGCTAGTCATGTTTTGTTACCCATATAATCATCCTAAAGTGAAATATTTTCAGTGCAGAAATGATTCCAGGATTTTGTATTTCTTGGATGTGAAATTGTCAAAATCAATTTGCACTTCGCAGATGTGGAAAGCTAATATTTAAAAATTTACATCCCCTTCTCCCCTCAAAATTGTATAGAGGAGCACAGACAGTGCTTTCTAGGTTAAAACGATATATAAAGAAGACATTAGTCAAGTGGTTTTTTATGTAAAATACAATTGTATGTTGACTGCTTACGTTAATGTCCGGTTAATGAAACTTGTTGCAGGCTTCGCACAACATTGGAGTTGCTATGGACACAGAGCAAGGTTTAATTGTCCCAAATGTAAAAAATGTTCAAGTCTGTAGTGTGTTTGAAATTGCTTCTGAATTAAATCGCCTACAGTCCTTGGGCTCTGCAGGCCAACTGGGAACAAATGACCTCACTGGGGGAACGTTCACCCTTTCAAATATTGGCACAGTAAGTACAGGAAAAATCATAGAATCATTAAGGTTGGAAAAGACCTCTAAGATCATGAAGTCCAACCGTCAACCCAACACCACCATGCCCACTAAACCATGTCCCTAAGCGCCGCATCTACATGTCTTTTGAATATCTCCAGGGATGGGGAGTCAACCACTTCCCGGGCCAGCCTGTTCCAATGTTTAACTTGGGAGAAGAGACCGACCCCCACCTTGCTACAACCTCCTTGCAGGTAGTTGTGGAGAGCGATGAGGTCTCCCCTCAGCCTCCTTTTCTCCAGGCTAAACAACCCCAGTTCCCTCAGCCGCTCCTCATCAGACTTGTTCTCCAGACCCTTCACCAGCTTCGTTGCCCTTCTCTGGACACGCTCCAGCACCTCAATGTCCTTCTTGTAGTGAGGGGCCCAAAACTGAACACAGTATTCGAGGTGCAGCCTCACCAGTGCCGAGTACAGGGGCACGATCACTTCCCTGCTCCTGCTGGCCACACTATTTCTGATACAGAAATGAGAACTTATATCTGAAAACTGCTTCTGAAATGAATACCTTAGTGAAGTTTAATATGCAGTGAACAAAACCTGTAGCAATTAATGCAAGAGGCAATCTGCTTTAAAAAAAAAAAAATTGTTAGCTAATATCCCCAGCTTTTTCTTTTCTAGATTGGTGGCACTTATGCCAAACCAGTGATACTACCTCCTGAAGTAGCTATTGGAGCACTTGGAAAGATACAGGTATATTAACTTTATCTCAGTGATGTGAGTGTTTAGCTCTAGCTAACCGAGGTCACCTGCAATGAAAATGAAATGTGGAGTGTCCCTTTGTTTTGTTTTTCTTATATAAACATTTCCTCTTTATGTTACAGAAACTGCATAGCTTGCGATTGAAAAGTTTTGTGATGTTTTTAGATGACTGTGCAGAGACATCAAAGGTTTAAATAGAAGTCCCTTATGCCAAAGGTTCAGATTTGCTTTCTAGAATCTGGTTATATTTCACTCACATCTATGTTTAGCCTTCTTGTTATTAAGAAACAAGGTAAATTAATTTTTTACAAGTTTTGCAACATGGCGATAGCCATTCTGCTGTCATCAAGGAGAAAACTTGAGACTAACAAAGTATTCTGATAATGAAGCTTAATTTCACAAGCCAGATAACTGAATCCATACAGAACTTTGTATGGTGAAGGCACTTTCATATTTTCTGAATTTCAGGCTTTAATTCTTTAATATAGACATTTGAGATCAATGCTGGAAATGAGATTAGTATTAATTTAAAACACTCTTCCTATGTTCTTCCTATGAGCCTTTTGTTTAGGGAATGCTTTAAGGAAACTGTCACTTTGAGCACTAACAATGCAATAAACTATTCAGGAAGAAACTTTTGAGTCAAGAAAAGTTTTTACTGCTTCAGTATTTCCATGATGCTGGAAACAGGATATGACTGTTTATTACGTAGGTTTGCAATATATTCTAATCTGCAGCACGAACAATAATGGCAAGGTCTTTTTTTTTGAATGGTACTACTGCTGTCTGGCTAATTTAGCAAAATGTTTAAATTTAGATTAACAAATTAACAACCAAAAAATACAGATTTGTTAATGAAAGTATTTAATATTTCTATTTTTTCCTTCCACTGATTTTTAGGTTCTTCCTCGGTTTAATGGAAAAGGTGAAGTATTTAAAGCACAGATAATGAATGTGAGTTGGTCAGCTGATCACCGCATCATTGATGGAGCTACAATGGCCCGGTTTTCCAACTTGTGGAAATCTTACTTGGAGAACCCTGCTTCAATGCTGCTAGACCTTAAATAAAGGAAACCATGGCTAGAATATGCCTTTAAACTTTGTGGATTAGACTGAATAATTACCAAAGCTGGCTCTGCTAGCACGTGCCCTTTGCTACTCACATTATATAATAATTTTATGCGGTTAAAAGTTCTCAACAGCTGATATCAATCTATCAATTAGTTGTTACTTCTTTTAATTAATAGTGCTGTAATTTCTTCTACAGCAGACTGTCAAATTAATGGGTCATGGCGCAACTTCTGAATATGGTGATGGAATGTCTTTCTTTTGCCCTTTATAACACATACGGTTGTGAGGCTGGCGTGACCGAATGACACTGATCTACATCTGCAGTATTTATAATCTGATTAACCTGCTTTGAAGGGAAATACTCATAGTTC
The DNA here is from genome assembly GCF_000699105.1 of Pygoscelis adeliae. Taxonomy (NCBI): domain Eukaryota; kingdom Metazoa; phylum Chordata; class Aves; order Sphenisciformes; family Spheniscidae; genus Pygoscelis; species Pygoscelis adeliae. The sequence goes on from NW_008824053.1 coordinate 1,781,891, forward strand.
TTCCTTGTTGGGGACACAAATTTATTTTAACAAATCATATCCAAATTCCCAAAAGAAGTTATGCAAAAATCATATACAAATAAAATGCCTTTTATGCTTGTGCTGTAAGATGTCCAGAGAGCTTTTTGTTTTTTAACTGAGTAAACCTCTCAAGTCTTTTGCTAGTCCACTTTTTCCTGGCAATTACTTGCACAGGTAATCAAATTACTCTTAATCAAGTTATAAATGAGAGGCCATATTTATTCAAATGCTTATTGATAACATTTATTGATCACTATCAGGGCCTTAATACTTTCTAGAATATCCTGTATTTTTATAGGCTAGAAGTAGTTGCAGTCCTTAAATACTTTCCAGTTATTTTTGTTTCTTATAGAAAGCATCTGTCTGTTAAAAAAAAGAAAAAAGAAAAAAGGAAGATCTCATTTGTTATTCTGTCATTAGGTAAGCCTGATGGTAAGCAGAACGTGTTCTAAAAGCTTGCATCACCTTGCATTATTGATGTTCAGGTACTAGAATTTGACAGATTAATCAGATGGAACAAAGAATTAACATTAAAAAGATACTATGTGAGATAAGGACTTTTTAAACTCATATACGAGGCACATAATGAATGGGTTCAAGTTAATGCCTTCAGAACAGACAACAGTTACGTGGCTTTAAGGTAAACTAAACAGATGATGAGGATTGCACTGGTTATTTAACAGGAGATATGAAGAAAACTGTTGGATATAAATACCTTCTAGAAACATAAGTTGCAAACAGACACAAGAAAAGACAGTTACATGGCCTTAAAGATTAATTTGTGAGGCACAAAATGGCCATTTTCTCCTTTCTTTAGATAGATCAAAAACTGCCTCTACAGGAGTATTCCCCAAAATTGTAGACCAAAGTTGTCTATTGCATTTAGCTGTGAAGATACAAGACGTAAGCTACCAGAGGCAGAATCTCTGCTATCCTTGATGCTGAGACTGAGCAAGAGGAAAGCTGGTAATGTAGGGGAGGGAACATGGGAGCATACATGTAAGGTGCTATTTATGTTACTATTGTGGTATAAGGGTCTTTTATATATAGGTCATTTCTTGCAAAGTTTGACTAATATATCATGCTTATCACCTATTTCATTTTTATCAGATTTATTTATTCCTAATAAAAAAAAAATTAAAGCCACAAAGAATTGTAGTAATATTGTTTCTATCTGTGAATTTCATGCAGGCAATCCTGTACAGGTGACTCGAACTTCTATTTCTTTTTATCTTTAAGAACCTACTGCACTCAAGTCTACCAAAAGACCACAGCCTAATGGTTACTTTCCTACGAGTATATTGTTGTGGTAAGGGCTTAGTCTAAATAGTACATTTTTTAATCTGATGACCATGGAGAAAATAAATTGAGAAAATATAAGTGTATGATAGAAAGCACTAAAGTGATTTTGAAATATATGAGACAGAATAATTTTGATCACATAAGGAGCCTGAAATTTCTTTGTCTCTCAAAACTCCAATGAAAGGGAGTATTTTTTTTTTCCTAGCTCTAGTTATCTGTCTTTTTTAAGGAGGAGGAAATTGAGTAGTTAGGTTTTTAGTTAATGACTTTTTTAGATCAAGAAAAAACATTGATTAAAAAACACTGTGGGGATTGAATCTACACCAAAACTGAAAGAAGAAATACCTATACCAAAGAACGTGTTGGATCATTTTTTGCTTTTGCATAACTTCAAAAAAAAAAAAAAGCTTAGAAGATGGAAAGCTAAAGCAGTTAGTGTCTTTTTAAATAGGTATTGGTGTTTAGGTAGCTAGCTGGTCACGGACTGGAGAGGGTTTTTTTGGTTATAAAGTTCTATGTGGTAATGCTAGAATTTAAGGCTAATTAATAATGAGGAAAAATTATTTCTACTGAGAGAGGGTTATAACCAAATGAATGATATTTTTAAAATTTCATCTTCATGTTTTATACTCCAGTGCAAGAACTGGTTAGAATTTTCCAGTTTTATGGCTTCTGCCTCAAATAGTGACCCGTGATTATTGCTGTCTCTCTCTTTCCATTTGGTTGAAGAAAAAGCTTCTGACAGAGTTGTTCTCCCTTTATCTTCTCCAAGGGCTCTTTGAAGAAATAGAATGTTAAAAAATATTTCATGATTGGAAGCATGAGAAGGGGTGAGTAATAACCCCTCTGCACATCCTGATAAAGATTACTTTTCTGGCTGGACTTGGATAATTTGCACTAAAATTCTTCAGCAAGAGAATTCTTCAGCATGGGCAAAAGTAATGAGTAAAATACGTAGTGATGTAATACTTTTTCTAGTCTAATTAGTCAATGTTGCTGTTTAATAGCACTTTGAAGCTCAGTTGTCTTGCAGAGAAACATTACTAGAGTAAAGCAAGTAATTGTCATTTTGAATTCAAAACTAGCTTATTCTTCTTTGTGGAGCATAACAAGTACTCCTTTGTTCTCTTTGTTCACAATTTGTAACTTTTGTTAATGGGAGTCCAGGAGTTTATGCGAGTCCAGTCACGTTCAGCAAACTGGGAAGACATTAAGTAAATGCTTGGGGGTTTTGCAGAAGTGCCTCATGTGATACCTTCTATTCTCAGCATAGGTTAAAATTAGAACTAGACTGACACTGCGTTGGAGTCTGAGTGAGAGTTCTAAATGGTTTTGGTAGTACAGACAAGATTCTTAATTTATCTCTGCTCTTGCCCAGAAAGCAATGAGCCACAGAAAATCCTTGGAAACACCAAATAATTGAGGTAAGTAGTTGTTAAACTCTTTCAGATGCTTGGAGGTGAAGTTGTTGGGAGATCTGATTACTTGGGAGTAAATTTGCCGTTGTTTTACAGCCCATACTTGGGAGTTCACTTCTGAATTGTTGGCCATGATGGCATGATTATTATGGTTTTTATTTTCCTGACAAATAAGAAGATCTAAGAACAAGAAGCTTTTGATGGTAGTCCTGTTATTATGTAATTAAATCTCCTTGAAAACAAAGTCATATACTTAGGCCCTCTTTCATATTTCATGGTTCTAAAGCAATGTTTATTGAATAATATGCTTTCCACAGCAAAACAGAGTTGCCCAGTGTAAGCTTTACTAAAAATAAGTATTGTTTTGACTGTATAGTCCCATACTGGTTTTAGTAGTAAAAGGATTAACAAATACCTCTTCAGAGATCTGCACCGCAATGTCTCTTTTCTGCACAATTCATATAAAAAGATTTCTAGTTTTCTACCTAAAAAAGCTTATAGTTCAAAAAAATGTCTCTAAACAACAAGAAATGATAGATCAGGTAAATCACTTAATCTCAGTAGAAGTTTAATCCTGAAAAATAAGGCAATTTAAATTGTAACCGCTAATCAGAGCAAAAAACCTAGTACAATGTCTTAGTCATTACTGTTGCATATTGGGATGAGGAATGGGAAAGGTAGTTACTATGAGGACCACTGAAAGAGAAGTTAATCCTTCAAACTAGAAATGTGATGACATTTATGTGGGGGAGGGAAAGAAGATACAATCCTATCTTTACAGGAAAAAAGTCGATTGCTTTTTAGGAACCCAAACGCCAGACTGCATTGTGCCACACTGTAGTTGCCATTTGCATCACCTGTGAAATCCTGCCATTTTTCCTTAACAAACAGAGAACAGTTAAGAATCCTTAATATTAAAGTATTGGACCAGATTCTTCTTTAGTCAAGCATTACAATTTGTTTTTATGCTGTCTTTACAACAGGAAGCAATCCTGACAATTTACATTTCTTATTATTTGCTTGCCTATGCATTTTTAATTAAGTGATTTCAGTATAATCAGACTTCACAAATTACTATGTTAGCAAAAGACATGGTAAACATAAAATACAATGATTGACAGTTTGAACACAAAAACGTTCACTAAGCAATTGTGGCGTATCCATGGCACACAAAATTATAGTGGAATAAATATGATAGAAAAGATTGCTGTAAAAGACAGACCTGCAGC
>NW_008824053.1:1785890-1798855 GCF_000699105.1 Pygoscelis adeliae
GTAGGGAAATATATGTACGAGAAGACCTGAAATTCCACTTTTGTTATCTACCTGCTTATTGGGAAGAAAGTTATTCTCACTTTTTTAGTTTGGATGCATATGTAAGATGTTTTTCTTACTTGTCCCTGCAAGTATTAGTAAAAAGTTTGAAAGGGAGCATTCAAACCATCAGTGTTCAGAGTACACTGCTGTTGGCATGACGTTCAGCCCTCCGAGCTTATCTGAATATCAGTATCTTGGCTCCAGTTATTTCCAAAAAAGCCCTTCCCCAGATGACTACAATGATGGCAATAAGAATGCTTTTTAGAGGGGTGCACTGATTAGGATGACCAAGTATCCTAGTTTGCTGCTCTTCCGGAAAACATGTATTAATTATCTCACTAAGGAATAGATGACTTCAAAACTTTAGGCTGAATTTTTTTTTTAATGTGGATCCTGACACTCAGCAGGGCTACAAGAAGATTCAAAGAGAGATCTGAAGAATTTAAAAAGCCTTTTCTTAAAGGTAACGCATGACTAACTATAAAACATAATGAATTAAATTATGAAGAAAATGAATGCAAATAAAGTATACAAATTTATTTCCAGCAGCAGTTCAGTTTCTCTAAAGTGCAAAACTCCTTTAGTTACAAGTATTAATACCAGGCAGCTGCCAGGATGCAGCTACCAGGATTTAACTGCCTTAAATGGCAGGTAACGGCTTCGTTTCTTCCTGGGAGGGGAATGAATGCTCATATCTGCATTTAATAATTATGGTCAGTTCTCAGCCTACCATTGGAAGGAACTGAGAGAAGCAGTTGTTCACTGACTAAGAATGCAGAGAGATTGCAAGGATACCAGTTCTTATTAAAAGAAAATTTAACTAGGTGCAATTATCTATTTTTATAAAGAGAAAGCAGTTGGTAAAATTCTGTCAGTTCTATACATTAACTAAATTTAGTAATATAATCAAGTGGGTATTGCAGTATTTTAGTTTTCACAACACTGTCCCCATCTGGTAGCTCATACATATGCTGATGCATTGAGCCTGAAATTCACAGTCAGATTCTTGTGCAGACTGAATCTGAACATGTAAAGATCATGACTGAAACTGCAGTTTGTGTCGGAACATTCACTGCTGTGAAGACACTTTGGGAAGTGAGAATACACAAGATAAATGAAGAATTACAGAAAGAAAAGGAATTCAGACAGAGGTCTGCAGGAAGGTAGGTAAATTGTAGATCTGTAAGTATGTGAAAAGCTAGACTATATGTTACATTTCAGAAAACTATAATTGGTCATTTCAAACTCATCCGGAGTCCAGTTCTTTAGTCGTTACTCCAGGAGAATTCCCAATGCTTAGAATCTAGCAATATGGTCAGGTCAAACCAAGAATTGTGTTCTGTGATAAAAGTATTAGCATGTATACTAAATCCCCTAAATTCAGATATTAGAATCCTCTCCTGTGTGGATATTCTAACCAGTGGAGATTTAATTTGCTATGCTTTCTTCTCAATGGAGGCATTAACAGGGTCGCTTGGTCTTCTGTCTGGCCAGCAATTTCATGAAACGTGAAGAAATTTAGCATTCTGTTTTTGGAACCCTTGCTAATTTGTCAGATGTGTTTGGAATGGAATAACAAATTCAAAAGTTACTAATGGAAAATACAGGCAGAAAGAAAGAGATTTAGCCTAATTTTCGTAATTCTTGTTTAAGTCCCCACATCAAGCTAAAAGAATCCCTAGCTGATTGACCTGTTTTGATTGTGCTTACATTTGGTGGAACTGAAGGCTTTCTTTTTAGGAGACTGCTTCAAAATTTATGGCTTTGGAACTTAATTTCACATGACTTCATGTTCTGTTGCCCTGCTGCTGCCACATGATGAAAGTGAATGAAGTTATGTCTTCCTTCTGACTGTAAATTTGAAGAACTGTAAAATAGAATTCCTATAAATTACCTCAGCCAAACATTACTTTATGTTCTTGTCTTCCCTAAAATTGATAGTATATTTAGCATCCAGATATAATAAATGTTGTTTGACATCCAAAAAGGCTATGGATGTCTTTTTGTTCCAGAAAATAGAAGGGATAGTAATTATTACCTGTATTCATTGTTGCACCACTGACAAATCTTCTTTCCCTTGTAGGCTACTACTTGTCTGGGAGGAGAGAGCTGCTTTAGCAAAGCTCAAAGAAAAAGTTATTAACAAAGATGGAAGAGCAATTTTAAGGATAGAGGAAGAAGAATGGAAGGTAGCGTTGATAGGAATGAATATTGCTTGGGTTGGATGACTGATGCATTAGAAAACTACTATTTACAACTTTACACTTAAGAGTTGTACTATTTTTAATCTATGAAGTGCTCACTGTGTGCTTTGCTAACAATGAATTGAGACACACTGTTGTGAGAGTGTAAAAGCAAGCTGATATTTTTAGTTCTGAATATTAAGCATTACTCTGCAAAAATATAGCCCAAAAGGCTTTTCTGCATTAGAAATTATTTACACTGCAAATTATGAGTTTAATTATGTAAATCCTCATTTAACATTAACACACCAGAACTACTGAAACAGATCAAGGTGAAATCCCTCTGCGTTTAGGTGCATGAAAATATTTCTTACTGTTGTTTACTTTCTCTAAGAGTGAAAATGAGCCAGTAGATTCCCAGAACACTATTATTCTTGTTTCTAATGCATGGGGGGAAGTGGCTAACTGTAGAATCCACAACAGAGTGGAAGCTAATAGTCTGTTCAGAGCTATGCAGAAATGCAGATGCCAGTTCTACGAAGTGAGGAGAATTAAGACCATGTTGAGGCCAGAGAGTGACAGCAACACCCGGCAACACCCTGGTGGTCCATAAGCCAGTGTTCCTTGTTCAGAACTCATAGCATACAGACATTGTAGTTTTTCTATCCCTTAGCTCTTCTGCTCTCAGATGCTCACTGTTTTTCGTAACAGAATAGGAAATACAATTTAGATCACCATTTAAATGCAGAAAGCTATTTAGAGCAGTTTCATCTTCAGCTATATTGCCTTTGTTTAGAAAAAAGAAACAAACAAAAGCAAGCCTGAGGCCTTTCAAGCAATGACAGTAGTGCAGATAACTAAATCCTGAGAGCAAAAAGTGGGCAGGTTAAATCTGTGGTCAGAATGACCCGCACTGATGGTGTTCATTTTGGGATGTTGTTACAGTGTAGCTTGAGAAGCTATACTGTAGCTTTTTTTTCCTTCTTTTTTTTTCTTTTTTAATCACGAGACTGTTACTGTTTCAAATAAAACTTTTACCTAAGCCTGTATTCTTGTTGTATACTAAACTGAATTTCTTCTGGTTCATATTTCTTACCTTAGACACTACCTTCGTGCTTACTGAAACTAGTCCATCTCCAGGAATGGCAGCTTCACAGAACTAGTTTGCAGAAAATTCCTCAGTTCATTGGAAGATTTCACAATCTTGTTGTTCTGGATCTATCCCGGAACTCAATTGAAAGTGTACCTAAAGAAATTGGTGAGCTGTGCTTTCTTTTTTAAGCTGCTTTTCTAACAAAATTAATCTTACACAAACATGCCATTTTTGTGCACTTTGCCTGTCTAACAATCCTATTGGGTAGTTAGAAAACAGACGATTTAAATCTAACAGTGAGATAGAGATCTTAAAACCACGGATTCCCTATAACTTAAAAAAAATGGCCGGATGAAGGAGACATCTTTATGAAAGCTTCCCATGAGAAAAAAGGTTGTAAGCGCAGCAGATACTAGACATCAGAATGCAGCTAGAAAAGTGATACTGAAAAATAGGCTTCATTGTTCCGAGTCCATGAGTAGGCATGAGTAGCCTATGTTCCTAAGTTGTTTTGGGTTTTTTTTGGTAGCACTCATTAGTGTGCATTTCGCATTAGAGTGCAGTTCTGTACTAAAGAGTCCTGAAGTCCTACTATTTGAATTTCAGTGAATCTTTTTTTTGAGAACGCAGAGCACTTGTATAACAGTATAAGGATAACAGAAAACAAGTAATATTGTACTTCAAATAGAATGAATGTGAACATTTTTCATTTCTCATTTGTGCTCTCCGCAGGCCAGCTGACTAGCCTCCAAGAGCTGCTTCTCAGTTACAATAGAATAAAGTCTGTTCCTAAGGAAATAAGTAACTGTGTGAGTCTGGAAAGATTGGAACTGGCTGTCAACAGGAGTATCTGTGATCTTCCTCCTCAGGTTTTGACAGACTGCTTTGTTTTGTTTAGTTTAATGCATATTTTGAATTTATCCAAAACCAATTATCATTAAACGTTGCACTCCACGTTTTCAGATTTGCTTTGATATTCTGATTTCACAACTACTCCACAGAAGCACATATGTGAACGATATTTATATGACTAGCCAAACTGAAGCCACATGAGAAGGACGTACATATACCTGAGCAGTTGAAGGAGCCAATCTTTATTTTGTCCAGATAAATGACTTGGTGGTGCATATAGGACAGTGATATACTTGTTAATTTGTTTAGGCTGAAGGTCTTCACCGATTCACCCCACTGAGGATCTGACACCTTAGCACAGAGAAGTTCCCTTTTATGGTTGAGAATACAAATTCATACCATATGCCAGGACACAACTGTAAGCGTCTTTACCAGAGCTGCTAGCTATGAAAAGGGTTTGTGTGAGTTATACAAGTGCCTATGCACAAAGAGTTGAATGAATGTTGTTCTGAGATATTGGAAGCAATTAAGAGAGAATAAAAACAACTGCTTACCTACTATTGAGCTTTAAGTTGGACTGACCTAAATGTGAGAGACACCTGAATCTCTTAAGTATTAGTCTTTTAGATAGAGATGACAAGTATGTAACTGTATTTACTTGTTTTAATTTATTTAAAAAAACAGTAGTGGCAATAGTTGACAGCAATCAGTGCTTTGCAAAATTGAGTGAGTCCAACCAGTAATACCTAACAACAAATCTTCAAATGAAAATATACACTATTAATCAGAACCCAGAATTTACAAAATCTATGTGAATACAGGTTACGTGGTGTAATGTCGAGTGATAGCTTTTAAATTAACACCTCATAGGAAATACATACTTCTGTCCTATCAAAACTATGGTGATGTGAACACCGTGAAGCTTTGGTTATATGTACTTGAGTGGCATTCAGTGTTTAGACAGTTGGACCAGATTTGAAAAAAAACATCTTTGCATCACTTGAACATTGTAAAAGCACCTGAAGGCATGATTCACCAAAGGACTTAGGTGCTGCAATACTGAATGATGCGATGTTTAATTTTTAGAATGTCTTGCCATAGTAGTAGACTTCACAGCATGGAAAGCGTCTAGGTTCACTCTAGGTCCATGCGATTTGAGCCGTAAAAATCAAAACAGTTGATTAATGAAAAATGGCATATTGCATGGAGAAACACGACTGAGTATGAAATACTGAGGACAATGGCGTCTTTAAAATTCCTTTTCTTCTCAAGGCTTGGGGTGTATCTGCGTGGTAGTCACGGCATTCAGCTTCTCAGCAGTTAGGGCACTCACCACCAGGTGTGAGATAAAGTTCTTCTGCCTGATCAGTTTCAAACCAACCTACCTTCCAGGTTAGAACTGTAATTGTTAGGTAGTATCAGCTAATGTAAACTCAGAAACCATTCCGTGTTTACCAACTCCAAAATGTGTTGTAATGTTTTTCAATTGTTTCTTTTTTTCAGTCAACATTATTACAGCACTGCTGTAATGAAACAGCTATACAAACTTGCATTAAATCTCTCTTTATTTTCAGCTCAGTGATTTAAAGAAGCTTTCACACATAGATCTGTGCATGAATCAGTTTACTACCATCCCTTCAGCTCTTCTCAACATGCCAAATCTAGAATGGTTAGATATGGGGGGAAATAAACTCCAGGAGCTTCCTGATGCAATTGACAGGTAAATAAATCTCAAAGCTCACATCTTAGTCTCAATTCCATTGCACTGAAATTCTAATTACTAAATCCTACTTCAAAAGATGATTTTAATGTTAACCTCACTGCAAACTTAAGATTTATCAGCCCTAATGTGATATGTTGGATGAGCTGGAATAATCCATTCAATAAACAATCCATTCAGTATCAACTATCAAGTTAAGCATTTCTTGCCAACGGCATTTTCGACTAGAGGTTAGGTGATTATCTTGAATATGGGCTTTTCTTTGAGAATTGTTGTATTCTTTATGCGAGTCCTTTAGGTGGCTGTAAAAATGAATCAATTACTTTATATTAATGATGGATAAGATTAATTTTCTAAATCTTGATTGATTGCACAAATACCTGTTTTACAGAATGGAAAATCTCCACACTTTATGGCTCCAAAGGAATGAGATAAACTCTCTGCCAGAAACCATTAGCAATATGAAAAATCTTAGTACTCTTGTTCTTAGCAACAACAAACTTAAGGATATCCCAGCTTGTATGAAGGACATGACAAATCTGAGGTAAGAAAAAGCAACAGAAATATAAATAAAAATACTAAAAGATAAGTTTTAAAGCCTCCCTTGAGTTGTGTATCACAGAGTGATGCTAAGGAAGTGGAAAAGGCATGTCCACAGTTGTACAGATGGACATAATGCCATATAAATCAGCATAATTACACAGATTCACAACCGTTGAGGGTCTGGCCAAGAAAGCTCTGTGTAGCACAACTCATTTAAAGAAGTAAGCCATGACAGTTACAGTCCCAAATGTGAAAGGAGACCGTAATACATTTTCTCATTCTGAAATGCCCAGTTCGAACTGGCCTTTTATATCACTCTCTAAAGCCAAGAGCTAGGAGGAAAAATATATAACAAGCATAGAAATGACAAAAAGTAGAACTTTGGCACTGAAAAGTCAAGCATTCAGAATTAAGCAAAAAGGATTAGGTATAGAGATATAGATGAAACTCTCCAGTACTTGATTGAAAAATAAAAGAGAATGAATGTAAATTTTTAATTGGTAGAATTGGAAATACTAGTTTGTATACTGTGACAGAAACTTTCCTGTTGTTTGCATTTTCATTTGAATTACTGGATGCTGGCCATTTTGGAGAAAGAATGCTAGTCTAAATAAATCACATCTAACCCAGTAAGACAATTCCTGTTTTCAGATGTTTTGGAAGAAGCAGCACCTCTTTAAACAAATACATACAAGTATAGGCCCAGGGATGGACCAAGAACAGAGGGAGACAGGGCTGGCTGTTGCCTTGCAAAGCTGGGAGGATGCAGGCAGTTGCACTCTTGTTCTCATCCACTCATCTGTTTGTGGAAGCTCAGTAAGGCTGACAATGGGGTGAAAACCTGAAGACAAAGCGATGAGGACTGCGATGTTTTCTCCCACCGCAATCAGCTACAGTTAATATAAGACATCTCCTTAGCTTAGTTTACTTAATACTACTAATATAGTGGTGGGTTTAGTATAAGAAAAGACTTGTTTTATTTTGCTTGATATACTGTTTGAGGAATCTTAATTTAGTTTCAAAAGAGTTGTTCTCTCTGGACAAAACCTATTGCAAGAGTAACCTTTTCTGGTGAACTGTCAGATTCGTCAACTTCAGAGACAACCCACTGGAGTTAGAGGTAACACTCCCTCCATGTGAGAATACGGAAGAGGAGGAGCAACAGGAAATGTTCGGCATTGAATTCATGCACATGTATATCCAGGAGTCACTCAAGAAAACAGGTATGGCTTTTTATTAATTCTAATCCCTCTGGAATACAGTGAGGAAGGGAAGGATAAACTGGCTAAAAGAAAGCTAGGATATGCATACAAATGAAACATGAATAATCATCTTAATAAATGATTAACATTTTCCAAAAATCTGTAAGCAGGGGCACTTTTATCAGGAGTATCAGGTCTTCACATGAACAGCATATATTCTAGTAGGAACATACTGGAACCATGGAACACTGGAATAAACATGCCTGAGTTACCTACAGCCCGGATAACTGGAAGTTGATGACTGTCTCTTGTATTTGCAATTTAATTAGAGTTTACATAGTGTAGGTCTTCCAGCACTGTTTGTCTCATGAAGCTCAACCTTCCCTATTTTTGGATGTTGTACAGATGGGGACTACCAAAGAAGGAGGTAAGGGAGAGATGCCTATGTTCCCAACATACAACATTTTTTAGCAATGAATTATCAACACCTGATAAACAGGTATTTCTCACAACTTGCTTTCCATGACAGAAAATCCAGTCACCTAAACAAAACACCCCCACAATTTCATCCCACTTCTAAATCACTGACAAAAAAAAGCTGTTAGTAGTCTCAAAGGTAACAGCTTAAAGGTTGCAGTAAGAGACCAAAATAAGCACTTTCAAACAGATACGCAGGTGGCAGCTGTTACTTGCAGAGAGAACTTCATGCATTGCAGGTATAAAATGTTCCCTCTGATTTTAATTCTATGTATCACGAAGGCTTAAAAAACGAATGACTGAAATGCTCTTGATTTAGAATGCTACGCCAGCTTTTTTCTTATCAGTATTTCATGAATGAATAATCAAATTAGCAAAAATATATCAAGATGGCAGTTTACAAGTAAGTTTTCTTCCTTAACAGATTCCTCTAGCAGCATGGGCTGATGAAAGTACCTAGGCCTACTTAAATAATTAAGAGGAAATACAAAGCTATCCTGAACTTCAAAGTGAAAATAAAGTATGTTAATTTTTCTTATTTTAACCCATTGTCTTTCAGGAAATCTGGAAAGTTGTACTTCTGGTCCTTCTCCTATCATAAATGCTAATGAATAAAGAATGTAACTGTGAATGGAAGAAAATATCAAGTATACTTCTTCCTAACAAAGAGGCGTACAACAGGTTTCAAATATTCTTATGGATTTTATTTTTCCACTGAGGAGAACTAGCTTGCATATTTATAGTTCCCAGTGAAACTGGGAAATAGGAGACCTTTTCCTGGGTACAGGAAAGACTAAAACAGTTTTTTTTGTAAGCAAGGAATTAGCTTTTTAAAAAATCCAGATAAGTTTTATAGGGTTTTTTCCTACCAATTCCAAATCTATCTCCTGTCATGTAGTTGGCTCTGGTATCAAAGATGGACTTGGGACAGCTGTCAAGAGGACATTCTCCAAGGACACAGCAGACTCTGTATAATACTGTAGTGCAGCCTTGTATCCTCGTTGTTGTAAATACTCAATCCGTCCATGATCAATCAGCAGTTTACAGAGGCAACCTATCTCCTTTCGTTCTTCAACAGTAAGTATCCTAATTTCATAAAAAGGAGGAAAAGAACAAACAACATACGTCAGAAGGACAGTTTTGTTAATTAACATTAGTAGTTCAAGCTTAGAAAAACTACTGAAATCACTGTAAGTTCACTTCAATTCAGGAAAGCATGACTGTTTAAATATTTTGAAATGTATGTCCATGAAAATTGTATTTTTAAAGTAGAATATTTCTATAAATTTAGTAATTAAAGTGTTCGATAAATGAGTCATTTTGAGGACCCAAAACAATTTCATACACCACTATACATAATTTTGCTTTTCTGCAGGACTCCATTTGCTAGAAAAAAGATTACATACCCTTGTAAAGTATCAGAACCACTCTCTGTCTTGCTGAATGTTTGCTCATGTTCTTCTGTGTCGTTAGTTTGATCTTCACTTTCTTCACTTGTAGAGGCTTTGGTTGTAGTTTCTCGCATGCCACAAGTAGCCCAGCTACTCATTCTCTGAAAATAATGAAATTCTACTGGTCCAAGTCCTACTGATTTAAAGAACTCTCTGCCTACATAATGTGTCCAGTCACACTTGTGATGGCAGCACAGTGCAATAACAATGCCAGCTACAGGCTTACAGTTGTCTTTGTTGCTTTCATTATCAGCAGAATCGTTAGAAGCCACCTCTGTCTTATCATCCCTAGAGCGTTTTGGGGCAGGCTCTTCATTTTCTCCATCACTGCAAGTTGTGTAACTTTCAACCAAGCATCTCAAAGCAAGATCTGGGAAAAAACAGATATCACCCCCCCCCCCAAAATAGTGGTGATCACCATGCCATTATTTATACAGGCTGTATCATGGTTGGGAATGTACTTCCCACCAAGAATAATAAAAGTGTACATCACAAACTAAGCCAAAAAGCAATTTTAAGGATAACTAAAAATTACAAGCATGCTTTGAAAACATGAAAACCCTAAATGCTAAATGAATGTTATGTGACCTCTGGAGCTACTAAGGGCTTATCCTCTTGAATATTTGTTCTACTCAAGTGAATTTGAAATACTTTGGTTAACAAACTGGCATATTGTAGGAGGATCTCCTCTCTGTAAAACATGCAAGTATTTCCTCTAAGAGTTTGATATCTAGGACACAATCAATTTAATATGGACACGTACTTCTTAAATGCTTAACTGTCTCACCTTTGTAACAGTACCTATATAGGTGTCGTATTTGAGATGTCTTTCTCTACTTAGTAGACACATAACATTAGAAAAAGTGTATTAGTTGAAAATTATCAGGACAGAAACACATTCTTCTAATTTGTTTGCTTGGGATACATATTCAGACAGCCAATACAAATTTAGAAAGAATAATATTTCAGCATAGAGGCGATGATGTTAAAAAAAGCCAGAAACAAAGGATATTTTCAACAGTTTACACATACATGACCCAGGCCTCCATACGCTCTTCTTTGTTCTGCTCTATAGAAAACAAGAAAGGTTCTACTTCTGTCTAAAGTAGCCTTGTATCTATTATCCATTTACTGTTCCACTGAAGTCAACAGATATTTAGAATATAATTGCTACATTCACCAACAAAGGGTTAGAGGGCAAGAAAAGCTTAAAAGGACAGCTTGGAAGATCAGTCCATTCAGACTGTAAGATTTAGCATCCTAATTTTCTGCATTTAACACATATAATTCATACCTGTCGCAGCACCACACAAATGCTTCCCAATTCCTACCACCGGTAGTTTTTTCTTCTCCAAAATAGGTACCTTATCTGGGGGGAAAAAAAAACCCCACGAAAATAAACAAACACACACAATCCACAACAACCCCAGAACTTCTATTATTCTAGTCGGGGCAGTATTTTTTCTGGATAATATAATTTCAGCACACTTTAAAAAAAGAAATAAATGTTTACCACTACTAAAAATAGTGATCTGTACATACAGTTATAAGCTATTAAAAGGAAAGGTTTTTTTTCTTAAACAACTCAACCTTGTCCAAGGCAAAGAATGTATTTTAATGCTGTTATGAAGCAATACGATTTTGTTTCTGAGCAGCAACACTACTATATAGCAGTAAAATGGTTACCAGAGAACACTGGACTGATTTTCCTTAACAGAATTATCTGCAGCCCAGAGATTAGCTCCAGCTAAACAGTAATATAAATACTTTGCCTTTTATTAAAATGAAGTATTAGAAATACAGGATTTTGCATTTATGCTAAGATAGTTACATTTATCTATTTAAGCATTTCAGCCTTTCTATACTGCCTACGAAATGTAAATGTGACATTAATGCACCTCCTAATGACAGGTGTTCCCACAAATTCTATATATGCATAGCATGTAGTTTGCATTGATATGCAAACATTGATATGCATAGCGTATCAATGATATGCATGACTTGCTTCATTCCACACACCTAAAACAAAGCATGCAAAGGTTTTTAATCCTGCAAGTTCTAAAAAACCTTAAATGTTTTTGTTTTGGTATTTCTCACCTATAATGATGTCCTTTAAGTGTATAAAAAGCAGAAAATTTTAAATCCCCATTTAATATATATGTGTGTGTGTCTGTATATATATGTATATACACACAGCATTAATGTGTCCAAGCAACCACTGAGAATAATCTTCAAAACCAAATACATTTAAGCATGCTACATACAAATTGACTTGAACTCCAGTATTCGAAATCTAAAATTAAGCCTCTCTTTCAGAATTACGCAAGCCAAGAAGGAACTTACTTAAACATAAGTGTTGAATATCAACTTGAAGCCTTTCAAATATAGAATTTCTCCTTTTATGTTTTCCATCCACCTGTGTAAACAGAACAAGATCATTAAGTAGGGCTAGCCACTAATAATTATAATTTTGCTCCAGGTATTAATGCCAGACTTTTTACCTGTCAAGTCAACATCTGCATATTTCCAACGTTAGACACCAGGATTTTTTTCTAATAAATTTGCTATCGGCAAGGTATGGAATGTAGGCAATCGCACTTCCAAAACATTTAACGTTTCAAAGGCTTTATGTTGTTTTTGAAGATAAAAAGCAAATACTAACAGCTTCAATGACAGCAGTTTAAAAATGATACTCTGCTAACATGACAATATCCTCTCTTACCTTGAATCTTGTAGTTGCCCTTTCCACAAGCAAAAACTGAACATTGTCAACATTCTGTAAGGCAACATCAACCCAATGGGACAGCTTTCCTCGCCCAGCTCCAAACTCAACAAAACATCTTCCTGGACCAAGTAAATGTAATTTTTCCATGTTACCTAAAATAGAAGCCTACAAACATCAAAAGGTTATTTACAAACCAAGCAAATATATACACTGTGTACTGTAATGCCTGATAGAAAAATGATTACTTCACCAAACTGCAGAAGACTTTTTCAAGTCTTCCCTTCCATGAGTGATTAGGGAAAAGATCTTGTGTGTTACAGCGGAAAGGGATTATAAATTCTGGCTAGTCAGCATCACCCTGCCCTTCTTCCACTGCCCACAGAACTCCACCCAGAAGTTTTTGGAATGGATTTTTGGGGTCAGGTACACATCATAATACTGTTCTCTGCTGATTCTCGAAGTAGCTATCCAAAATATGAGTACTGTATTGGATTTTCTGTAAAGCACGAGTGCCTGCAGAGCCCTCTCTCTCTGCTGCAGTTACACGTTTTATAATACATAGGAAAAGAAAGTAGAGCATGGGAAGAAAGTACAGAAAGCAGACATTTCTCACTTTTTAAATTTCTTCCCAAAGCTTTCTATTTTGCTACAGTATGCAATCCATCTCTCTTAATATT
>NW_008824053.1:1798867-1802191 GCF_000699105.1 Pygoscelis adeliae
TTCAATATATATTAAAAAGGCAGAAGGTAAGATCAGGCTCTCCAATTCTTTTTATGCCTCTGTTACACAACTAGGAAATCTAGGACCAGCTCTTAACAGAAAAAGTAAAAAATTCCTTTTACTTCTTAGCAAATACAACATTTTACCTTTTGTAGCTCAGATTTATTATGAGTTAATATAAAATAAGTAAAAATTCAGAACACCACCACACAATTTGTAATCTATTTCAGTATCCTAACAAACTTTTGTTACTAACACTTAACAAAGCAGCAATTCAAAGGTTGTATGTGTGCTATTATTTGAAGAGCACAGTTATAGAGCATATCAGATCTCCTCTATATGAAGTGACTAGCATTATGCACACACAGTCCCTCGAATTTACAGTACGAGAATTCCACATGTTTAAAAACATCTATAGCTATTAGTAAAGCAGTGACCATACCTGTTGTTTCAAGTGTTTGAAAGCAGATTCCCCATTCTTTGGGTCATTTAAGGCTTCTTGTAAAGCCTGGTGGGACAGTATTTGTTCCTCGAGGTGAAGTTCCAGGCCTGCATGCAAATGCAAAACTTTTAGGTATAGGTTTCCAGTTTCAAGAGTTTTGGGTTTTGTAACACACATGTTAACAATACTCAGACATGAGCTCAATTTCTAGCACTAACAAAATAGTCTGTTGGGAGCATAAATCTATCATCATCTGTTTAGAACAGAGCTGTATTGTTATCTGTAGTGATATTTGAATGGGAAACAAAAAACACAAAAGGAAGGGAAATTAGCTATATGAACAAAAGATCAGTGTTTTATCATTCTCTCAATCTAGTTTATTCTTCTGAGTAAAATTTAGCTATTAGAGGATTGCCTACATCTTGATGGTAATTACTTCAGATGTGTTTAGTGCCAAATGTCTCACATTTTCACAAATATCTAACAATGAAATATTTAATCAATTCAAGACATCTTGTTTTCAGTATTAAGTAAGCTCACCATTACTTGCATTTTTCAACTTGATAATTAAGTTCTCCAGCTCTTCTTTGGATAGAGAAGAGATAGGTACCTTTTTAAGGAAAAAAAAAGCACCACCCATAAATACAAGAGTTTTTTATTTTTGCTAGTTCTTTAGTCATATGATAAATTGCAACACGTTATGTAGGGACAGAGCTTTAGAACAAATAAATGTACTTACTTGTTTTCCTGGTATTTCTGCTACATCTTTTAAACCTGCATTAACATCTTGAACAAAGTAGACCTTTAAAAATCAAAAGAAAAGAAATCTGATTCTGTTAATTACCAGGAAGCAAAAAGCTAAATTCTTCAGTTTTTATCATAAGGTACATAGCAATAGGAATCCACTGCAAAAGATATTCCAAGTAATTTTTTTTCCTATACTCTGATCCTGAATCCCCAGCAGAAATGACTGTTCTGACACATTTTGACAAGATTGAACACGTTCATAAGAGTTAAGCTGTTAATGCTTACTAGACTGATTCCAGAGACCATTTTAAGGTTCACCAGGTAATGCTAAAGGTGCAATACTGATAAAGCAGAAAGACAGACAATAAAGAAGCCATCTTCTGTTTTCTTGAAACAGCTGTTGAGACATAGATCCTATTCCTTCCCTCAGCACTGACTGCAACTGTCAGCCTAGTTTTCCATAACTCTCTGCTAGCTTGAGCGAAGCAGGCAGCTGGCTAGGGCAGCAGACTGCCAGAGGTAGGAAAATGCCTAGAGCCTCCCTGCTAGTTTTGCTTTCCAAGGACAATCTCTCACCAAGCCTTTAAAATGAATGGTATTGCGAGAGACTGTTCTTAGAGAACGTTTCTGAGAAAAATGAATTCACCATTTTCATTTGTAACTAAGAGAACTGAAAAGTTGTACTGAACTACAGTGAGATGGGACCTAAAAGATGAGGAGAGTGGAATGTGAATTCCATTTCAGCGAGTACTTATTCAGCTTCCATACTGTCATTACTGTAGCGCTTGCCGAGACTGCTGTCCTCCAGTTCACAGCTGCTGTCAGCACAATAAATTCTCTGCAGAGCTTTAATGTTTAGGGTCTTAAATCTGAGAGGAAGTACTGCTGAATTTACACTGCACTTACTGGCTTTGGCTTCTCTCTTGAATTACATTTTTTTAAATGTTTTTGTAGTTGGTCTTCATATACAGTGCTAAAATCCAAATGGAAAGAAAAGTAAGTAACAGCATTTACCGTGTCAACTCTGACAAAGAATAGGAAAAACATTTACATATACTTACTGTTTTGGATCAAGAGGACACGGAATTCTTTTTCTGTCACTTTCTTCCTAGTTATAAAAGAAAAGTTTTAGACAACACTCCAGCATGCATCCAGTGTTCCTGTTTTAGAAAAGCTGTTGAGGGACATCTGAGTTTCATAAAGCATCCATTCTGAGGTAGGCGGGTTACCCAGAATGGAGAAACTGAGACAAGAATTTAATACCTAAATGGATCCTAAAAGAATAAACCTACAATGTAATGGTAGCGTTACTGCTGGCCTCGGCACATCCAGGGCTCAAAGGAAGGCGCGGGCGCTGCCTCTCCTACCCGTGCTGCGGGGCCTGCTCAGGCGGACCTGCCACCCCAGACCCCCCGGGGTGCCGCCGGGGCTGCCCGCCTGCCCCAACCCCTCCCAGGGAACCCGGGGCTCCCCTGACCCCAGGAGCCCATCTTCCCCAGCCGGAGAAGGGGGGCCTGCTGCTCCGCCCGGCAAGGCCTAATACCTCCTGCTGCCCATGCTCTCCGCAAAAGCGCCTGCCAGGAGCCGGGATCATCTTGCAGAAGCGCTTCTTTCTCGCCACGAAGTAGGCACATCGCCCTGGGAGCGGGGAGCCGCCGCCCGGCTCCGGTGCCGCCATTTCCGTCCCAGCACCCCCTGCGTTCGCCTCCTCGGCTCCATCTTGAGGCTCCTCCTCCGCGGCAGCCCGGCGCCAAACTCGAAGCGCAAGATGGCGGCGGAGAGTATGTTCAACCGGCCGGTGTGCGTGCAAGTGAGGTGCCAGGGCTGCGAGGAGAGGTGAGGGGCTGGCTTGAACGGCGCGGCGGGCTCTGACTTGGTTTCCTCACCAGCTGCGCGGAAGGTTTATTGCATCCTTTAGGAGAAGGGCTGCCGAGCGACAGGCTCTTTCCTCCTCTTTTCTTCCTGCCTTGTGCCCTAACAGCTGCTGGGCGAGGCCCTGCGCGTAGTACGGGCGGTGCGCTTGAGTAGCCTTGTTCTTGCTTTGGGGCTGCTTATGGGGGGACCCTCTGGGTTAGAGGGAGGGGGACTTGGTCGCAGCAAGGCTGGAGGTAGTGAGGGCTGGAGCGGCTGCGGCG
>NW_008824053.1:1802385-1830104 GCF_000699105.1 Pygoscelis adeliae
CGGTTGCCCGCCGGGCAGGCCCGCCGCCTCCTCCTCCTCCTCCTCCTCCTCCTCGCCGTCTGAAGCCGGCCTCACCGCGGCCTCCCGGGGCATTTCAGCTCCTTCGTTACTGCCCCGGCGGCGTGGGCGAGCCCGCGCGTCCGTCCCGATCGGTTTCTGCCGAGGGATAAGTGGGTTTGGGAGCACCCGCGTGCGTGGCTTAGCACTGGTGTTTGGGAAAGCCCAGGAAATATTTTATGTGAAGTGTCTATTAAAAATACAGTGAATTTCAGCAATATAGGTCCTATCTCGATTAGACGGTGTATGCAGGCGTTAGGGCTACTTTGGCTTGCCTGTGTTAGAAGGCACAGAAAGGCTGATGTCTGTGGCTGTATTTTGTAATGCAAGTAACTTCTCGGATTACTCAACAAGAAGTAAATGAAGACAAGGTAGTGCTGTATAAGTGATCATCAAAAGTTTCAGCAATCGTTAATAAATTTCAGCAGGCATTTCCAAAGGTTCTAGTTTCTGGACAGAGTTTCAAAACTTCTGCCTTGCTATTTAAAGTTTGGCGGATAACACAACAAAAAACCCTGAGCTGACTGAGGAGCTGTAATGATAACTGAAACTGTGGGGCTTTCAGATATCTTAGCAGTAGTCATCAATGGGAACTTTCTTGATATTTCTGCCTAAATTTTTTTTTCTAAACATCGTCTGATTCCTGTAACGTGGCTGCGAACGCATGTTATTTGGAGAATGTTTTCTTGATTTGTTACTAAGTTTCATCTTTTTGTACACAGGAGATTAAATGTTCGAGTGAATATTGAGCTACTGTCAATTTCTAATCCTGTTCATAAAAAGGTTTGTGGATTAGTTATATTTGTGTCATTCATTAGGTCTTATCTGAATTTCATTGTATAAGAGGACAAACGGGCAAAGGAAAAGCAAAATAGGATTTTAGTATGTTTGTCACTTGACCTGATTTTATTTTTGATATAATTTCTTGAGTAATTTAGTTGGTTTGGTATGGTGGGTTTTTTTTCCTAGCCTTTTTAGCCCTCTCTTTTAGTTTGGCTGTTCACAGGTCTTAGTAAACTTGCAAATTAAAAGTATTTGGAGACTCTCAGAGGAACCCGAGTTAGAGCTTAAGAGCAGTCTCGCTTTAAATATACTCAACACTTATTTAAGAATGTAGAGCAGCAGTTGTCTTTGCAAAGTCCTCATCTCAACTAGCAAAAATGACAACTTGTATGTGAATTTAACATTTTGCTTTTTATTGATAAGTGTGTTAGTCTTTGAATGTTTGGAATTCATCCAGTGGGAGTAGGAAGGAAGGAATGTACTAAATTTGCAGTAAAAAAATCTTCTTAGGAAAAATAGCAATGAGATTACTACTGGAGGTTATAAAATCTTTTTTGTTGTATGTCTAATTTGTCACTTAAACTGTACATCCACCTACCATGATGTTAAGATTGGTCATTAGTTGGTTATAGTGTTACCGAGTAAAGATTTGTTTGTAAAGGAGTACAGCATTTTTTGTAAGATTCTGCTAACTGTGACAACGATAATATTAAGTGTGAAGAAGCAGTTCAATTAAGAACTGTGTACCAAGTTGCAGCCTGTGTCGGCAGGAGCCTGGGAATCCAGTTGGGTACATCAGTGAGTGAGCAGTCTAAAAAGGTAACTTCAAATCCTTGGATCGGTTAATGGGACATCAAACCAAGCAGGCATTCTTATACTACTCAACAACCCGCCCTAGTTGGTTTGGGGTGGCATTAGTTTTAACATAAGCTAGCTGCGCATGTAAATCCCTAAGTTTGTTTATACATCTCCAACTCAGAGTTTTGTTAGTGATACACTAATTCAGTAATTCAGTATCTGAATTACTGAAACTTGTTTCAGTTCTGTGTATGCACGTGTGCTATGGTCACACTTCAGTTATGTTGGAAGAGCTGTCAGCTTTCTATCTCCTTTCTTTCCTCTGCTAGGGAATATTATATTCTTCACACAGGTTTGAGCCTCATTATAGAGAATGGGTGCCTGGGCCTAATGTGCCAGGTGTTTCGCATAACCCCAGCCTTGTAATGAAAGACTAATGTTTACAGAGAGGGCAGTTTTTCCAAAACACTATGTAGACCTCCAGCAAACAAATGAGTTTCTTTTTAAAAGCTAAGCGGTGTAACGCTACAATTTTCCTTAGGAGCTTACTGGACTTCAGCTGTATCCATTTTATGTTTGCTTTGCGAAGCTCGGTATTCCAATATATAAATTCTTCAGGAGGTGGTTTCTTAAACTTTTAGGAGCAGTATGCTCTGAAAAACTTCCAGTTATGGGAATGATGTGTTTGTGATCCATTACAGTGGACTGCTAGTGCTACACTCAATTTCATGATGGGGAAAACTACCAAATAGTTTTCTTTCTGTAAAATGATGAAGACACCTTGAATTTTCAAGCCTTTACTGCTCAAAGTTGAAGGTTTTTACCTGGTTTATTTTTGTGAGAAATAGCTTTCCTGTTTTTCCCACTGTAATATGTGGAGTTGTGTTAAGCGTTAATGTTTTCCACCTTCTGAATTAGTTGCCACAATTCTATCTTATTTTTGGTTAAACAGTAAAAACATTAAATACAGTTTGCAATATTGGTTTACAATATTTAAACAGTCGTTACAGGGTGGTTTATAGTATTTTAAATCATATTTAAACGTCTGTCTTTCCAGGATTTAGCTGTTCGATTGACTGATGATACTGATCCTTTTTTCCTTTATAACCTTGTCATATCTGAGGAAGATTTTCAAAGGTCAGTGAAATTATAACGTTTTGCCTGTGAAACATTTCTAAATAGCAAAAAAGAACGAAGGAATATTTTCAGCTTAGAATGGTCTATCTTAGAATTTAGGTTTTGGCATTTTTCACTTGTGGAGTTTTGTCAGTATTTTGGTAGTATTGTTCTCTTTGACCGGTTGGTGAAACAGCCAAGTACAGGAAAGTGATTGGCTCAAGATTATACAGATGAGTGACAGAATCCTGATGTTAAGTTCCCTGCATAGCTACAGTACCACATTTTATATTACTACTTGCATCTTCTGTTTGTCGTAACTACTTCTTACAGACTACTGTATGTGTGTGAACTATTTCAAGAAGTAATTGCAAGAGGAAAGTTGTTTGCATGGACATGGATTCACAGATCTGAGCCTTTGTCTTATGGGTTTCTTGCATAGTAATTGTACTGTTGGGTCTCATTTTACTTGCTCAGAATTTGATCATCAAATCTGGGCAACAGGCATGAACAGTTGAGTTTCTGCTTTGTTGTTTGGGGGTTTTGTTTTTGTTTTTTTGTTGGTGGTGTGTTTTTTTTTTTTTTAAGAGAGATGTGATCAGTGTGTGGATCAAAAGGTAAAAGTAAAGTAGTATTCGTAAAACAGATGGGCAAAAGTGTTTTGTTACACAGAGTATAGCTTTGTGCAAACACTGTTGCGTGTCTGTTTCTATCTTTGAGTTTACTGCCTCTATGGTGAAGGTGTGCAATTAAATGAACAAGTAGGCAGATAAAGTCTTGATGACGGTTGAGTCTCCCCTCGTTGTCCTTTGTTTCTTCCATGTGCCCCTATCCAATAACATTACCACTCTGTGCTGTAAGGAAGACGTCTACTCAAAGGAGCACATTTATTCTGCCACAGTAACTTCATTTTTTTTCTTAGTGTGGCCCATTTGCAAGAACTCTTGAAATCAAAAATATCCTCTGGTGATTATTATCCAAGACGTGATCACATTTCTTCCGTGTTCAGGATTGAAAATAACATGCTAGTGAACTTTTAACGATCAGAATGAGTTCTTTCTACTAGTGTAAACAAAATACTTCATAGGAAATAAATTACACTTCTATATATTGTTAATATTTTTTTTTTCCAATCTGTTTATGTAGTTTAAAATCCCAGCAAGGTCTCTTGGTAGACTTCTCTGCTTTCCCACAGAAATTTATAGATCTGCTTCAGCAATGCATTCAGGAACAGAACAAAGATATCCCAAGGTAGGTAATAAGTGAGTGCCATATTACTCTGTGTGTATGTGTTGAGGTCTTAAAATACTTGTCAGCCACTGAGACTGAGAAGAGTCAGTAGAACAAGAATAATTTAACCTTCCCTGGATGCATCAGGATATCAGTCAGTGGATGTTGCTGACAAAACCTAAGTCTCAGGAGGATGGAGCAGTCTAGTAACGGTCTCCCCATCTGAGTTGAAGCTGGCAAGCTTCACAGGCAGCAGAAGTGCAAGGATGCAGCACTGGTCCTTTTTTCTTTTTTTTTTTTTTCCCCCTAACAGTTTAACGCTAGGGAGCTAATTTGAATTTGATGGACCGAGGTGTAAATCATTCTGTTTCACAGGAGAAGGCAAAGTTATAAGGCATCCTGACAAGGATTTTTTGTCTTTCATTTCAGCGTTCAGATATTAGTATATGAGGGGTGAGACCTGAGGTCCACCCTTCCTTGTAGTGGCCTTTTCATATGTTATTTTTTGTTTGTGTGGGTACCGAGGAAAGCCCTGTCCGGAGTACCTAGCTCCACTCCAGTAGTCAGGCCATTTTCTGAAGTATATACTGTGGGCTATGAATTTTACTAGCCTGTAGGATACCTAAAAGTCAGGAGTCTGTTTTCCTTTTGAATGTGATTACAAAGGCCTTACTTGGTTTTGGACTCCTAAGTCTAAGATGGGCTTCTGAAAATTTTACAAATAAAGAAACTGATTAGTTTTGTACGTTTCTTATGATAAGGTGCAAGCATTTTGGTTGATATTTGTAGTATTAACTGCAACATAGGGATTGAATTTCATAGTTCTTTTTCAAACAAAAACTGGGCAGCCTTTTATTGCACATATAACAATGTTTTTTATTTGAAAATAGCTTGTAGGATCTACAGGTAGTTTCAGGAAAAGAAATATGCTAAACATCTGGTTATTTTTTATTTTCCCTAGGTTTTTGCTGCAGCTAGTTTCTTCAGCATCTGTTCTAGATCACACACCCGTCTCTTTAAATGTAGTGGAGACCAACCCTTTTAAACATCTTACCCATCTCTCTCTAAAATTCCTACCAGGAAATGATGCAGAAATAAAGAAGTTTTTAGCCAGCTGTTTGAAATGCCTTAAGGTAAAATGAAGGCTTGTCATAGCTGCAAGTAGGCCTTGATGCTGTGTGTACTTAAGCATTCTTTTGGTCTTAATACTTCAGAGGTATGTACCAAATTGTACATACTCTGGTTTATTTTTTATTTTAGTGCATATATGTCATTGCATGCAGTTATTTGGGTGCACGTTGTAAAACTAAATTGTTAGTCTAGCAATGAAAATATTACGTGTATATTCAACCAAGCGGTGTAATTTGAACTGGCGGATCAGGTGTTGTACACGTGCGGTGCATGCAGTATGCAGCTGTTGAATGCTTCAGTGTCTCACGCTTCATAGTCTTCTGCTGATTGCCAGATCAACGGCAGAAGTAAAATACTGTAAACTTTCAGTGTCTGTGTTCTGCCATTGGGTGTAGGAAAGCATGTGTGTGTATATAATTCTAAGCCTTTATGGACTTCAAAGGGCTAGTAGCTATAAATTAAAATCGTAATGTTGATGCAGTTGGTAGCATGCTAGGTTTTATTTAATGCAAAATTAATGGTCTCCTAGTCTGACTGTTGTCTGTTTTCAGTTTCATAGCCTGGGATTTGTGTCTCCCCTACTGTGCTGTCATGTTTATAGCCGCCTAACCAGCCATTTTAATAATATAAATTTACAGTATTTCATTTGATTTGTTGTTCATGCAACTCCTTTGTAAACAAGTCTTTATTTTCCTTATAGAAACTTGGTAAGAATTTAATTCAGGGTTTTTACCTTGTGAGCTACTACCTTTTTTTAAAAGTTTATTAATTATCTTATTCAATATGAAATTTATTTAATAAGATGATTTTTCCACAAATATAATGGGTATGTGGCTGCTTAGGCAGGGTATGCTGATAAAATGGAAGCTAAATACTACTTGTGTTTTGGGGGCTAAGGATTTGACTTGATGTCAATTTGTACATAGGAAGACAAAATGATGTTGGAAGAAAAGCTTAGAAAAACTGAAGAGGATCTTACCAGACAACTGAGCTACACTCAACAGGTAATGTAAATTTTTAAAAAAAGTGCAATTTACAACAGGAAATTTAATCTGGAAAATGTACCTTCTTGTGGGCTGGTTGGTTAGCTGCTACCTGGTCAAGGTAGTTGACTTGGGAGTGAGTGAAAAGAAGAAAAGTAGTCTACTGTAGCTTTTCTTAAGAATGAGTAAAGCATGCAACTGAAGAATAAAATTTAGTTCTTGCAGTACTAAAACAGAATTTTACTTTATTTTGTACAGAGGTCTGGCTGTATAAGCACACACAAATTATATACTCAATATATCACAGTGTGAAGATAAATATACTCTACATATTCCGTGAATGGTTGGAAATCCTTGTATTTGGAAAAATTGTAAAACCATGGTAAACAAATCGAAGTCTTGGACTTCATGTTACTCTACTGCTTTCTGATTTTTGCAGTCAGCCCAGTAATGACTTCACTTTTGTGTTTCAGGAGAATGATTTGGGTCAAATTCTCGAATTATCAAGGTGACTTTTTAACTATCAGGAAACAGAAAAATTCCATTAAAACTCCTATTATGGAGCTTTTTTGGAATGGAATACTTGCTTACTTCATCTTTGCAGTTTCAGTTGGAGTTAACTGGAATGTGTTTGCTGAACTGGAATGCAGAATTACAAATCAAAAAGAGGAAAAGATGCTGCTGAGGAACTCCCCTTTCCTTCCCCCCCTCCCCCCCCCGAGCACTTTGTGTTATAAGGGTAGGGAACATCAGCAGACTGTTTTTTCACTCTTAAATAGTAGTTGAAAGAAAATACAATTGGAAATGAAGATTATTTTATCCACAGTGTCAGAAAGGTGCTCTTTAGCTTCTCAGTGCCTTACTTTCCTGTTTACAGAATGAACAGGTATTTTGGCATCTTGTGCTGAAATTTAGACTTTTCTTAATAATTCCATGTCCTTTACAAGAAGTAACAGTAAAGAATCATTCAGTATTGACTGAAATGCTTAAATTTTTAAAACTTTACATGCTTTGCCAAACAGAGCTTGTCAGAGAAGAGCCGAGAACTAGACAAACTGAAAAATGAATGGACATCATACACTACAGCTCTAACAAACAAACACACGCAGGAGCTGACAAATGAGAAGGAAAGAGCTCTGCAGGTATGACAACAGAAAAGAATGAACAGTATTCTTATATGTGAATAGTTTCTTGGCTTAATTTTCAGATTCATTGAATAACTGCTTAGTTTCTTTGCTTCTCATAGGCACAAGCTCAGTACCAACAACAGCATGAACAACAGAAAAAGGAATTAGAAAATTTGCATCAGAAAAGTATTCAACAGTTGCAGAACAGACTCTCAGAACTCGAGGTCATCAATAAAGATCTAACAGAAAGGAGATACAAAGGAGACTCCACAGTCAGGGAACTGAAAGCAAAGCTTTCTGGAATAGAAGATGTATGGCTTATTAATTTCCATAACTAAACTTACTATTTTTAGAGCATTAACACTGCCTGCCTATGCATGTAACAGAAAATACAGCATATTAAGTTTGTTCAGCTCCTCTTCATTCCACGTTATGCTTACTGTTTAGATATATGTTTAAATTTCTATTACAGGTTTTCTTAAATAAAATAAAATAAAATAAAATTCCTTCCCAACATTCTAGGAATGTCAAAGAGCAAAGCAGGAGGTGCTGTCACTGCGTCGGGAGAACACTACTCTGGATGCTGAATGCCATGAAAAAGAGAAGCTCATTAATCAGCTACAGACACGGGTTGCTGTTCTGGAACAAGAGATCAAAGATAAAGATCAGCTAGTTATTAGAACAAAAGAAGTATTAGATGCGACGCAAGAACAAAAGGTTCTTTCTAGTTTCAAAATAATTTTCTCTGAAGCTCTATAGAACCTTCTTGATTGCAGTCTCTATAGATTAGCAGCTGATCAGTTTTTATGAATACAGCGAGTAAGCTTTCAAATGTAGTTAAAGATGCTAAATTACGGCATCAGAAGTATGTTGGACTCAGTTTTACAACGGTCGCTACTGTTCTAGTATTGTGGTACTGGAGTAAAGTTAGTGGTACTTTTTGTAAACAAAAAAAAAGGATGAATTGAGATCCTATGTAATTTGACAGAAAAGCGAGGACTGAATTTCTTGTAAGGATTAGCTCTCAAAGAATTATTGAGGTTCTACCTGAAATCGCAAGCGATGTCTATCACGTATCTTTATTACAATATCTTTAATATTCTTTTAAAGGCGATACTGGAAGAGAGTACGGAGAAGAAACAAAGTCATATTGAAAAACTAGAGACAACAATCAAGTCGCTGTCAGCTGAACTTCTGAAGGTTTGTTTGAACATGCTATTATCCTTATGAAATGTCTTCCCTATTTTTAGGTGTTTATTTTGAGAATATCCGATTTATTATTTTTTTTTAATAGGCTAATGAAATTATCAAGAAGTTACAAGGAGACCTGAAAACTCTAATGAGTAAATTAAAATTGAAAAATACAGTAACAATTCAACAGGAAAAACTATTGGCAGAAAAAGAAGAGAGACTTCAAAAAGAGCAGAGGGAATTGCAGGAGACGGGACAGTCTCTTCGAATGAAAGAGCAGGAGGTACTGTGAGAGGTTAACCCTCTGTCCTGTAAATGCTATTGTACGTAGTGTGTTGGGTTTTGTTTTTTAACTTACTGATTTACAGCAGTAAGGTCTTAAATCTTTCCGTAGAATAGAATGTACTCTCTTTCTCAGTTAACACGTTTATTTAAACGTGTAATCAACTTTTCATTTTTTTTCATGTTAAACTGATTTGTAAGAGCCACCCTCTGTATGGAAGAAAACTAAAATTATATTAAGAGTACAAAGCAATATAATGGATGAGTCAACATGCTTTAGAGGGCATATTCATTTGAAAGGTGGTGAAGGAGGCAAGAACAGGAACAGAGCGAACTACTTCTCCCATTAAGTATATTCCCCTGCTTAGAGTCCTTGCGTTATTTAGTCATAGAAAAATTAAGGTCAGAAAGGTTTCTGGCTGTCATCTTGTTGAAACCCTAGCTAAAAGTAGGGCTTCTTTTACAAGAATTATCATATTGCTGTTGTAAAAAACTGAGCTCAAACTTCTTAAATAATTTTAGAACAACTTCATAGATCCTTTTAATTTATTTATATTTTGTCTTCAGTTTGTAATTAGTAGTAGCTTCTGATAGTGTTACAGTTGTTATGGGAATATATTGCAGGTTTGCAAGCTACAAGAACAGCTAGAAACTACAATACAAAAACTAGAAGAAAGTAAGCAGTTACTGAAAACCAATGAAAACGGTAGGTTTATACAATTTCATTTCTCCCTTTGTAAAGATGACACAGTGATCTAGCTGCTGCTGAAAATTAGTGGAAGCAACTATATTGCTTTACCTGTGTTCTTTTTTTGTGAAGAGCTGCGATTTATTGTCCTTTATGGGAAATAAGCTTCTGTCTGTAGTGGGTACGCAACAACCTAGAGCCGCGAGTAGAGAAGGCTTCCTTTGCAGTTGGTGCTTGTGGTTGCGCGGGGTAGCGTGTGTGTGGGGGGCTAACTCTGGAGGGAGGAACAGAATGGCATGTAGGGTGGAGGAAGCTTGAACAAAATGGCCTTTCATGAGACTAGGACTTCTAGTGATGCTTGAGCTTAAGGAGGAAGAATAGCCCCCCAAGTGGTCACTTTTTGTGAGGAAGGACTACTTGCTGTTTTAAACAGCTTCTAAGAGCTAGGAAGTGAGCTTGACCTTTTTCTTCTCTCTTCAGTAATCACATGGTTAAACAAACAGCTGAATGAAATTCAGATGGCAAAGAAGCTAGAGACTTCTGCCAGCACACATGGTGGTGGTAGGACTGCCATTTCACCTCATGGCATGGTAAGATACAACTATAAATAAGCTGGTTATGATGTAGCCGTTATTTCCTGAAATGTATGGCCTTAAAAGGGGGAAGAAGAAAAGTGCTTTCATCTTCTTTGTGCCCTGTAGTTTCAGGTGGGCGTGGGTTTTGTTGTTTTGTTTCATTTAGGTTTTTTTTTTTTAACAACATAATACCTTGTTGGGTGCTACTTGATGCCCTGGCCACCTAAGTTGGAATTTCTAAGCTCTTACTTATTAAAATACACAAAACAATGCAAAATTAGCTTGGAAAAGATGAAGTGCAGGGTGAAGGGAGGGGGAAGGCGGCATTTTTGTGTGGTGAGGTTAACTCACATACTAATTATCCTTGTATAGGCTGAAAATGTACTCTTTGAATACTTTATTAGTGATATTTAGAAACATGAAAATAAGGGGTAACAAACATTACCTACTATCATCGTTAAATACCATAGCTTATTGGTTCTTATTCTTTGTCGTCTCCGTGTGTGCAGATGTCTGTTGTCACCTAGCAATGGATGAGCTGCTTACTCAGTAGTGGAAGGGCATATTCATGCAAAGAGGTCTCTGATTTTTAGCTAGATACATTTAATGTATTAGTCGTTTACAGGGTGCGTAGCTTATTATGAGCTTATAATTATTAGCTAAGAGTGGTCCACTCGTCTAACTTTTTTTAAAAGTTACAAGTTTTCCTTAAGAACGTGAATCTTGAACGGTGATGTTTTCTTCCTGTCAGGAAGACTCAAATGAGCGTTAGCTTTGTAATTGTGGTTAGCTGTTCATTTTGGAATTTTGAATCTCTACAAACAATTACTTCAAGAATTGTTTTTCTCCTTTACGGATGTATTCTATTTCTCTTACAGCCTGACCGACCATCCTTTCCCAGCTCAGGAATCAATCATCCCATTTCTCCTCTGTATGCTTTCCAGAACTTTCCGGAACCAGCACACAACAAAAATGTCAATTCACAATGTCCAGTACCAAAGGCAGGTGCTTTGACTCTTCTGTTTGGTTAAGAATGCGATAGCATAAAAATATCAAAGCTTAATGTTTTGAGTATTTCTCAAAATGCCGAAGATATTTACTGTATACCCCGGTACTCCTGAACTCCCTGTCTTGAACGTTATCGCTATTAGTAACAGCTAATGCTTGTTTTTAGGTTGCTTATTCTTGCATGCTTTGCTGCACGGAAGTGCTATGCAAAGAACAGAAACGTTAATCCCTGCAAAGTTCGCTCTCTGAATACGCTTACCGGTGGACCATCGCACCCGGAGTAGCTCTCTTTAACCTGCAACTCTTGCGTTTCTGCAGATTCAGTTTAACACGCAGCTTTCTAAAATGAATCGATGTTCAGATGTTCAGACGGTGACTGCGACTAGTCATCCAGCAAATAAGGAGAAGTAAGTGTCATCTATTGCGTTTTTAGTGGGGTTTTTAAATTATTATTTTATAAAGCCATTTGTCTTCTACGTGTGTCTGGAACCGAGCAAAACATTGCCAGTACCAAGCCAGTTCTGCGATCGGCCTTTCTGCATCGCCATGTCCATGAATTCAAAGGTGTGGCAGACTTAATTGGTCACTAGGCATGGTTTGTAGATAACAAGCAAAGAGCCACGCTTTCAGGAGCGGGTGCCAAGGAACAAAAGTTCATTGTCCCTCCTGGTGACAGGTCGAAGGCTATCAGGTGATGGGTCAGTCAAAAAATCAGTTCTAGACTGTTCTTAAGCTACTCGGTGATGGTTTATCTTTGAAGGATAAGGTTCATAGGAACGCAGTAGTTCTGCTTCAAGTTAAGATTTTTCTGAATGAGTCTGTATCCACACTTGTTGTTAATGCTCTGCTACCTACCCGCCTACCTTTGTTTTAAGTTTTCATTAGCCTTTTTATTTCTAGTGGTGATAACCCGGGGCTGGAATCAAAGTATTTCAAGAAAAAAGACGACAGCATTCCTTTACGAGGCCTTAGTCAAAATGCACTTAACTCGGGTATGTATGGCAATAGTAAACCAAGACCTTATTTGACACGTACTTAAAGGGTATTAATAGGTAGGGTTCTATGAACAGTATCTTGTTTCTGCTGTTCTACAGAGTACCTGAAACCGTACGTACCAACAAAAGCGCAACCGTCGCCAAAAGCTGCAGTAACGCCAGCCTCAGCTTATTTTCCGGGATAGTAGACAGGGTTCTTAAAGTAAGAGTCCTCTCTTAACCATTTGGGGGGCTTTTGGATGTCCTGTAATAATATAGTGTATTAGCGAAGTATCAGTGTGAACTGACATGATTTTCTAAGTCTGAACCTGTTTGCTTTGAGAAAGGTGTCTTGACTGACTTGGATGACGCTTCAGGATTCTTGCGCCTGAAGAAAAGATAAAGCTTTAAGCAGCCTCGGCCTGGCTGGGAACAAGGCCGTAGTTAAGCCACTAGGGCTGTGCAGAATCTTCTCGTAGTATATTGGAGCCCCGTAGTCTTCCTAAAAACCCACTTAATTCCTGTAACAAAGAAGTCAGTGCACTTGGCAAGCGTGGCTCTGTAACAGATGAAATGTAGACTCCCGCGTTCCCCGGGAGAGAACGCTGCTCTAGGAATACTTTCCTTGACTCCTTTCAGAGAAAGGATGATGCAACTAGAAAGTGCTGGAGACGAGGGTGATGCTGTCAATTTTAATAGTGGTCAAGCTCGTAAGTTAGCATGCCTGCCTCACTAATCCTCCCTTACAGTTTTAATATTAAAAACCTGCTTAATTTTGGAACCAGCTTATTTGACTTGCATAGAGACTTACAAAATATATTTAATATTAAAGATGCTAAATTATTTCACTGAAGATATAAAATTATAATTTAAAACTCTTACTCTTGGCTACCCTAACTTTCCTATTAATCTGTCAGTATCATATTCTGCAGGCCACTGTGCAAAAGACATTGTAAGATGAAGTATCTGAACAGTTAACTATTGAAAGTTTCACAACATCTGAAAGCTACTTCATTTTTACTATCATACTTTACAACTGTACAGAAATGTAAGATACTCCTAATGTTCGAGTTTAAGTGGGCTGAGTCTGTTCACCTTGTTCTACTACTATTCTGCAAATGCTAGAATCATGTAACAAATTCATTCTGTGCCACCTTTCATTTGGTGGCATGCAAGTATTTGCAATGTACAAAATGTTACACTTTTTTTAATGACTATTTACATACTTTTGTTGTTAAAGGTATCTTTAAGTGCAGCCAGAGGATTGTATATTTAAGGAAGTGGATTGTTTTGCAGTGCAAAATGTGTGTATTTGTAAATCAGCACCGTGTTAACCTATATTCACTTGTTTTGGCACGTGTAAGTTTCAGTGGAAATATTAAATGGTTTTTATCAAAAGCTCTTGATTAGTAATGTTTGAAGACTACGAAACCCATGTCTCCACTGTACTGAAATGCGGAGATGAGGTAAGTGCCAGAAGGGTACTATTTTATTCACCCTACCTTGTCCTGGAGCTTTCTTCCCAGCTTATTCATTTCCCCACGCAAGGCAGTGCTACGGGACCAGCACTACGATGCACGTACGATCCCCAGATGGCAGCCACCCCCTGCTCTAAGGTCTGTGCTTACGCTACTATTTCTAGTTAAGTTTTAGTAGGTGTAAATGAATGTGAATTTGGTCTGTTTCTCTTGAAGTAGACGTAAGCTGCTATCAACCAGGAAGCTGGTAATTAAAATGAGGTAGCTTTCCAGATCCCCCAGTCCTGTTCAACTCTAAAATGAAACAAACACAACTGTAGTGGGCCTGGGAGGAGTGACAACGCAGCAGCACAGGGGAGGCAGAACCTGCGGCGCGACAGTCTTTGTTACGGACCCCTTTTCTTGTAGCCCGTGTCTATCGTAGCCCTGCTCTGCGCTGCTGAGCCAAGGGGAGAGCATTGACATGCTCAAGGCAGCCTTAGCCAACGGGTAAAACACAGCGCTGGACCTGTACGCCCGCCTTTCTTCCCTGCCCGGTGAAGTGTAACACACCTACACTGCAGAACGTCAATTAAGGTTTTAAGAGACAGTAACAATTATTTAAAAATTCATTAAAATATTCAACTTTATTAACAGTGTATTTACATATTTTTTTTCCCCCACTCTTGGTCAACTATGGTGAATGTCCAAAGGTAAAAAAGCATTAAGCAATAACCACAAGATGAAAACGTTTTAAACCTATACAATACTTTGTACACAAATTTATACAAAGGAACACTTAAATAATACAACCGGACACAAAAATAGACACTTTTAGAGAAATTCACATCAGTAATTGTATAAAGCTCTCTTCTGTACTAAGGGTCCTGAAAATTTAGGACTAAAACATTAGCTCTGTAATGCAAAAGGGTTATTGTGACAGTCCTCAAAGGCCACGATATAGCACACGGACATAGTCAAGGCTATCAGCTTATATTTCAGTCTGTGTATTCAAGTTTTGAGGTCCTTTATGATTACGCGAACATCGGAAATATAGTGGTATAATAAACGGTACTCAGGAAAGCAGAGTTTTAGAGCCAATATTAAAATTTGGAGGCTCAAACCACCCGCTTAATATTAAACAAGTGTTTGATGCTACCGTTTACTCAAAAATAGAAAGAGTAAATGCACTTACATAAAAATAACTTTTACTGTTCAGCAAGCGTGCTCATGTGATTTTTATAGTAATACAAACTTAACTTAAAAAAAACCCAAACCTGCCATATGACTTTTGAAGTAAAGGATACCAGTTCACCTTCTCCCTACTTGAGTACATTTACATTAAGGCTTCGAATCGTCTGACCCAAGATTTTACAACGTTAAAACGAACGGGTCCACGTGGACGCTAGTATGTCTCACTGAGACTTAGCATGACTAGAATTAAAGCTCACCACCTCGAGGAAACAGAAGGACACATGCTCATCATGCCTCAACTCTTCTTCTTTTTGTCTCTGAACTAGAAGGTAAAGTTTAGTAGTAACAGTATTTCATGGCAAGAGACAAGTATGTAACAGTTTGTTTTTAAAAGCAAATGATTAATAATTCGATGGCAACGTCTTTGGAGAAACTTCCTTTTTGTTTTTTAATTCCTACAAATTTCATGCAGAAAGATACTTCTTAAGATTACCTTAAGAGGTTCCTTTTTTTTCTGGTGGACTTGGAATGTGTATCCCAAACTGCTGATGAAAAAAAAGTCTCCAAGATCTTCCTGGATTGTTGTCATACATTTGTGTCTTGCAATAATGGTTCTTTAGCTTCCCCAGGAGCTTGTGGACTGTGGGGATGGCCGTGGCTGCCACAGTGTTTCTTCCAGTTGCTGGATCGTACATTTAGGTTCGTGTGTTCAGGAATAAACAAGGCAACGAGTAGTGCCAACAGCACAGAGCAGGCTCCAAATAAGAACGGGGGTCCAGGGATTATAGAATTCTGAAAACAACAACAGTAACACCAACCGCATTAGTGAACCGTTAGACACAAGTCACCAGACAACAATTGCTAACTACACAAATTGCAAGAGCGGGAAGCACTTGTTCTTGCTACACTAGCCGATACAGTATTTGTCCCTGTGTGGCGTCTTTGATGGTTCTTATTAATGTGTGCCAACTTCCTTTTCTAGTGCAAGTTCTCGCTGCTGAGTTTCCTCAACAAATAAATTAATATTTATTAGGAACTAAAAAAATAGAGGGCTTGGTTAAAAGACTAAAGGACAACAAAAACGTACAGCACGGGAAAGGTAAATACAGCGTCAGGGAGACAAGGGAAGAGGGGGGAGCTGCAGTTATTAGTCCATCCTTCCCTCAGTTTCTTCTCTTTACAAGGGCTGTCGGCTGTATCTCTCTGGAAGTTACACCAAACCATGCCATCTGGTTACAAGCAAACCGACCCTCCCCAAGAGTGATTCCAGACCCTTCGGTTTACAGTTAGCGTAACAAGATGTAATACAGCATTGCACTCAAGGCCTGGGGGGGGGCACGTGACCCCTTCCTAATTTCTTGCTTTTGGAATTAATAAGTAAAAGAAGAATACCTGTTGCAAATGGTACTGTGTGACCACGCTACCTCCTGAGGGCGATTCAGGCATGGGGAGTTCATTCAGTTCAACGTGAAATATATAGAATATAAAACCATAAAGTGCTGGTCCCAAACCATTACACAGTCCTCGAATTCCCGTTATCATCCCTTGAACAACACCTGGGAAGAGTGAAATACACTGCTATCTGGCTGTATTTAGACATCTCTCATTCACTACTTTTAATGGCTTATGAGCAGATCAGCAAGACTTTCTTCACCTTCAAACCGATGCAAGCAGGAAGGCTTCTCTAACTGGCCTTGCGCTACGGGTGGCAATAAACAAGGGCTGCAGAAAACCGGTCGCTGCAGCACACCCAAGGGGTTTTTTCCATCTCCCTGTAGGCACGGGGCAGTCCTTCCCATGCTGTGCTCAGTCAGAGACCAGCACGTACACACAATACGCTTGCTCCCGCTGTCTGACGCAGGAGAGAAAGCACTGTAAGAAGCCTGGCCAGCGAAGCCAACTTCCGCCAAAAGGGAGGAAAAGGGAGGAAAATAAAGAGCCTACTGAGTTTGCTAAATATTTTGCTACTGTTGGGACCTATTCCCCTCTGTGCCAGAGTGACACGATACACGTGTATTACAACTTCCAAGTAACGTGGATGTTAACACTTTGTGCCCTGTGCCCAGGCGTACAGGCTACGCCGTGCCAAGACTCCGGCTGACCGACTAGCGCTACTACGACACCCTGACGTGTCCGTCCTCGCAGTATTCTTTGGCTAGCATTCAAAGCAGCAGGACAGAACCTACCCTGCTGGTCGGCATCAGCAGTTCGGGAGACCAGTGCGCTTACAGCTGGGAAAGTAATACTGGACATGGCCGCGACAGCTCCGGCTGCCCACATCATCCTGCAAAAAGTACAGAC
Source organism: Pygoscelis adeliae (assembly GCF_000699105.1). NCBI lineage: Eukaryota > Metazoa > Chordata > Aves > Sphenisciformes > Spheniscidae > Pygoscelis > Pygoscelis adeliae. The sequence continues at coordinate 1,819,281 of NW_008824053.1, forward strand.
TCGAAGTAACCGCCCCGCACGGACGGCGTCCTGCATTTGGAGCGCATGTATGTGCACGTGTGTCCATAGATACACGTATGCACACTTAAGCGTCTCCCTTGGGTAAAGGATAAAATGCAGAAAAATACCGTGTCGTTCAGATATTAAAATGACATTTACATACCATGGTTCTGATCCAAAGCCGTACCACGCAAGTTGTAGTATCTGAAATCCTAGGCCCAGTAGGATGGTATTTTTATTTCCAATGGACCGCATAAGTAAACTCAAAACTATTGTCTGACAGAGAGGGGAGAAAAGTAAAAAAAAAAAAAGAAAAAAAAAGAAAAATACCATTTTATTCTAAACGTTAAATTCCTGCAGATAAATTAATAAATTAAAAAAGCAAAAAAAATTCTCAAAACATTTTATTCTAAATGTTAAACGCATGCAAATAAATAAATTAATTTTAAAAAGCCAAGTAAAATTCTCCAAAAGCAGTATTTGCCAAGTATTCAGGAGCCTCTACCAAAAAACCAGCAATCATTTAGCAAGTAATACAAACAAACCGTCACCCCTTCTTTGGTGCACAAAGGATTCAGTTTCCCCAACACAACACACTTTGGATATTAATGAACCAAACCCTGGTTGGCAAGCTGGTTTTCCATGGAAGTTAAAGCCCGAGTGCTAATCGGTTGTTAGAGACTTAGAAAAACAGGCACAGAAAAGGCGAGTCACATTTCTGGAACCGCCGCGTGGTGGAAGTTCTCCACAGCGCTGAGCTCTCTCAGAGTTACCGAGCCAACGAAATGCGTAACTCACCTGTGCAATAATGGAGAGAATCCCAAGGACTGCTATAAACGCTGCAACACTTTCAGATGAAAATCCCATTATCTATATTAAAAAAAGCAGTTTGATTATTAACCGTAAACCGTGTATCATGATGTCGCAAACATCAGTGGGGGAGCACACAATGCAGAACAGCGGTATTGTTCAACTCCTCCCTAACTTAGAAACAAACTTGGGTGGTGTTTGTTTTGGGTTTTTTTTTTTTTTTTTTAAATCGAGCAAGTATGCAAAAATAAAGGGGCATCAACAGAAAACAAGTAAATGGTTCCCACAAAAAATAAACAAAACAGTTTAACGTAGTGACCCCCGTAGTCCAAGAATAACGCAAGTAAGTACAACATAGGAGAACTCGTTTTCTAACTCGCTCATCTCTCTCCTCTCTTCTTGTCTCTCTAAAAAGAGACAAACCCGAACAGCAAGAGGACTTAAATCAGCTGCTGGAAGCTTTTAAATTAGACTAGTTATCTACACTTCCTGTATTAGCTCAGCAATACTGAAAACTTCCCTGTAAACTCACTTTTGTTCAACTCCGTATCCAAACGTTAAGTAAGTTACCTGTCTGAGGTATAGGAAGAAGCTGGAATATTGACCTGCCTCTGGGAGGTAGGAAAGAAAGACTGTGATGCAGATGAGCAGCACAATTGAGTCCTGGCCAACCTTCTTCAGTGACTACGGCAAGAAAAAAGTATTATAAAACATTTAATCTTCATATTCAGAAATACGAAGCAAGAATCGGAAGAGCATGTCAATTAATGGAGCCGTTATGTGGTACCACCAAAACGTTCCCTGCACGTTTAGCAAGATGGTTGGCAAAAGCATTGGCAGCGACGCAAGGTTGAACGTGAAAAAATACGGGCTTTGTTCTTCAAGCTTGAAAGGTGGTAAATTCAGTCTCTTCCCTGTCTCAAAAGCTCAGCATTTACAAATAACAAAATATTCCGTATTTAAATAGCTTACTGCAAAAGGGTCAGCCTGTTCCCACGAAATGGGTGCTCCCCAGGACGCCGGCCTCATCTTCTCTGGCAGCGATTCCGGTACAGCAACAAGAATAAAACAGATGTCCAGCAAGGCTATTGCTGTAGCCAGGACCACAACCAAGCTGTCTCCGTAGACTCGACCGAGGTAGGCACCAATAGCAGGGCTGGTAACTAAACTTGCCGCGAAAGTTGCTGAAACCTAGAACAAGTAACAGCCGGTAAGATTTTCAGTGATACCAGTCAACAGTATTATTACCCGCTTTTCCTCATTTTCAGAAGCGTAACCATTTTAATCAGGTAGCGATTAAGTCACCTTTTTCCCGTGACCGTGTGGTAGCCGCTGTGTATTTCAGACAGCCAAAATTCTTCAAGAAAAACAATTTCAATTTTTTTTGTTTTTGAAAACTGGACAGCAATGCGAGGCTCACAGCACTCCTGCATGTACTGACATAATTAGGTTTAATTATCTATGCAGTCTGCTGATATCTCTGGGAAGCGATGAGCTGTATTTAGTCTTCGTATTAGTGAAATACGCAATGCCCGTTGAGAAAAAAAAAATCATACATCTCGTGGGCGTATTAAATTTAATATGCTGGTTAATCCAACTCAGTACAGCGGGTCTTCAGAAAGTAGTTTTTGGTTAAGCAGCTGGCCTTGTTGGGAAATACATTAACTTTAAAACCGAAGGAACTTTCTCAGCGTATCTCAATCCCTGATGCGTACAGGCAGAAAGAAACTTTAGTTCTATCCATTCCTTTCGGCTCTTCCCGCTGAATACGATAATGGATTCTCTAACTTGAACACAACAAATCCTTCTGCTAATCCACAGTACGGGGGGCCGTGCAGGCTGCCGAGATCTGGCAGGTTAGCGGGAGATAATGGAGAAACGGCGGCGAGTTGTAAGAACTGAAGACAGACAAGTTACAGAGCTGCGTTTGTTCTGAGCCGAAGCGCAGCAGCGGGAGCGGAGACACGAGCAGGAGTCGTCAGGTACCATACCGCGGCAGTTCCAAAATTATCCGGGAACAACAGGTTAGATTTTTGAAAAGGTGACAGAGTAGTACTAGCGTGGGAAACAATGGAGGAATAATCAAAGCCCCTCAAATTACATCATTAGCACTGACAATAACTGTTAAGACAGACGTCTGCAAGACAGCTTTTAACATGGTCACGTTTTGTTTAAGTTAGAAGCAGAATATTCAAGAGATACGGGGCTGGATGACAAGAGCAATTGAACAGAAAAGCCTTACTCCAGACTAAAATCAGCTTGCCAGAGAAGAAACCAAAATACAACTTTGCAAAGCTTTACCGCCTGAAGTGCTTAGTACTGGGTACCACAGGAGCAGAGCCGAAAAAATACATACCAAACCATAGGCCATGCTTCTTTCATGTTCTTGGGTTATGTCTGCTACATATGCAAAAACCACAGAAAACGTCACCGCAAAAACTCCAGAGACAGAGATAACAGCGAAGTACCACCTACGAACATTATAGAACAATTAGAACAGCTAAACAGGAACAAAAAGTCTCTATTTACAGTCCAAGTACAGTTCAACAGTCAATCATCTTGTCCAACTTTTCCTGACCAGTATTAAGATAAACTCGGATGAAGCCACTGTGACTGCGGCTCGATACAGTTGCGCAATTCCTCCTTGGCGCACCGAGTAAAGATAAACAGCATAGTTTTGTAACGTCTACAGAAAGCTGCTGCGATTTAAGTACTTCTAGGAAGTGAGGTGTCAGGCTCACTTCGGCTGGATGCCTATGACCCAAAGCAAGTTAGGAACTTCAGTATTTTGAGAATCTTGCCATAGAGAGGTCTCAACGTTGGCCTTATCTTCATGCTACAGACGCTAGCACTCGTCATTCAAAACATTAATCTATGCTTAGGAACAAGCTACTTCCCAGAAAAGGGATGAAGAATCCACAAACAGCCTGCGTGGCCGGAGAGAAAACTGAAGAGGCCCACGGAGCTACCTGAACAGCTGGCTCTGCCCTGCGTCAGTGCGCTCTGTGTCACTGCAGCTACACCCTCAGGTACAGCACGGGGGTAGTCCACCACCACTGAGAGTTCTGACTCATGCACTACCTGGGGAACGTACGTGCCAGTTAAGAGCTTACTAACTCGCACACAGCGTGAAAGTTGGTGGATTTTAAAACTTGAGAAACAAAAGTATAAAATTGCAGCCACATTTTAGGTTACAAATGATTACTTCACGCGCTAGCCAGCATTAGGTAAGGTTTTTCATTTCTGTATAGTCGGTTAGTATTTGAGTAATACAGCCACGATAAAGACCTGCACGGTTTCCTGGACAGCATTCTACTGTCTCCTGCAAATGTGCTGAAGTAGGAAGTTGGGCCTACAGCACAGAGCTCAAAACCAGCAGCTCTTAAAATTCTGACCAAGGCGTTTGGCCGCACGGCAGCTACTTCAGTTTGACTCCGTTCTCCCAACTTTGCACCGAAGTAATACAAAAGCCTCAACCTTCCATGGAGCACAAACAATATTTTATCAACGACGCCACAAACATAAGCATTGTGGAGCAACCCTGACAAGAAACGGCAAATCCAGTGTGAAAGAATTTACTAACCATGGGCTGATCTTCATTAGTGGTATTGGTGCACAGGTGAAAAATACTGTTAGCAGCAAGAAGGACTTTCGTCCCCACACGTCAGAGAGGGCACCTATGAGCGGGGCGCTGAGGAACGACAATAAGCCCTAAACGAAACAAAACATTTTAAGTTAGAGCTAAGCGGTTAGAATCGTGACAGCCGACCACACCACAACCTGATAGCAGGCTGGGCTCTGGTTTTACTGAGGCCGACGGCTACAGTGCAATGCATCAAAGGCACTATGGTCAAGCACCACCGATCATCCATCCCATGTCTGGTTACATAAAATTTGAGATTTACTACCTCAGAGCTACGCAAAATTCAAAATGCAGATGCTCCAATCATACTAGCAGTTTTATGAACTGTGTTTTATACCTTTATATATTCAGAATTCACATAAACGCAAGTCACTGAAAATATCCCACTGGAGCAACAAGCTCCAAGTAAAAAATTCTCAAATTTTAACACCGTGTGTGTCATTTGGGATTAGTCAACTACCTTTTTATTTGCTGAACCCAAACAACAGGTACAGATCAAGCAACATCTTACTAAAAGTAAAATGATGCATATTTGCTTTCTCAGCAATAATTTATTCCCCTCTTTTATTTACACCGTGAAAGCTACACTGAAAAACCTCTTGAAGGTTTCTCTCATTTGACTGTCATCCCTGTATTCCTCCCACCATTCACTTTAAATTGTACTCGCGATTAACTTCTGTCACCTTACCTTTACGCCTTGAATCAGACCATTCATTAGAAATGTATGTTTTGGGAAGGTTTCATGCAAAACCTGGGGAAGAAATACGAACACTGTCATTTAGACAATATTACCTATAAATACTGCTCATGATGCATCCAACTTCTGCAGTGGCACACCCACAGCAGTTTTGTATTTTCACAGAATACAGAGAAAGAAAAAAAAGACACACCACAAATAATCGATTTAATCTTTAATTCACAGGGAAGGTACTGTGAGATTTTGGCTTTACTTGATAGAGGCCTCAGTTCTCTCAACACTTTGGGAAGGATTCACGTCATCCAGTGTCAGCGTCTGAAATCTAAATAGACCACAGAGAACCTCGAAAATTTTGATCTCAGACCAGACTCTCCACGTGTTACTGCGTCATCTGCGGGGGGCTGGGCAGAGAGAGGAGAGGCATCACCGTTCCGAAGCGCCTCTCGATGCGGTGACCAGAGCCTAGCAGGTTAAAACAGGCACCTCTCTCAGTCTGACTTGTGTCACGCGAGATGGATTCCGTTCGGTGACCGATGTGCAGTTTATATCCAAGAGACTGTTCGTAGTTAACATCAGCTTACAGAGCCGCACCGAGACTGCACTTTAAGTGGAATTTGCCCAGAGATCTTTAAGCCTTCGCTCCTTTTAATTTGTAAGCATGTGTCACTCTCAAAGATTAAACCCAAACGGAAAGCAACCAACTACATGAGAAAATAAGTTGGTACAAACACGTTGGTATGACTGTCTCGCTAATCACAGGGAAGGTTTGACCGGTGTAACAGGGTCTGCGCTCTGAAGCTTCCGTTTAAAGCAAAGCCAGGTCAGCAAAGATCTCCTTACCTACACACACACACGTGCTTGCATAATCTTATCAAGTTTCAAGTGTATTTTTGTCCTTACATTTGTAGTGTGCCAACTTTTTGTAGCATCTTGAAAGGAAAGATAATTTCACTACTGTCTTACTGTTTTCAAGTCAGAAAATATTTACATGTAAGCTTGAGCGTTAGCAGACTCGCACATAAACAGCTATGCCGCAGCATTGCACTGCTTTAAGGAAATAATTGTTAATTCCTGATTTCAGGTAAAAACACAAAACTTTTCACTCGCACAACAGAGCGGCTCGATGACATATATTTTTCATTTAATTCAGAAGATGTCCGGTGCCTTTGCAGTAATTGCCCCATCTCCCATACAGCAAGAAAAAGCTTAAGCATCTATCACTTACCACCAGAGTGGGCGCTGTCAAGAGTCCCCAAGCAAAAAACTCCAGGAAGATCACTATAACAGCGTGGTAGACACTGGGTGAACCTATTCCTTGAGGCTAAAACAAGAGAAAAAAGAGATGATCAAGACACCTAACAATCTGTCACAGCCCTGAGAAAAGCATCTGAACGCTATGAACAGAAGCATTAAGAAACGAAACAGGACTCAACAGGACGGAATAGAGCCTCTCAAGCTAGCCGGTACTGGGTGAAATTCCTTTCTTAACCCTTCGCTGCTAACGTCCTGAAGGGTTTTAATCCTCCGCAGAATACAAGTGCGCTCCCATCTCAAATTAAAAACCAAACCACTTACACTGCCAGGCTGGGAAACAAGGATGCTACCGAAAGCAGAAACAGACTTTTCTTCGGAGAATTAGTGCCTTTTCCTTGAGAAAAACGCTGAAGCCCGCACAATGCTGCATGGGAATCAAGTTTTTGTAATTTCAAAACATGGTAGTGTTCACACTCGGCTATCCCAAAGCCTGATTACCTGGTCTATCAAACAGCTTTGTAGTACTTCTGTTTCTAAAAGGCACCATGGCTACGTACAAAACTTTGATAGCTCTAAATCGGAAAAGAAAAACTGAAATAATGAACACCAGAAACAAATCTCGGGAACAGCACTGATCGCTTCCCAAATACTGAGAGCAGGCCTATTAGCTGCAGTGTGCTTCCATGTCGGAAGAGATCTGGAAAAAAGATTCGAAATAAGGAACTTCAAATTCTCTGGCAATTCAGTATACTCAGAGGTACCTTTTGAGGAGAACAAAAAGAGCCTGGGTGGGACAACCTGCTCATCTCATATACTCTGTAAATGCTACCCTGTCGAACAACATGCCACAGTTCATCATTTGCAAATTGAGGAAACGGTGCACTGATTATTTTCATACGAAGGTAGTATGAATAACTCATCAGAAATCTCATTTGCATTCCCTTAAGCTTAGAAGTGCTGCCTTAATATCTACTTTCCCAGCCTTGTGCGAAGGTGAGCTACTAGCAGAGCAGCACTGATTTGATTAGACCCAGCATTTATCCTGAGCAACACCGGCAGGCTAAGGTCCCCAGCTGCTTCTGAGGAAGGCTCAGGGGGATCTTATCAACGCATATAAATGTCTGATGGGAGGGAGTAAAGACGACACAGCCAGACTCCTCTCAGAGGTATCAGTGACAGGACTGGAGGTGCACACTGAAATACAGGAAATTCTTCTTAAACCTCGAACAAAACCAACCCCTGGAGACAGGCTGCGCAGTGAGGCCGTGGAATCTCCACCCCCCAAACCTGACTGGACACAGCCCTGAAGCGAACTGCTCCGGCTGACCCTGTTTGGGGGAAGAGAGCGGGTAGTTGGATTAGAGATGCTCAGAGGTGCCTCCCAACCTCAAATACTACACAATTTAAAGTTTCAGTTAGGTAATGCTAGAGTCTTTCTTTTATTACAAGGTTTACGCAAGTCATACCTAGCTTTTCTTTCCAGATTCCAGTATTTCCAATGCAGGAAAAAAAATAAGCCTTTTGAACAACTGTAGGAAATAAATACAGACACACACACACACACACCCCCCTCCACACCCCCGGCCATTCACCCCTACTGCTAGAAAAGACCATAATTTTCAAAAGTAACCATATCGATATGTAAAAGGTGAGCTACAGGAGTACCTTAGCGCTGTGCTATTTTTCCTTCCCAAGCCCTCTTCAGTAAATACAGACATACCATACAGATATTTCTGCTATTTTTTCATCCTAATCTCTCAAGGAGGTAAATTAACAGTCTTTGTAGGTACAGAAAGTGGCTATAATTATCTTCGCTTCCCACAATTCCTTTCCCTTTCCACCCACAACCCTTATTTTAGTTTTGGGTTAAAAATCTACCCAGCTCTGCACAAACCGTAAGCAACCATCTTAGCTGTTTGGCTCAGGCTGATACAGAAAATCAGGTTCATTCTCACAGTCCCCAGATTCCTGTCAAGTTACTGGCTCGTGACACCCTCCCCCCCAAGGCCTTACAGAGGGTGAGGCAGGAGTCACGAACCATCCCTGTCCCTCCAAGCACCAGGGGTCGAAAGCACCTCCGTCCTGTTCACATACAGCAAACGCAAGCTCAACAGCAATCTGCCTCTGTGCTGCCCTTGTCCAGTTCTGGGCAGCTACTCGGAGATCACGGGCACAAACCAAACCAGCAGAATGAAACCAGTGGCTGTTCTGCACAGCTAAACTGCTGGCGATTTGAGAGGCATGCGAGCGGGTGACTGCTGCCCTCTGCCATGTCATCCAGCTGTAAGCAACCTGATCAGATGTTTCCATTGCACTGGCAGAAACAAACAGAAGTGACATTTAGATCACTAGGGTTAAACTTCCTTGCTTTCTTGTTGCTAATGCTCGCTTACCACAGGTTTGTTCTTATCTAGTAAAAAAAAAAAAAAAAGAGAAGTGATTTAGTCACATTTAGATCACCTCCTCTATAGCTATTTTTAAGGATGGTTGCAACTATAAAGTAGCAAAAATACTCCTGAGGTGGAAGAAGGAGGGAAGGAGATTAATAAGTGGTTACACTACAGTGCACTGAGGTATGTTATGTGCGTTCAGTCCACAAGTCTTAAGTACTAGTCCGATGTACCCTCCTACCGCAACACGTACAGCGCAGGTGTTGGGCATCCAGCCCTCCCTCACTCTACAGACCTGCCCCGCTGTGCTTTACAAACTGGCTAACGTCGTGTAAGGTAGTGTAATAACCTAAGTGCAACCAAATCAGGCAGCCTTACACCTGGAGATGAGAGATAAGGAGCCTTTGTGTGAACAACCTGGAACTGAGATGTTCCAGTCGGAGTAATCGCAACCCTTCCCTGCAACCGTGTAGCCAGAGCAGAGCGTGTTTATGTTTGGCAAAATCTGCGGCACAAAACAATGCTCTAAGAATGCCCCTTTCCCTAGTTCGAGAGAAAAAGTCTTTAACCAAACACTCTGTACTGTCAGTCATGCCAGTGATAAAAAGGGTATATGCCAGGCAACCCTAAGAACGCACAGCTGACAACAACAGAGTAACCATCACAGCAACAAAGGCATCGGGTACAAGATCATAGCTGCTGCTCCTCTGCTGGAAAGGAAAAGGCACCAAATAAAGTACCAAGCTCTCATTCTCCCCAGCACCGCCCAGGCGTGTACCTCCTAATTCATTTCATGAGTGCTTGAAAAATACGTAATCTTACAGAAGATGAATTCCAACCGGTCATATAAAGGAAGGCAAAATTAAGAACAGCGTTGAAAACACTTCACTGGTGTTACTGCCTCTCCTTTGGTGAATCTGACAACGCACACTTGAGTACACACACCATTACACATTATTTTCTGCGATACAGCTACTAAGCTGCAAAGAGAACACCACAAAAATACCACCATGCACCAACCCAACCTCCTGCACCACCCATCGCCGCGCCAAGGGGACCCAGCGTAACCTGCGGCGGGCGGACAGCCTTTGCAGAGGGCAAGGGGTGGTTTTTCCCTTTCGCTTGTTTTTTCCTTTCCACATCAGAATCAGTGACAATAAATTAAACTGACCAAAGTTCCCCATCGGTAAACTCTTTTTGCCTGTGACACTGCCTCATTAAGCAGCTGTATATTCTTGCCGGCAAGAGAGTCACACAGTTTTCTTTGATGTCAAATAGTTTCAAAATAAACCAATCAGGCTGGAAACTATACACTTAGGTGCCTGATTAATTACTGGTTTGCCAGCTGGAGACGTTCAAGACATGGGCCATTTTCAGTTACCTCTTTCCCATAGCGTCGCATAGCACGTTCGGTAAGCAAAGAAACCAAGGAGACTGAGCACAGAAGACTAATTAAACGTTTCAGCAAACATGAAGAAAAAGTTCCAAGCATAAAGTTTTTGCTGTCGTTATAAAGAATACTCTGCTATACCAGACTTCATAACTTTAAAAATGTCTTTAAAACAAATACATGAACAACTATGGTGACTCTGACACCTCCCTCTTCTCCATTACTGTTCCAGAAAGACAAACTGAGGGGTCACCAGCGATTCAGTCTGTCAAGATGTCTCTTTATTTGAAATAATGATGCTGTATTTAGAAGAGGGCACATCAAAGCTGCACAACGTTACATGGGGGGAAAAAATCCAGAGGCAACGATACATTGGAAGTAATGCTACTCGTCAATTAAAGAAACCAAGCTCCGACAGCCAGAGCAGCTTCCTTTCTTTTTAAAATTTATGTATTTAAGAGGAAGCAAGTTAACGGGTGGGAACTGCAGAACACTTCTTCCAGGCACCCTTTACGGGACTCCTCTGATGCAAGAGCTCGTCCCGCTCGCCGGCCCGTTCTTTCTCAGGCCGTGGCAGCAGAGAGGGCAGAGGGCTGCTGCGACGGCGGCCCCTCCGCCGGGCGGGCTGTGCCCCACCAGC
>NW_008824053.1:1831426-1859935 GCF_000699105.1 Pygoscelis adeliae
AGGCATCGACCCTCCGAGCTACCCCCTCCCGACCGAGCCTAGAGGGTCGTTTTCTGCCCTCTCCTCCCCCCCTGAGCCGGCTGAGGGGCCTGGAGAAAAGGAGCCAAAAGAAGGCAGTTCTTGCTGGATATACCTGTTAGACATGGAAAGCCGTTTCTAGAGCCCAAGTACATAACCACAGACAAAACCCATCTTAAAAATCCAGCTTGGGGACATTCTGCTTTCTTACTCTCAAGTTTTAAACTTAGCTTATGAACGCTTTAACAACTTGAAAGGGGCAGGCCGCGTCAGGTTCTGATTTACCACACAGCCCGCAGGTAATAAGATAACAGGGATGGGCTTTCCCAAGGCATCATACCCGTTAGAGGAGAAAATCTTCTAGAAACGTGGTGTTATTAATTACTCTGTGGCTTATAGCTTAAAAGTCCTTCGCCGCTGATGTCTGGCAGCGCTAAACAGAGCAACATCTGTCCACATCCAGTACTGTTACACTCATGATCTCAGACAGAACTCTCCATGGCCACATCCACGTACCAGTGTTTTCTCTACGTTCTTCTTCACTCAGCCCCTCCACCTTCCAGCCCTCTTGCTGCATATCCCTATCTCCCCAGCTCCTGCGACGTCCCCGTTTCCCCCAAAACCTCAGCTGCGCATTAACATCTTCCCTGTCCATGCCGCGGCTGCCACCCTGAACCTCAACCCTAACACACAGAGCTGTACCCTAGCTCCCTCACACCACAGACGCCACTACGCTAACAAAGGGGTGTAAATCACTCACCACTGAAGATCATGTGGGTTTAAGTTAAACCATTAGCCTTAAGACCAAGCACCCTCTTATCATAATGCAGCTTTTAAAGAATTTAGCATTTCATGAGGTGTAGCCCTGCTCAGGCCAATGCATCTACTCTGGTCTCCCAGTGAGACAAGTAGGCTCTAGCTCGTGATACGAAATGTGGATCTACCGGGCTACCATAGGGGAAAAAGGATGTTTGCAGCCATTGCTGTTATCAGTCATTTGTTACAAGTTTTAGTAAGATATGCCGAGGATGTGGCAATTCTGCTCCAGGGTTTCTCACCCCTTCTGTTTGAAAAGGAGAAGGGTCCTAAAATTTTGGCATGGTTTCCAGTCTACTCCTTGGAGAGAGTGCTGTTACATTTTGGTGGGAAAGTCACACACAGGCATGTACACGACACGGAAGGAACTCACGTAAAACAGTTAACACAGCTACATCTCAGCAAAGACATTTTGTAACCTGGCTGATTAACCTTTATATTAGACCAACCCCTGTTATTGACGTCATTATCCCAAAACAGATGCATCTTAAATATCGTTTGCTCATGTAGGCTGAGCAGACGGTTCAACTAAGAATTCCTAAATTTAGAATAAACTCTAGATAAATGTGACTTGCTTTTGCAATTAATTTGTCATGAATTTCAGCCAGCTGCACCTTTTCAAAAATCAAATTCCACTTACCTGCGTTAAGTCCTGACATAATCCGCTCTGCCATTATTTAACTGAGACACAAATTCCTGACAAACTTTTAATCTCCTGAAGAAGAGAAACAAAAATTGTCTGTTACATCTAAACACTCGTAGTGTTCAACTCTCTATACAAAGTAAATGTATAATAGTACCTGCTAGCTGTAGAAGATACTACCATCTTTTTGGAAGCAGAATGAAAACGGGCAGAGTACTTGCCGTCTCCCCAAGGGAACCCCTTGATTCTAAAGCACAGACAGACGATGGTTTCAATGGTTTCAGTTAAGACTCCTACAGATTGCTTTGAGGCCAAACTCGAAGAACACTGTCCCCTGCATCCCAGTACTCTGTACCAGCTATGGTCTTTTGATTAGTTGAGGAATAATTCATTTCTGTCACCTAATGGCCTAAAAATTTCAGTTTGAGTCACGCTTAGTGATCACTAAGATCGGAGCGGAGTTGACAAAAGGAACTGACAGAAATGAAGAGTCCTGAAAATTGCTGGTGCATAGCTGGTGAAATGACCTGATTTTATTATATACATCTCTGGAAAGGACAGGGAAACATGTTATCCACCATCTACAGCAATGTGTTTGTGAACTCTGTTCAGGTCTTTGATATATTGTGAATTATAGCTATACAAAACCCCAGCTTCTAAATTGGAACACGAATCAACAGATTGTGTTGTATTCTAGAGGGTATATTGTATAGTACTTTCCACTGCTATTAAAATTAAATATTTAAAACGGGGGTGGGGGGGGCGGGCAGGGGAAGCTACTGAATCACCAGCTGCCTCCTGGTAACTTGTGGCAAAACTCTTCTAGAAAGGATTACAGTGTTTTACAATTGCACACCATACTATAGCTGGGTACTCGATACCCAGACGCTCCCCACCACCTCCAGTTCAGGAACCACAGTCCTGCACGAGGAGATCGGGGGTTTCAGACCAAAAGAGTGCAGAGACAGACAGTCACAAGAACACTGCTGGAATGCGCTTCACGAGAAGTCATGATACAGCGGTCAAAAAGAAGCACGTCTGAGACTGAGTCAAAATTAAATTTCTGGCAAAATTCAGTAAGCTGTATGTTAAAAGATCCCACTAACAAACATCTTACAATAGCTTTCTAGAGTTTATAGAAAATTATGCCGAAGATTATGTTCTGAAATAATAAAAGTTAATTAAAACATTGTTTTATTTCTGCTAAAGTATGCATAAGGCAAGCCTCTTCATTTACAAAGCTCTCAAACAGTTTTATATCATATTCTTAATAAAGCCGGTGCTGAATTTTAACCAGGTTATTACTGTAGTGACATTATCGACACATACAGGAGAAAAAAACCACAATATTTTACCTCAATGTGGATTAAAAAAAAAGACTGCATTAAGTCATGTAAGATGCATTCCATAGTTCAGCAGTGTTATGCAAAAAAAAAAAACAAAACAAAAACCAAACCGTTTCCAAACTGCCTGGAAACACCATATATTAGAATTGTATTTAGTGTCATCACACACAAATATCAACATCAACATATTAAAAAAATCCTAAGACTACCTTAAAAATTTTGCTACAAAGTTTGAATACATGATTTATATTTGGGCTCGTATATTTAAAATTAAATTTAAAATATATCGACAATAAAGACAAACTCTCAAAAATCTGTAAGTGTGTTACTCATGGCACCAAAGATAAACATATGCTTAGCATATAAGCAATTCTTACTGAGCTATAAATTGCTAATGAAGTGAATATAGCTAATTACAGTCAGAACGATGATGGAAGGTTGAAGGCAAGAGTTAAAAATGTCACGTCTACTCTTGGATGCAAATGTGCAGCAGACATTCAAGAATGAGCACTGAACGGCACCTCAGGACAGAGTTTTTTTGCTTCTAGAAAGAGTTATAAATTCACCTGGCGGGAAATAATTAGAAAAAGTTATAAATTCAACCGAACAGAAATTTGGATTCACAGTAACCAGAGCAGAAGATACCATCTGATTAATCCCACTTATTTTACTGCATTTTCCCCTGCATTTTTTCCAGTAAAAATATCTTAATTCTAGATATCTAAAAACATATAATGAGCTTACCTGAAAGAGTAGAACTCTTTAGCAACTTCCTGTGGAAAATAATCAGCATTAAAAACGAACAGAACAATGAAAACAAAGGCAAGGAAACACTTCTTGGCCTTTCTTACAATAGCTGAACACCATAGGTAATGATACACTACCACATATACGGTATAATACCGTGTTATAGATAAACATTACCTTTCTAATACACAAAGAAACCCTTAATGTTTTTTAATGTCTCATTCTTACAAAACATGGATTTCAGAGAAGAAAACAATGAATAGTCTTCCTCATTCACAATATCCAGCAAGAAACACTGTCAACAGGAGGAAAATGAACAACAACTTCAAATTTGGAAAATGACGATTGCTTAAATACAACAGAACATGCACGGCCGATAAGGAAATATATTAAAATATGAAAGTTACTGACAACAAAACCCAGAAGAAACGCCAACGTTTCATTTATCAATTTTAAAACAATTTAACAAAACCCATTACAGTCTTTTGAATTACAGCCGTAAAAATAAGTTAAGAACACAAAACAATTACGTACTTCTGAAAATCTGTGAGAGGACTGTATGAGTAACTGAAACACCAGCATACGCTACCACAGTAAGATTGCTCTTCTGAGGAAAAATAAAACAATAGTTCCTAAAAAGTTACAGTAAAAACCCCCAGGTGTTATCTTGTAGAAGTCGGTTCTAGAACATTAATCTAACCATTATTAAAGCAAACAAGAAGGAAAGTTTTCTTATAGTTTGTCTAAAACAAAGAAGTTGAATAGAACTGTAAAATTATCTGAGTTCTTTGAGAAAAAAGATTATTGGGCACTTGCGGATAGCACAGAAATACAACGTTTAAAGAAAAATTTATCTTACTTTATTAGACCCGAGATTTTTCACCACTGAACTGCTGATTTGTTTTGCTTTGAAGATCGTTCTAAGTTTATTGTTCTTTGACCATTTATTGTGCATCCCAGAGATTCTCAAATAAAACTACCAAATATCCAAGTATTCAATAAATACTAGTATACTCCCATTATGCAAGTCTTAAAAAAAAAAAGCAACCAATTCAAGTTATTGCAAATAAATACCTAGCTATAACTTTATAAATATTTAAATAAAATTCTGCTAAGTATAGGTTAGCCTCCTAAATATACAACTAAACTAACAAACCCATTGTCTAAAAATCAGAAAAACAGTTGAGAGAGACAGGTTTATTTTTGGAAAGTTAAGACTCCTAGATCGCATTTAGGGCAAACTCAAAGCACACTATCCCCTACTTCCCAATGCTCTGTGCTAGCTATGCTTCTTTGGTTAGTTAATGAGTTACAGACTTAAAACTGCCTTTTTTAAATTTCAAAATCCAGATACAAAAAGTATCTCAATGAGAAAATGTGCGTATGCTCTGAGATCGCGAAGGTTACAGAACTCAGTAAACCCTCCTCAAATCCCTTCTGTTCTCAAGAAACATACGCTGTCTTCCCTCCGTCTAGAATAACGCTTTTCAGCCTGGAGGGTCTCAGCCGAGAGTCTTTCCTTAGCCTGTAAAGGGCTAAGGGAAGAGAGCTAAAAATGCAAATTCGTATTTCCCTTCCAGCAACAAGTATATGACGAGATCTATCCCTCTACTGGAAAATTTAATGGAACTGTAAATTGAAAGCGTGGAAGAGTCACCCATCTACGGGCGGTGCAGTAGATCACTGTTTTCCAAAGCTGTATGACATCCTATTCAAAAGCAAAGAGCACGTACTCCTGTTCTCTCCTTCAGACTGATCCTTGTTGACAGCTACCGACAGGTACACCTGAAGTGCTAAAACGGGGGGTTATGTCACAGAACTCCAGCAATGTGGCGATTATTTGGCCTATTTGGTCCCTTCCTGTGCAACCAGCTTTAAAGTGTTCTCAATCCACTTCTTACATTTTTTGGAGAAATTCCTCGAGGAAGTAACCAATTGTATCACCTGAACGTTCCCACTACCGTGATTCATGAAATTAAAAGTACTATGGAGTAGGCCAAACTCCAATTCAGATATGACCACCAACACTTCTCAGATCATTTCAGAGTCACGCGCTTCCCGTTCTACACTAAGCGACGCTGCGAGCCACTGCTGTATGTATCTTACCTCGTGTGGTATTTCAGTGCCGAAATGACTAAATGCAATTTTTCAAAGATTTTGTCACATTGAGTGTTACAGGTAAAAGGTTTAATATTAACATAGAATGCCAATTTAGGGTAATAGGAGATAGTTTTGACTTCCGAGTAGCAGAGCTCCTGCAATTACGGCATGCTGGGACGGATTCACAATTCACAAAGCTTAGCAAGCCCTTGGCATAACTCTGAAACGTCTTTAATGTCTTGCTCTGATACGATAAACAAACAAAAAGTTGATAATCCATGTCATTGCCAACAGAAGGAAAACACTATTTTTACTTGGCTGACGTAAGTGGAATTTTTCCTTTCCCATTTACAGTACTTCATTAAAAAAATCTCAGGGCACTCGTACAGAATCTCCTTGTCAATCCACCACTAAAAGGTGGAAAAGAGGATGAGGTACTGTGGTGAACATTTTAAAAACACCTCTCTTCACAACGTGTTCATTAGCGCAAGACAGCACTGAGAAAGAGCGTGAGGGGGAAAAAAAAGGAAATCACACATTTTTACCACTTGCTGTTCTACAGGTAAGGGACTATTGATATGTTTTTGTATAGATCTTTACCTTTACAAGTGTAACGTGGCTAAGAAGTCACTCTACGTTAATATCCATTGTGAATAGGTCTCCTGAAAACAAGTGATTTTTAAGACAGCTTTTTTCGTTTATTAGTTCTGGCATTTTTTTTGGTGTTTCTGGCTATATGCAAATACTTCAACAAGTGAAGTGTTCGTAACAGTATAACTGATCTAAGTTCTAATCGCATCTAGGTTTCTTTGCGAAGCTTTTTTTTGGTTTTAAACAGTATGCTTTTATATTTACCTATTGCACAATTAATTACTTTTTTATCATGTTTCCTATTAAAGTAATTCCACTAGTAGACGGAATAGCTCCAGACAACCCATTTCTGGCTCAAGGAGTTCCAGAACAAAATAATAATAATAATAATAAAAGAAATTCTCTAATTAAGCCATTACATAGAAATGTACTGAAAGCGCCTTGGAGAGTTCATGAGTAAACAACACTCGTTTAAAAAACACCTCTGTAATAAAGTACAGTACAGTATACAGATGATATACCATAATAGCTCCAGATGGAGCTGTTACAGACAACAATAATGCATTTAAAATGTTTATTATGGGCTTTTTTTTTTAAATTGTGGTTAAAAAAATCCCCAGAGGATATTTAAAGCATAAAAACAACTTTAAAGGTTCTACCAACGAGTTGATTTGTAATCAATAAAAATAAAAAGAATGAACATCACATCCGAGCAAGCACTCCATCAGAACCCTACTCTTAGTGCCAGGCTAGTGCAGTAACCTCCGGCCTGTGTTCACAGAGTTACTGCGTCTCTTGGAACACTACAGGCTATCCTGATGAAGGCTGGAGTACCACCACAGATTTCCAGCTTTCACTCGGAATTTCTGCCTTTGTGTACTTAGGTGAGAATGTTAACATTCTTACAATAGTTTTATATAAGCAACAGAACACAGATTTCTGTTATTAAATCAGCCTTCTAAAAATATAAAAATATTTGATATTGTGAAAGTGTCTTTCAATCATACTTCAATCTTCACAGTTTTAATAAGGAATATCTAATTAGAACCATCACTTTAGAACTATGATGTGTATTCAGCTGATTTCATGTAAACAGACAAACAGTTAAAAACATATTTACTAAGATTAAATATAGTCAAATTGCAAAAACATACAATCTGACAATGTTGTCATGTGCTCTTTCAAAGAGTGCATAGGACATTATTTCTGCAGCAGTCAATACAGTAAATTCTTTTGACACAATCCCAGTCAAAGCTGTAAACATTCCTAATTGCAGTTTCTTGGAAACTTTTTGTTCCTTTCAAGTTTTTATTAGCAAGTTGCACTGGGCATTCCCCCTGCCAGTTTTTGTTTTGTTTTCAGTTACAAACAGTATCATCGACGACCTTTAACCCATCTGGCTGTTCAAAACTACTCATAAGCATTTCTTCAACAGATTCAGGGCAGTAATCCTTTCCTTGCAGTGCACAATGACACTTCCCACACACCATCGTTAGCAAGGCCCCCAGTGCATGGTCTTGAGAAGCAGGCTGATGAGGAAGTCTGCTACGCTTTAATGGGATTTCCTGCAGGTTTGGGATCATAACCGTATAGGAAAGTAGCTGCTATTACAAGGACGGCTCCGAAGAAAAAGACACTGAATAGAATAGGGATGGGGGGAAAAAAAAAAAGTTAGCTCGTTTTAGTTGATGCAATTTTATTTATGTAATACAATCAAAAGAACGGACTTCTTCCTGTGGGAACACAGAAAGATAAATTATATCTGTCCACTTTACAAAGAACAAAATAATTTGCATATATATTTATTATAGAAGGATGCAGGAATAAGTTGAAATAAGAAAATTACATCCACAAAATAATGTATAATTATACTGACATATTCTGAAAATTAAAATTATAGCTCCATGAAACAATTGTCAAAAGTAATCAGACCAATCCTCCCCCCCCCCCTTTTGCCTAAAGCTCTGTGCAAAATGCAAGCAGAAGCTAAAGAAGTGCAACTACCGTGGTTACCCAGCCATTTTTAACATCTTGCGTACATCATGTTGCTGGACTTGTGTCTGCTTTGAAGCCCAAAGCTTATGTCAAAACAAATTACTGTTGCCCAAGAACCAATCTGCAAGTCAATGTAATCTAATTTTTGGCAGATACATAAAGATTTATATAAGGAAAAGATAATAAAGGCATCTTTTGTATTGTGACATATGGGCCTTTCAAGTTGTTTTGATAGTTAAAAGTCTGAAACAAAATATCCAAAGCCAACAGACAATCAGCATACATTTTCGAAAAGAACCTTGTCATAAAGACATGACAAAGTTGACAATTTGATCTTCTGAACCAAACACTAAAAAAAACTGTGGCACATGACATGATAATACTTCAGAGAATACAGTTAGCCTACTTCTGCACATGACCCACTGCAACACATTCAAGCACTTAAGTATTTTACATCTATCATCCCCATCAAAAATGTTTGTTTAAGCGACAGGAACAATTACTCAGTTTCAGTTCAAATAAATTCAGTTGGTATAAGCAAGCTACTGAAGATTAAGTTTGCTTAACTCAAGTTAATCAAGTTTTATTAAATGAGATGGCTTCAAGTTCTACTTGCTGCTAGCTGGCTCCATCTCATTTAATTATTTACCGCTGTTTCCATTTTCACCATGTTTGCAGAAGCTGTTAAGTTACTTATTAATTTTCCATTTGAGCACACAGAAATTCTTAAACCACTTTCTACATTTGTTTTAATAGGACAAGTATAGGCTACTTATAATTTAAGTTGAATGTCTTCCACTTTTTAAGCCTAAATAGCTGTTCTACTTCCTTTTTTGAATGTTTAAGTAAAATCCTGCTAATGTTGCAAATACTACTTTTAGATAAAAAGATCTTTCTTTGTATCAGATACAAAAGTTGTAAATATTATTAAAAATATTTTTATACTATGATTATGTGTAACACAGGGGAGGAGTGTAGGTCAATTGTAAGCAAAATCCTATTAATATATCTGGAAAGTTGGAGTATTACTTCTACACTCCATGTATTGGAGTATTACTTCTACACTCCATGTATTAACACGCACTGCCAAGACAAGCACTATTCCAGAACCTTACCCAAGTACAAAACCCGCAGTGCACAGTGCTACTAAAATCTGATTCACAAAATGTCAGCACACAGCATATTGGGCCTAGAAGCACATAGCAAGCCTTTTTCTCGCTTTCTCGGTTGAGTGTTTTCACTAATAAATATGGTATTGTTTAGAAAAAAGCTCTGCCTTTGGGCTTCTGGGTGTCCTCGGGCAACTAATTGCTATAGCGTAACTTCCACGTGTGTACGATCGCAATTATCTCTTTTAGAGACTGTTTTGAGATTGGATGAAAACCCGTATAAAGAGATGATCGCCATTATCATCGTTCAGCCCTAAGTCCTCTTGCAACGAGGTGACTTGTGGAAGATCTGTCCATTTAGAGGACAAAGAGACAAGAGGAGACAGGCAACCCCTTTGTCACGGTCTTACTCAGAACAGCCAGCAGATGGGAGACCAGTGCAAAGAGCAGAGCCAAAGGCAGGGCAAGGGAAGCGCCAGCACCCAAGAGGACTGGCTTCAGCATGAAGGCAAAGTAGGAGCTGAAGGAACTGAGGGAGGTCGGGTAGGGAGGAGAAGGAGAGAAAGGGACAGAGAGCCGGCTAGAGAGTGGTTCGTCAAAAGCCAAGACTTCAGATTCAGTTATTCCTGACCTGTGGGGGGCTGTATCTTACAGAAAATTTAATCTTGCCAACTATACTGAAAAAATTAAGTATTTGTTATGGTATGTGATGAAACTAAACTTTTATGTGCAAGTTGTATCTAAACATTCTAAAAGCGTGGCTTGGACTGTTTTTTTATTTATTTTTTGCAGTTATTATCTGGCAAGCATTAAGTTTTCAACTACTTTTCTTTTTTTCAGCATACACGGAAAATAATTCTTACCTTGTAGGGACAAAGTCTTGCAGCCAGAAATAGGAGATCAACGTTGACAGTATAATAGAGAGAGAAGTTGCAAATCCCTTTAAAATGTTGTCTGCATATTTTATAACAGCAGCAATCACCAGCCCTCCAAGTGCCTGAAAAATATTGAGGTTTGGGTTTGCAACCTGCTAATTCCACTGAGAGCAGCTATTTTAACAACATGTGCTTACTTTAGGAAAAACTTTTATCTACGTTTAGGAGCATTACATTTATTTTATGTTACGGATATGCACCGTTGAAGATAAATACTGGAAGAGTTCTTCTTTCCCCATTAAAGAAACTGTTGATCATGCTACCATCATTAAATTAGTGGAAATGCTTGTACTATACATTTTTAGCCACAGGAGGAAGGGCTTTTTTTTTTTTTAAAACATTGCAAAAGAAATAACACTTACATGCTTTTATGTTGCACAATACTTAGTTATATATTTGCTATATATTTTCCAGGTTTTTATTTAGAAGTTTATTCTAATAGTGATAGATCAGACTTTTGACTACAGAATTCTCAGTAGCTTCAACGGCACTCATTGTTTCCCCACTCATTTATAGAAGACTAAAATTCACAGAAACATGTGACACAAGGTATCTCACCTGTAAAACAACAACTATCCAAGTAAGTTTATTGTATCCTTGAAAAAATCCATTCTTTGACAGTTGTTCTCCGTCATAAATGTATACACCCATCAGTCCAAATATGCTACCAAAAAATCCTGAAAGTACAAGATTGATTTAAAAGCTTCAGGTGAAAAACATGCAAACAGGTT
This sequence comes from Pygoscelis adeliae, assembly GCF_000699105.1. Classification (NCBI taxonomy): domain Eukaryota; kingdom Metazoa; phylum Chordata; class Aves; order Sphenisciformes; family Spheniscidae; genus Pygoscelis; species Pygoscelis adeliae. The sequence continues at coordinate 1,842,458 of NW_008824053.1, forward strand.
CCTTGTCCTCAAGGACTGCTCACATATATCCGATTTTAAAATAGGACTGCTACTTGCAATACCATCACGTTCAAATGCAGTCAGTGTTCAGACAGATACTCTCTTTTAAAAGCTTTTTTCCACACTTATAACAACTTTTGACTGTTTCCGTTAGGACATTCTTATATACTTATCTTCCATTGCTTTCTACCGGAATGGGGTGATTTTTGTTTATGGCATATAGCAAAATTCACTTAAACACAATTTCAGGTTTCCCAAAACTAGTCATGACTGAAGGCTGAAGTCACACTATAACCTGGAGAGAAAAACAGGGAAGACTTTCAGTGGAGGAGATGGTCGCTGACGTAGCAAGAGCGGGACTTATCAGTTCGCCAATTCAGACAAGGATCTTGGAAGTGGGATTCTTCTGAACCAGTCTCAAACACCACGAATGTTTACTAGTAGAGACTTAATGTCAAAAGAAGAAATTGAGATGAGATTAAGTTTTATAATTTGGTGAGTATAGTGTTCTTCTATCAGACAGCACACTTTTCCTAATCCCCTCAGGCATGGAAGTAATGCAAGCACCTCCTCTGTGACGGATGGAGGCTCTAGTCCTGAGCAGAAAAGGGAACATTTTTTCCATTCCTTTTCTGTGAAAAGCTGACCTCTATTTTCATCGTGTTTCTTTGCATCTGAAAAGGGCGACATTGTTCTGAACAAAATAAAACCTTCCGTTTGACAAGAAATAATTCTTTTTGTAGACATAATTAAAAATTTAGGTTTCATTCAGATTAAAGCAATTACTTCTATTTTCCAATTGATCTGCTAAAATAAATAAATAAAAACAACTATTCATACACCCCTAATATGATACTGGTATGCATTAAAAACTGAATTTTGCAACAGTTATTCAAATATGTTTTCCAATTTTTTCTACAGTTCTAATAATTCTCTACAGATATGAAAACTAAAACCAGGTTGGACGTATGGTTTTTGTTGTTTGTGTTTTAAGAAAAGCTCTATTTCAAACCTCTTGCTTATGACTGACTTGCTCCTGAATGATACACAGTGTCTTAAGCGGGCAACTATCTTGCACTTGCAGAAAGGATACACTAACGTATTTTTGAAATTGTGATTTCATGTTTTAAATATTTTCTAAAAGCTGTTATCAGGAAACCCTCTATGCAATATCACAAAATTAATTTCAATTTTGAACTGAAAACAACCTTAATAGTAAACAGTCTACTGAGTTTTGTATTGAGGCAAATTAAGCTCACTGACAAAAAAAAAAAAAAAATCAGGTAATTCGATTCTCACTATTATTAGACATTTATGTCTTCATATATCACAGTCCTAGTTATTCATTACCTTGAACAGTTTGTGTTTAGACGCAGTCTGTTCTGATCTCATTGTTTTCACAAAGCAATTACTGGAATATTCAACATATGACCAGGCCAACTATCAAACTAGTGAACTCTTTTTTTTTTTTTCCCACACATACTTTTGTGCACTGTAGAAAAATCTGAAGAATGTTTTAGAAGAAATCATTGATTTTTCAACAATTACGAATGTTTAACTGGAAATTGTTTCAGATATCTGCATTGCTGCCCACCAAAGCGCTTTTAGCATGGAAATTGAGAGTAGTAATAATCAGCTTTCCTTGGCAACGGATTTTACATTGTAGCTCCATCCAGAGCCACAAATCTTACCTTAAATCCTGGACCAAGCCCCAGCCACCCACTCTTCTCTGCCTCCAAAATTCCCTAACATAACCTTTCCTGATGTATCCCCTACACCCTGTTCAAGAAAACTTAGTTTTAATATACACAACTTCAATAAGTACCAGCAGATAGTACGTAGAGGTTTAGATCCCCTTCTCTATCCTCAAGTTTCAAAACATTATGGACATGTAAAAATATTAAAATATAATCAAAATGCAGTCCTGCGTTTTTAACTGAAACCATTTATAATTAAAAGACAGCAGCAGGAAAAGAAAGGAAAAAATATTGCTTGTATTCAGACATTTTGGACCATACCAGTTTTTGACCAACTATGTAATTACAAAAAAAACTACACCACCTCCTGGTTTTTATGGTACTTCGTTATATTCTACCAGACTCAGTACACAGCCCTGATCCACTAAATCATCCTCATGACTTAATTCTACAGTACCGTGGATTTGATCAAGAGTCCGTTCTAAGGTGCTGGAAAGTTCAAATTCTGCTGAAAGCATTTACTCAGATATGCAATAAATAATTATTGCCTACAGGTGAAGACTAGAGGGATTCCAGTAGAGAAAGAAGGGCAACTCTAACAATAAGTTCTGTTTCTGTTGCAAAACAGGAACAAAAGGATATTGCTGATGTCACATTTCCAACCCTATCAACTGGACAAGATTGCTTTGGGGTGAGGGAAAACTCATTCAGGAAAATGGATCAACTCTGTCGCCATTAATATCTAGGGTCTAGAAGACCCAGAACTACTTTGGAAATAGAAGGTATTCTCTTACTGACAATAGGTAAGGGCATTAAAATAGTTAAGATGAATTGCCTTTTGCATATGCCTCTCTCCAGTGATTATACAGACAACTGAAACCAACTGACCTTTGTACTGAAATAATTCATTCCCTCATACATTACCTCAACTTCATTCACAAAGCAAGCAGGTTTTTTTGCATTAAAGGTGCCAACCTATAAAAACCTGCTTACCCAGACATGAGAGAAAAAAAAGTTAATTTTAAAACATCTCAAAACATTTAGAAACATATTTTTATTGTTCCTATATTCTCTAAAAAAAGTTAAAAAAAAAGGAAAAAGGAATACTATCTATATTTATCAGATCTTATGAATTAGTGCAAAAGACTATCATTTTTAAACACAGAGGATACAAAGAATCCTGCATAATATAACATTCTTTAGAAAATTTTAAATACAAATTCCATCGACAGATTCTGTACAAACTTACAGACACTCTATAAGCAAGTTAAATCAAGAACTAGGTTGAGATCAGAAAGCAACTGCTAGAATTCTATCTAGCAGAGTTTATACTCTTGGTTTTAAAAGTATTTTTATGGAGAATACTAAAATGTTGGTGATATTTTTTATTTATATATATATTTTGCACATTTATCTTAATTCTTCAGAACGCAGTATCTCCAAGAGATGACTAAAATTAAACTTACCAAGCTGAATGTTTCTGATCCACACAGACTGCTTAGTTTCCTTTAAAATTTTCTCAAAATAAACCCCAGCAAATCCACTAGAAAAGCATGCTATCAGAACTGCGATCAGGCCTACAAACTGACATCATGCTGAATGTTCCTTAGCAGCTGTTCCTTGAGAGTCTGAAGGCCACTGGATGTAAAAACAATTATACAAATTCACTGATAAAATCAAGTCATGAGCATCTATAAAATGCAAATTTGTTTTCTAACAACAGTAACAGTTACTAAAAACAATCACATGCCTGTCAAGTTTTGTACCTTGCACCATAAATACTTTTAAAGGACTGCAAAGCCATAATTTTTCTTTCTACGTATTTGTAAGGAGTAAAATTGTGCCTGAACTGGGAGAATACCCATCAATTTAAACAGGTCCAGGATTCATGTTTTGTAAGCCGGAACTGTTTCTGAATCCCAGCATGACTCACGGTCATTCACAGTCACCAACTTTTGCCACCCAACAGTTAGTTACCTTACAAATGTAAGCACAGTTAGAAACCCATTTACAGCAGCTGGTTTTAAGATGGGGTGAATTGTCTTTTGCATGTGCCCCTCTTCAGTGATTGTGCAGATGACTAAAACAAGCTGAAATTTATGAAGCTAAATCCTGCAATACATCTAATGCTAACAGAATAAAATGCAATGCCATAGACAAAAACATACTGAAGAGTCTGTTAATTACTCTCAGAATGTTTTGTTCTCATTTTCAATTATTAAATTTGAAAATTCTATAAAATTTAATCCTCCAAATTTTTTCAAATCCTTAAGTTTTAAAATAAAAATTTCTAGGATATGCTAAAATCTGCTAAAAATTCTTAGAATAGTCTCATCCCATGATCCTGCCCTCTGAAAACTACAAACTCCTGTACCTGCACTATTTAGAACAGAGACCAAGTTTGCCTCTTGAAACAGTTCAAGTAAATTTGCCATGCTGGAACCGTATCACAAGGTGAGCAGCAGGATTGTGCTGGCACAGAAGATCAGTGAATCCCTAGTGTCTGAAGAAGCATGCTAATAAATACTGCTCTCACTGTTATTTGCAGGTTGCTCCAGAGGCCCCGTCACATGCTACGGTAGAGCACTGGGACACAAAAGAGGTGTTATCTTCGGCCTTTGAACGTTTCTGGTGTCCTCCAGCCCTGGCCAGCTGTGATTCATAGCTCCTGACCACACTCTGGCACTCGTGTGCAGCTGGTAGAATCAGAAAGCTGTATAACCAGTACAGATATCCATGTTCCTTGAATAAATACATTAAGTAAACACAAACCACCTGTTAATATTTACCTGCACAAATGCCACTCCCGTCATCAATATCACTAATGAAAGCCACTGGTATACACCCAATTTCTTGCTCAACATGGACACAGAAAACAATGCTGTGGTAAGAATTTTCAGTTGGTATGTAACCTAGAAGAACCCAGAAGAGTTACTACCACATAATTCATGGGGTTTTTTGAAACTTACAGAGAAATCCAAATGTACAATACCTGGTATGTGGCTGCATCTAGGTTTGACAATGCTACATACAGCAAGTTATTCTGAAGAGTATAAATTCCTGAAGGAATAGCAAGTTTAAGAGTTTCCATGGGTTTATTAAGGATTTCATCATGTAGCACTCTGTTCAGAGTCTGTAAATTGCACTCTACCCAAAGAAACAATAAAAGAAATAGACATTTACTAAAAGGAGGAAAAAAAAAAAGAGATGTAGCAATGTTCTGTTCTTAAAGATTGTTGCCCCCTTTTTATAGCTATCACTGCTATCAAGACCTCAAAATACTATCTATGTTTGTTTGACTTTCATAAGCCTCATATATGTAAGAAAAAAAGGCTGCAAAGTGTCTTCCTGTAGCCTGGAATATCAGAACTAGAACAATTATTCAAAATACTTTAAGTAAAACTCATTGAAACCATATCAGTACTTGAAGATGATATGTTAAGGAGTATCACCTAAAAACTGCACATTTAGAAGCCTACAGAGTCATCAATATTTATGCATATACAATGATATTTTCAAGCTGTTGAAGATCAAACATATATGTCAAGGAACCAGATAAATTCAGTATAAGATGTACAAAATAAGACCTAGAGTAAATCTGAATATACTTTTTTTGAGCTTAAAACTCTGCTTCTTCCTGTAGTAATGGAATTGCTTCCTCCCTTCTGCATCTACTGTTTATTATAGGCTTCTAAATTGTCATTCATGCTTTGGACACACTTAAAGCTTTTCATTTTTTCCTACTTCTACATATGAATTTCTTAAAATGCCTGAGCAAACACAAGCTTCAAGCTGTTAGTAGAAAATTTATTCTTGCGCTCCTCAGTATCCACATTCTTTAAAGAGAACCCTCTTCAGCAAGTATACAGTATCTTGTATCGTGTGATGAGGAGTGAAGTATGATTAGTGTCTTTCCAAGACTATTTCCTACACGAGAAGGTAAATGCTTTGTTGTATGCCTGTACTCACATGGCTGCTTTGCAGTTGCCACTACAATACAGCATATTGATTAGGAAAATTACTTGGTGCAAAATTTGACACATACGGCTGTCTTTGTAGACCAACAGAACACAGGCCAAAATCTTCAGAAGTTCAGCAATAACTACTGCAGTAGAGGATAAGTAACGAGGTCCTTCTTCTTTCAGTGTCCGAGAATAACGCATGGTCAAGACTAAACTTGTGGTCTGAAAAACCAGGATGCCCAAGGAAAGGTATTTTAAATTGGCAGACATTTCTTGACTTTTCTTCTTCCTGAAACAGAAAAAAAAAACCCAAACAAACCCAGGCTTAAAAGGTAATATTGCAGATAGATGTTTCCCTTGGGAATCAACATATTAAAAAAAGTTATCCAGGGAGCTCAGCCAGAGGCAAACAACAAACCTAATCCAATATTTAAAAAGAAAAAGGAGATTAACACTTTAAAAATGTTTTTCAACTACATGATTAGCAATGGGGAAGCATATCAGAATATTCAGAGAAGTGATAACTAATAGAGAAATGAAATGAAATATTTCTTATCTGTAATAATAATAATAATAAAGTGAAATAAACTAATAATTAGCTTTCCAGTAACGGTTTCACAAAAGAAATCTCCCAAGTTAAATCAGTCATGGATTTCTTTATGTAGGCGAAGGCTCAGAAGGTATTTTCAAAGTGAAAAAGCCCCACACTGCGGCATTTTACAGAATGGCCAGTACCCCTGCTGCAACGAGCTATTCCCAGACTGAAGAGATGTTCTCATTCTTCCACCTCTCCAAAGTTCTTCAGGTTGCAGTCTCTGCCTTGCAGATGACACAGTGCCAGCACAAGACAAGGTGAGGGTTGAGCTGCTTTAAATGAAAATGAGAGGCGTGCCCGATGCTGAAGGAAAAGGAGAGTGGTGGGAAAACAGGGTTGGATAGGAAGACGTGGGATGGAGGAGCTGCAGGGGAGACAGCACTAAACCTGTCCTGCTGATTATCCTGCTCAGAAAAAATTAGTTGAATATACATGACTAGGTGACTGCACCTACTTTCTCATACTGCACCGACTACCACAAACCTTACGTTAGTAAAGCTGTATCCTTATCTCTACAATGAACTTTCGGCGAGCTGACGTGGTTTTCTTTGCCTTTGTCACCAGTTAAAGCAGTAACTTAGTGCAGGAGGCTAATAGAGAAAGCAATTCTCATTTTGCAAGCACAATATATTGCAAGGAAATTAAAAAATGCATCACTGCTATTCAGAATATTATATAATTTTCTGCTATTCATATTAAGTAAGAAGAATTTCCATACGCACAGAAATTAATGCTTTCTATAAAAAACTAACTACTACCACCTCCACTGCCCACATATTCAAAAACAGAGCAGTGTTTTATAATGCCAAAGTAAAATCAAATCAGTAATTAAAAGTTAACAAATATGTTTTCAAGTAAAAGAAAAACAGTAACAAGTCAAGACAATGAATGCGGTTCTCACTTTTAGAAGTCTAGAGATGGCGTAAGCAGTACTTATTGGATGCATATGCCAGAACTGTCCCTATGCATGTTCTACACCTACAGGCACACAAGTTTTGACTCATTAACTATCTAGTTTTGTACACACTGCTGAAGTATGTGCTGGTACCTATAAATATTTGTAGCTGAAACTGAAGCTGTTTCTTGCTGACTGCATTTCTCTAGCTCAAGATGCATTTAATAACAATTTTCATTGCTATTTTTTCAGAGATCTGGAGAGCTGTGCTATTCAAATATTTCTGACTTGCCTATATCTTGTCTCTAAGCATTAATAGATTTTCTCCAGTCAAGTATACAGAGTCAAATTAATACCTATATGGCACGGATACTTAAGAGACATTGCAATAACCTGCAAACAAATACGAATTGCCAACAGCCACAGAGATAGGAAGTACATGCTTGTATCCTACACAATAAAAATGTTTCCCTTAAGAATCATATGGCTGTAAAAATATTTGTAAAAGCATATTGGCAAAGGAGGAAGTAAAAGATGCCAGGATACAGAAACTGAGGAAGAAAGAGACAAGGATTCCCTTAAGGAATCTTAATAGAAGATACTTTTGTATGAACTATGATCTCATTTTACTTGCTGAAGAAACAAATACTAAAGATGCAACTGCACTGGACAATACAAATCAGGCAGAAATGTAAAGCACGAAGGAGAAGCTGCAGACAACATTCAAGATTTGCTAACTTTTTCCACAGGTTCTGGTGGAATAACCCTTTACAGGAGGATGTTAACTGTGGAATTACGCATCCCCAACAACAAAAGGGAGAATATCAGTTAGTCAAAGAGGAACATCTTTGAAGAATAGACTTGCCATGGCTGAGAACAAGGAGGAGAAACAGAAGAACGTTCTGGTGAAGGGACAAAGAGGGGACATGCAAGGTCAGAGATCATAGTCTGGAGAAATACCAGCAGCATAGAGAAGAGAGAGGGAGAAAAAGGGAAAGCAAGAAAAAAAACAAAAACAAAACCCAATCCACTGAGAGAAAATACAGAACTGAACTGCATGAAAAGCTCTGCCTCTGCTACTGGAGAAAACTGACATTGCAAAACGCACATTTATGTGAGCCAACCTGCACAAACAATTTCTTCCACCTTTTCCATCTACCTCATTTTTTAGTATTGAAACCTGACAATCTGGAAACACAAAGAGCAATATATGGTTAAGATGAACAACACTAAATTTCATGGAAGCACACTTAAAGATAAATAAGTTTTTAAACTTTTTGGGTTTCAGTTTTCAAAATGCTTCTGAACAAAATACAGATAATGGGAACACACCTCTCTCCTGAACTCGGCCCCAAATTTCTGCATTCTGTGAGCTTGTGAAGTGACAAAGGGTTTTACAAATGTCCAAAATTCTCAGAGATCAATTCCTCAACCTTCAAAACAGGCCACAATATCAGAAAAGAATGTTCACATGAATTTCTTGCTGAAATACAACCATCTATTTACTAAGCAGCTTAAAATGTAATTTTAAAAGTTAATCACCGATACCTTGTTTATGAGCAAATATCAAAGCATTCAGCATGAAAACATACCAACAAGGACAACAGTTTAATAAGCCCATCAGCAAAGCCATAAGAAACACATACCACAATATTACCTTGAACTACAGTCTTTATTAGTAATCATGATAAAAAAAGGAACTTTCCCCAGACAATGTGTCTCAAAAAGGTGCCAGTAGCAGGAAACATTTCTTCACCATAATTCACTAAAGCAGTTTCTGTTTCCAAAATTCACACAAAACAGACTTTAAGTGTCCAGCGTGATAGCTGAAATAACGGTATTTGTTAAAAGTTGTCCTGTCAGTGCTCAGCAAGACAGGCTTGTAGAGAACAAGTGTGTGAAGTTTCACGCTGTACTTACAAATAGTTGGTTCACAGAGCAGGAACGAGAGTCCTGAAACTTAGGTATGCCGATAAATAACCACCCTCTACTGAGCACATATAGTACCTTATCAGCTCTCCCTGTCCCTCTTCCTTTCTTTTAGAAGAGCTGCATATCAGTTCGTAGAACTCAGTGCAAACTGCGGACTGAATCCAGAAAAGGAGCCAAGTGCTGGACTTCAAACAGTTGAACTGTCTTCAACTGCAGCTTCACAGCAGGTTTAGAGTTACAGATCACTACCAGAGGTGTAACTGCTCTCTTCCAGCCATGAGCTCCTGCTACCCTCACCGCAACAGACTGTGCAGTCACATACTAAATGAACTATTGTCTTCAGTAACAGCCCACACTTCGATTGTCTTCAACCAATAATGAAATGAAAGTTCCCAACGCGTTTCCTGTAGAGAGGTACCACCAGATTTCTTACTGGGCTTTGGACAGACTACTCAGTACTCTGCAGGATGCATCTGTTCCAAAAATCAGATTTAGGTTTGCCAATTCAAAGACTGGAAGTTGAGTGGTTGCATTAACTCAGTGACTTTTGAGCTGTATCTTACAGTGAGAGGTGCTAAGTACCTGCAACTCATTGACCGTAGTAGCCTGTCACATCCATTAACTCAGTGACTAGGCTCATTATTCTTTTATTAGTCTAGGCAAAAAAAAGTAAACTGATTCTGTGTAGTTTATTCAGTATACCACGTGGACACACCCTACAGCCAGCCATACTGAAGGCAGGGGAAAGGTTAAAGGCAGGTCTATATGGAAAGTCAACATGCAGTAAGGCAAGATGGTATGTACGGCCATGTAACATTCAACTTCAGTACACAGGGGTGGATAAAATGCAGATGGATACTACGTGAAGAGTTGTTCTTAAAAGTATGAAGGAAGAGGACCCTGGAAAGGTTCGCCTTCAGCTCAAAGCATCATACTGTGCAAACTCTGAAAAATACCTGTTCAAAGGAAGCAGATTTTTTTAAAGTGGAAAATTACATATTTCCATTTCATAATATTCATTTAGACAAAATTAATAAATTTCTGACTTGCAGATTTTCATCTCCCTTAGTAATTTCTCCACCACAGGCTAAAATTTCATATTTTACATTTTATTTTTATATCGTCCCTACACTTTCCCTCCTAAAATACAATTCTAATGTTTGCAGATGAAATATATTAGGCCAAAAGAAACACAATCAATTTGACTTAATGAAAAGTAAACATACCATATATATTTTATTTTCCTCTATCCATTCTTAACAAAACTCGCTGATATTAATCAGGGTTTACTACATGAGCAACAAGAAGATTACAGGACTTTTCTTAACCTTAAGATTTTGTCTTTTAAAGATCTGAAGGTACAAACTTTTGAGCTCCTCAGCTGCTAAATATCTACAGTGACAGAATCTTATGCAAAATTAAGGATTAGTTTATGAATTTATCCTAGTCTTTAGTTTGTAGGAGGTCTCAAAATCTGACAGAATTACTTTAGTTTGAGGTATCTAGAACACTAAAAAAAGAGAACTCTAGAAGGAAACGGGCCTAATTTATTTTAAATACTCTTTAGTTAAACTTTAGAGACTAGAGACTGTCTTGAGACATTTTCCAAAGATGGTTGGAGTTATACTGCACATTATGGAGATCTTTCCAGCAAGCACGGCCTCACACCATCTGCAAGAAGAAAAGAGCAGGGGCAACTCCAGAGATCCAGGCACTCCCAAAATTCACACCATACTGATACAAATATATTAAGACAAAGTGAGCACAGAACTGTTAAGACTCAACTTTGCCTGACATGAAGTATCTAGTTCATTAGCATGACTCACTGAAACTTTAACGCTGGGGTGCTTTACATTTTCAGGTATTATTTTATAATTTTATTTTTATTTATTTTATAAATAATCACTATTATATTCTGCATTACATTTCATTAATTCAGCCTGAATTACTAAGAAAGCTTTTCTTACAGTCACTGCAGCTGGCTCACTTTTTATTATATTCATTAAATTTAATTTTCCTTAAATTTCTGAAACTTCAAGGGAACAGCAGAGAAAACTTGAAAAAAAGAAATCAGCATCCAAAAAATCCCAAGCACCCAACACTATCTCAAGAAGTAGCTAACACAACAAAAAGAAGCAATTAACAATGAATTCCAGTAAGTCACGTGACAAAAAAGCTGGTTAAATTCACAGATTAAAATAGCAACATGCTTTCTGTCAAATGGCTGAGCAATCCACAGTAGAAGTCATGCATACGATTACTGCCAGGTAACAGATGTGACAGGCTACATTACAGTCAATGAGTTGCAGGTACTTAGCACCTCTCACTGCAAGATACAATTAAAAAGTCACTTTAAATAGTTTCGGGGTACCTACGGTCATGATGTCTATGAATCACGTCCATTTACCACTTACCACTGGCCCATCTTTAGAACAAGTCCACACAGATAAAATGAGAGGAATTCACGACAGAGGGAAGGTAAAAGGCACCGCTGGTTTAGGCTCCCATCCTGCGATTTACACCTCACTGGCAGAGCCTAGGACTCTACGCAGGCACAAAAGCAAAGGCCTTCCTAGGCGCTGGCCTAGGGATGCACCATATGGAAGACAAACGCATACAGAGTAACAGAAAATGGTGAAATGAGGCCTTTCCAACAGGCTACAGAGTTAACGTCTGTATTAATTTCTACCCATTTACCAAAAGATTTGACATGAAAATAACTTCTACTGGCAACTTTTCTTTACTCCTCCCTACTCTGTCACAAGGAAAGTTAAACGTAAAAAAAATAAATAAATTACTAACTGCTATTATGCTTCCAATCTTCACAGTGATGGCATTATGTGAACTACATTCCTTCCAGCCTGGCTGTGAAATGTTTTCACTGCTAACGGTCTTTTAGAGTAAAAAGCCAAGTTACAGGAGTTATTGCTAGTGCTAGCTCTTATTCCATTTTATGATTAACAAGTTTAAGACTGCTTCACCAAACAAAAGGCACTTGCACATTAGTTAAAACACAAAGCCAAACAGAAGCAGACAACCAGCCTCTTAAAACTGCAAAAGGCAAAGTTTTAAGTTTTGTGTGCCAGTCCTCCAAGTTCTATGTCTGGGATCTGCCAGAAAATAAGCACTGATTGAGTCTGCCTTACAGAAAGAAAAACAGAGTGGAAAGTAAAGTACACTATTTCATTTCAGTGGAACAGGTACGCACACACTTTCTGGGTATTTGCTTTGTAATCAACATAGCAGATTAAAGGACCAGGATTGTGTTCTCACATTTCTCAAATGAAATGTAAACCCAGTGCTGATGCTACACCTAATGAAATATAATAAGCTGGCAACAAAGAGGAAAAGCACAATTGGAAGGTGGAGCAAGAGCTAGCTTACAGAACCTGAAGAATCTATTTTTATAAGACTGCCTTCTACGCTTTCACACATGCATTGCCCTCTTCCCTGTTGGATAACACACAAGTAACATGCTACCTTCTGTAACACAACTACATTCCTCAGAGGAAAGTTTATTCCATAAACCTTCTTTCTATTGGACTCAATATAGCCTTCTTTTTACCAAAAGTAGTATCTAATACAACAAGTACTTTATGTACAGAAATAAATGGATGGAAGGCACCTCAAGAAGTTCCATAAGGCCAAGTGCAGGGTCCTGCACCTGGGTCGGGGCAATCCCCAATATCAATTCAGGCTGGGGGATGAAGGGGTTGAGAGCAGCCCTGCCAAGGAGGACTTGGGGGTACTGGCAGATAAAAATTGGACATGAGCCAGCAATGTGCGCTCGCAGCCCAGAAGGCCAATCGTGTCCTGGGCTGCATCCAAAGCAGCGTGGCCAGCAGGTCGAGGGAGGGGATTCTGCCCCTCTGCTCTGCTCTGGTGAGACCCCCCCTGGAGTACTGCGTCCAGCTCTGGAGCCCTCAGCACGGGAAAGACACGGACCTGTTGGAGCGAGTCCAGAAGAGGGCCACAAAAATGATCAGAGGGATGGAACACCTCTCCTATGAAGAAAGGCTGAGAGAGTTGGGGTTGGTCAGCCTGGAGAGGAGAAGGCTTTGGGGAGACCTTATTACAGCCTTTCAATATATAAAGGGCGCTTTTAAGACAGGGAGAGACTTTTTACCAGGGCCGGTAATGTCAGGACAAGGGGCAATGGTTTTACACTGAAAGAGGGTAGATTTCGATTGGAGGTAAGGAAGAAATTTTTTACGATGAGGGTAGCGAGACACTGGAGCAGGTTGCCCAGGGAAGTTGTGGAAGCTCCACCATTGTAAATGTTCACAGTCAGGCTGGACGGGGCTCTGAGCAACCTGATGTAGTGAAAGATGCCCCTGTCCATGGCAGGGGGGTAGGAACTAGATGATCTTGGAAGGTCCCTTCCAACCCAAACCATTCTACGATTCTATGATAAATATCCCAGATGGTACTGAGGGTGCATAGACCTTTCCGAATCTAGTAAGTGCTGCTGAACTGGGTTATGAGCAAGATTTTTCATACATATGAATATTTTACTGCCAAATTTGGACCGCTATCATTCAACAATGCATTTCTTTCTCCCCCACCCCTCCCAATATGTAATCTTTCATGTCTGTGTAATTTTTTTTTATAAGCCATAATGTTAAAAACATTTCTAATAACCTTAAACCTTGTATTTCTCACTTTAAAATGTCACTATTAATGTTTTCCATCTTCCTCATACCTGATACCGGTTTCTTCTTCGCTCCCTCCCATAAGCTACCTATTACTTGACAGCTGTTCCTCCCCAAACACATGGCACTTTTCAAATAAACCGCTGCAAATCACTTATTTTAAAGTTTACTTTGCTCTTTCTTGTTTTTCAATTTGTTACTCATTCTTCTTGCTGGATACATTATAATGTGTATTAAGCACACTACGGAAAAAAAAAAGCTATGTTTTTCTTAGAGCTTGTATTCTTCTTCAGAAGCGTTATTAAAAGCAAATCCTCTAGCAAAGTTTCTTCCTTATTCTTCTAGCAGAAACTGAGTAACAAAGATTTTTTTCACATGAAAGTTTCCTTCAGGCAGCATTTCCCATTTCTCCATTTACATTAAAAAAATTCTTAACTGGTGAAAAAAATTAAAAACATCACTGCATTCAAGTAATATTTTCAGGACAAGGATATCAGGCACAACACAGTAGAACACTGGTGGACGTTGCTCCTGCAATGTCATCTAGGTCCCTAGCCACAACCCTACCTCGGCCTTTTTAAAATCAAGCAGATACTTTTCAGCACTGGCAAGTGCACTCATGCACAGGGTAGTTACACATTAAATTGTAACTGCTAAAGATCAATCAATGATTTCTTTTCAACTTTGCTCCAAAAACCTAGGCTCTTCCAAGGAGAGTGGAGGCTGTATCAGTGATTGACTAGCCTATCGCTCAACCAGGAAATTCCGCCACTGCCAAGTCTAACAAAGGGAATGCAATTACCTGTTAACTAACACCTAATTTCAGACAATGCTATAAATTGCTTGGGACTCAGGTAAGGTTTTCTTACACGTTGACAGAAAACCTAGCAGAAGGGGAACTTAACACTGCTGAGTTTTTTTATGATCTCACAAAGGTTTTTTGTTTGTTTTTTTCTTTTGTGGGAAAAATACCACACCATTCTAATCTATGTATCAGACAGGAAAAGTTGGGCATTGTGAATCTTAAATGTGAAATTTGTGGCTAAATACTCTCTGAGCCCACCCCACCCCCTTTATCCTTTACCCCAAACCTAAGAATCCGAAGATCAGATTTCTTTGACTGATGAGAATTTGGTTTGATGAATATTAAAGAAATCACACGTTGAATATAAATATTCAGCGTTCAGGAAATTCAGGCTCTCATTAAGTTAAATCTAACACCAGTATTTCTTGTAAGATGAAGTCTTCAGCTATGTGCACAGTAGCGCAATAGTTTTATATTGACGTAACAGTCATTAAACCAAACTCTGCCTGCCAGCATAGAAATTTGATACAACCTGCCTTAACTGCCTCTCTCTTTTTCAAACAGTACATACACTGCATTCATTGTACAGATCACGGTATAGAGAGATCCTAGTAGTCACATTCAGATTCCGTGAGCAAGGAGGCATTCAGTTCTTAGTTTTAGTTCAAATGCCCATCCCTCCTCAAGCGCACAGGAGTGCAATGCCATGAACTGAAGCACTGCCCGAATGCAACTCCTGCAGATGTATCAAGCCAACAAAGGAGCTTGGTTTAAGGTGCTGAAAGACTGAACATTGAATACAGCTGGGGTTCAGCTACAGCTTACACTTAGACTATTTACGAATTACTAATCAAGTCTGGGTGCTCGAGGCAATGCAGCCACCCTCAGTCAAGGTGACCTAGTTTGAGTAGAGTAACATAAACTAGATACTACAGTGAAAATAAATCTGTAGACACTTATTGCAGAAAGCTAATAATTACAAATAAAATTAGTCAGCTGAGCAGTGTACTGAAGGGGTATGAATATACGACAAGAAGGTTCAAAAATTCAATGGGAAAATCCCGAACTCCTAACCATCTCACGTTATTATGCTAGATCCTAAGAGGTACAGATCTTAAGAATCTCTCCTCCCCTCTAGAGACACCCTCTGTCGATGTGACCCAGCTGTGCAGCCTCCTGAGTTCCAATGAAGGCACTGAGCCTGCGCAAGCAGCATGCATATGGGCATGAACCGAAGTAACTGGCGAAGAATAAGCCCAAGCAGCAAGCCATTCAAGAATAATAAGAGAGGAATAACTACATCTAGCAAGCCTGTCCCAAAGATCAAGTATGCATGGCCCTCACTTAACACTGCCAAATCTGGAACTGTTTAAGCATACACATGTGATTTGATTTCCCTAGGTACCTGGTTCAGATGATCCCTGCCTTTTTCTTGCTATTGCAAACAGCAGCATAACTAGCATAAGGAATTAGGCTGTGCAGGCAGCCTGTAGGATTGTTAAAGACATAGTCACTCCTAACAATACATTGCTCTAAATAGAGCAAATTGATACTTACTACCACCATAGCCTTTCCCAAAACCAGTATTTTTGCTACGCATTCCACTTCTACAAACCAGAACATCACGCATCCTGAATCAATGAATCCTTATCTCCTAGAACTGTAATTTTCAATCACAAGTTCTCACAATGCCTAACAATGTACAAGGGAATCATGAGCTACGGTTTCTAAAGGAAAAGGTTGTTGTAAATCAGTTTCTCCCCAACTATCACCTCCCTCAAACTCACCCTGCAGCCTCTAGAGAAATTTAATATTGCTTGTTCTTTTATAAAAGAAAAGCACGGGCCACAGAGCTAGAGTCTACTCTAGCAAACTGTCTACACAGCAACGGTTTTTGTGGAGCAGGTCCCGTGTACTAACTTAACAGAGAAGAGCCAAACAGGTCAGGCTCAACTCAGTCCACACACGAGGAGTTCAGATGAGTCAAGTGCAGCGCCTATGGAGAAAGGCAACCCCACAGATTTTGGGAGAAGCAGTCCGTCACCTAATGTTCATTCTAAACCCCATTTTGTCAGTCTGCACATAGGTCCTTTGAAAAGCAAGGGTTGCCTTAGATCCCAACCCCCCTGTGTAGAGGCCACCGTGACAGATAAGCTTCCCACTATGGTGCTCACTCGGTTTTAGAAAGGTTTGTTGCATGTTGTTCTTTATGTCCCAAATAGCACATCCCTCCGTTGCAGAAGGCAGTCTCAGTCTTCTCCCCCTAGTCATTCCTTACAAATCTTTCCTCTGGTATCCAAGTCTTCCTCGCTCTCATTTAAAATATAGTTTATAGGATTCAATAAAATGAAACAACTTAGAGTACCTTTTGGTGCTTATCTTTTACCTTCCAGTCTACTCCATAATATGTATTGTCTTATTATGTTCATTATCTCTGCATCTCCTGGTTTTCTGACTTAACCATAAGCTTTGTACCGCCAGAGTGTTTCTCATTTCAAAAAACCAGTATGAAATCGCGATGCCATGAAAATACTTATGAAGGGCGCATTTCTGTTAACTTCCCGTACGGCACTACATCAAGCACAGCGAGCACCTCCTCAGCAGAGCACCAGCCGCACCTACGCCCAGAAGAAGCCCAGCAAGTGACCCGCAACCTTAGCGACGACGACACAGCTGCTGACCAGACCCGTAACCCTTCCCAACTTCACAGACAGCTGCTTCCCCTCACTAACTTCACCTTCACCCCTCCCCTCCCTCCTCCCCAGACCGTTCCACTCACAGACGTTTCTCTCAGCATCTCCTCAATCCCACCCTTCCCCTCCCAGGCCTGCTCCCACAGCCCGGCTTCCCCCCCCACCCACCAGCCCCCAACGCCTCCCCCTCCCACACCCGAGGCCTCCCTCAGGCTTCTTCCCGCCCCCCCCGGCCCGCCCCCCCCGG
>NW_008824053.1:1860344-1876914 GCF_000699105.1 Pygoscelis adeliae
CTGCCCGGCAGCGCTGCCTCCTCCGCCCGGGGACGGAAGGATGCGGGGAGCTTCGCCGAGAAAAGTCTCTCGGTAGGGGTATTTCTGCAGCGAGCGACACGAGTGTTTCGTATGAAATCCATGATAAATTTATTAAGTGCAAGGCTAGGTCGAATTAAGGTACGGACCTCTCGAGAGAGAGCCTTATCGCGTGTTCCAAAGAAAGAAATTGTCCACCAAATTTTGAAGATCGTATTTAGGCAAAACTCCTTTATGCTTCAATTACAGCTTCAGATACTTAGGTTGATTTACTGATGGTTGGCAAAGGATAGTGTGTCCTGCACGGCGTATCAAAAACAGGTGAAATCCTGGCCCCGCTAAAGTTGGTAGCAGAACTTGAATGGAAATATATTTCATCAATTACAGTTGTAAACCATGGGAGACAAGCATACCACTAACACATGTAATTTTAATCCTAGGTGCGTGCTCAGTAAGACACTAATTAGAGGTATGCTTTAGGAGAATGCACTTTGTCAACACCGAACAAGCTGAGCCCACGGCTAGCGCGGATGCAGGAGCTGTAGGAGCGGCAGTGCCGTGGCCACGCCGCTGCTAAGGAGGTGCCAGAGCAATGGGTCACTGCCCAAGCAGAAGGCGGCTCTGGCAGCTCCCGAAGAATTTCCTGCGCTCCTGAACTCAAAAATGGGCCGTGGTCTTTGCTGTGACCACATTTACTGTACCTGCTTGCAGCTGTCAGTATGGTTCTTGAAATTAAAAATTTCAGGTATATTGGGTATCGCAGGTTAGACTAAATACTTGAGAAAAGGAGCCAAGATACTATCAGCTTTATGAACTTAATTAAATTTCCATTCCTTCCCAAGGGAAAATGCATTGTTTTTCAGCAGGTTTTAGACTATCGGCCTAATCTGGGGCGCGCTGCCTCACATGCTTCTCTACAGAACTCCAGGTATTTGCAATCAGTTTGGACAGAGTTCAGCATTTCTTTGCTCTGAGCTGTTTGGCTTCTCTAATGAATAAACTTTAATTAACCCCCAAAAATTTCAGTCCCATGGAGTATTTTTTTTTGCTTTGCAACCTCCATATTGAACTTGCATTTGATTACAATAGACTAAAACCAATACTCTGATAGTATTTCAGCATCTTTTCTTCTGTCCCATGGAGGACTGCTTATCAGATGTTTACGTTAGCCTTATTTTACGCGATGATGACCGGGCACGGTGCTCAGTTTGCATATACAACAACTTTTTTTTACCTCCTCCGCTTTGGTTAACAACCAAGTATTTTCCAAGTATTTGTTTGTTGCACCAATCAGATTTCAGGTAGATGTTCATCGCATTCCCCATCGGAAATAAAAAAAAGTCATCTAGGTAGGGTACAATATGTTCTCTTAAAATGGGGCCTAAAACACTGGCAAAACTAATGATATCTACTAATGACTAAAACCAAAGGTAAACTAATGAGAGGCATGACATACTAGCTAGAAATACAACATAACAGCCAAGTAGCATCTGCCAATTTGACTTAAGGGTATTTTTTTTTTCTTACATCAAGTAATTAACCTAATATTACTGAATATGATCCATGTCTAGGATGCCAAGCAACTCTTCAGAAGTTCATATAGACCATTTTGATGTAGCAGCAGAGAGAGCAAAGGCACTCAAAACACTGAATAACAGCAGGAGTCGGGGAGTGGAATGTTTCCCAGCAGAGCTCTATAAAAAAAAAAGAGAGCAATTTGATAAACCCAATTCAAAATACTTCTATTTATTACTATTATAAAAACATAGAAAGTTTCAGAGAAATCTTTTCCTACTAGCCTCTTCTATTATGTAGACACTTCTGATGTTAAAAGATCGTGTGCCACATCCATACTACACGTAAATCAACGTGTGTTTGGTTTTCAACTGATAGGCAGGATCAAAAGTATAAAGCACTTATGTCATCCCACTTTTCCTCATTTTTGTTGATACTATTCCCATTTATTACGTTGCACATGTATCTCAAACATTTATTCAGATATAGGAAATCTGGCAGATACCTCACAGTATAAACAATATTTCCAGTTTTATCCAATATGTATAAGAAGAAACAAGTAGAAACTACAAAAAGGAAAAGTGCTTACCACTTGACTGCCGCCCGAGGAATGTGGATTCTGAAAACAAACACACAAATAAATCTAGAAGTGTTCCCACCCAATGGTTTTGAATACAGTTTTGCCTGTGATCAACAACATTTTAATAGCTTAACCCACAGCATGGTTTTAACTTGTTCAAGTGGAAAGTAGCTTTACATAGATAAAGTACATAGTTTTAGTTACACACACTCTCATCTTACATCTGAAAATTTCAGCTAGAATTGATGAAAGGGCAAATGTCTGTTTTTCTCTCATTTCATTATCATATTCCATACAGAATTTTCCACCCCTATAGTTGAAAGAGGATGTTAAAAATTGATGTGTACGGGGGGGGGGGGGGGAAAAAAAAAAAAAAAAAAAAAAAAAAAAGAAAGAAAAAAAAAGAAAGGAGAAAAAAAAAAGGCAAGTGGAAAACCAGGTAACCTGCCAGTGAAAAACATAACAATCTAGTTTATAAAAAAAAAAAAAAGCGAAGGATTATCTGAGCAGAGGACAGCAAAATGTAACAAGGCCACTAACTGGAATGTGAAGCAAGACAGATTCAGATTTAAAATATAACTGATACTGAAATAGCTTTCTTAGGCTGAGGCCGTATTTTCCACAGTGATTTCTTTAAATGTGCTGTAATACAAACAGAACTAATACAGAATGTTCTCTTTGGGCCAAATCATCCCGAAATTGCTCTATCAACCACCCCAGTTCTTTGTTTACTAAGATAAGAAGATGAAAATGCTGTGATGAAAGTATTCTTACCGGTTTCCCAGAATAAGTGCTTCCTGAGCTAGAGGAGCCCTGTAAAATAATTATAGACCATTTATTTTTGTTGTACGAGACTCCTAGTGAATTGTGTCCAAAGAGCACACAGCAGTCTTGAAAATGCCGTAGATATTAGTCGTTTTGATACTGACTTTGATTTTACCTTTTTCCTTGCACTTTTTTCCCTATTTTAATTGAATGGTCTCAAGTAAGCACAGCTATGTCCACTTTATTCCACGAACAGTTTCAGAGGATTTTCAAAGCAACATATCATTGACTGAACTACAAAGTTTGAAACTGAAACAGTTATCCTGATATTTAAATACATCATTCTTAATAGAATGATCCAAGCATGTTCCTGTGAGTAAGTAACAGAGTATTATCAAAACTTTGCTATGGGAGGAATGAATGCTGCCTCATCCTAAGGTTCAAATTTGAACAAAATATTCCAATTTTTATTGGTCAGTTTTCTCAGACATTTACCATTGTAACATCATTTGAAATTTCACACTCGTTATTGTTACCTATTTTAAAAACCAATATCCATATCGAGTGCACCCTCAGCAAGTTTGCAGATGACACCAAGCTGAGTGGTGCGGTTGACACGCCAGAGGGACGGGATGCCATCCAGAGGGACCTGGACAAGCTGGAGAAGTGGGCCCGTGTGAACCTCATGAGGTTCAACAAGGCCAAGTGCAGGGTCCTGCACCTGGGTCGGGGCAACCCCTGGTATCAGTACAGGCTGGGGGATGAAGGGATGGAGAGCAGACCTCCCGAGAAGGACTTGGGGGTACTGGTGGGTGAAAAGCTGGACATGAGCCGGCAATGTGCGCTCGCAGCCCAGAAGGCCAATTGTATCCTGGGCTGCATCCAAAGCAGCGTGGCCAGCAGGTCGAGGGAGGGGATTCTGCCCCTCTGCTCTGCTCTGGTGAGACCCCCCCTGGAGTACTGCGTCCAGCTCTGGAGCCCTCAGCATGGGAAAGACACGGACCTGTTGGAGCAGGTCCAGAGGAGGGCCACAAAAATGATCAGGGGGGTGGAACACCTCTCCTATGAAGAAAGGCTGAGAGAGTTGGGGTTGTTCAGCCTGGAGAGGAGAAGGCTTTGGGGAGACCTTATTGCAGCCTATCAGTACTTAAAGGGGGCTTATAAAAAAGATGGGGGCAGACTTTTTAGCAGGGCCTGTTGCGACAGAACAAGGGGGAATGGCTTTAAACTAAAGGGGGGTAGATTTAGCCTAGATAGAAGGAAGAAAATTTTTTACACTGAGGGTGGTGAAACACTGTCCCAGGTTGCCCAGAGAGGTGGTGGATGCCCCATCCCTGGAAACATTCCAGGTCAGGTTGGACAGGGCTCTGAGCAACCTGGTCTAGTTGAAGATGTCCCCGCCCGCGGCAGGGGGGATGGACTAGATGACCTCTAGCGGTCCCTTCTAACCCAAACTATTCTGATTCTATGATTCTATATTTCTAACTTGGTTGTGGAATAATGAAAGAAGAATATCCTTACTGGCTTTCCTTGATGACTGCCTCCTGAGGAAGATGAACCCTGAAAAAAGATACCCGTTTTCAACTCTAAGCCTATTTGTACTTCAGTGTATTCTTGCTATCTGGTATAAAGGACCACAGGAGAATAAACACTATTTTGTGTCCAGTCATCCAAAAATCCCAGGGAAAAGCTTATCTGAAATACAAATATTTAACATCTTTCTGTTACAAGTATTCTTTTGAATGATGTATTAGTCAGAGAATTTAATTCAAAGTTCTCAAGAAGAAAGAGCTAGTTTGTAGTTATGATGTGTTTGATAGAAAGGAAAAAATAATAAGGTCCAACTAACATTAATTCACCTGGAATCAGTCTACAGTTAGATTTGGGGGGAGGGGAGAAGGGAAGAAAAAAAAAAAAGGTAAATGTTAGAGTCCTTTACAGCCCTACTTGAAGAAAGCTCTAATACGGAATGTAACTGAAAATAAATGTGGATAGTGAAAAATTAGATGTTCTGCAAGAGTCTTACTCAGTTTTCTGGCAAAGTCACTCTCCTTATTTGAATGGCATTGCCAACAGGAAATCTTACAAGCATTGACTCTTTAAAAAGTTCCATCAAATATGGTACACAAAATGTCTCACCTTTATGATTCATGTATAAGAAAATGTAACATTTGTGCCCACTTTTTAATAACAGGTGGATACATCTTACTTTCTATAAGAGGGAAGCTAAAACATTGGGTGTGCTTATTTATATCTCCTGCCGTTGAATGACAACAAGAGCAAGGTCTAAATTACATAGTAAAAAGAGTGGTCTGAAATGGGAAAAGATGAAAATACGCATAGTCAAATCTCAACTATTATTTCCTTCAAAAAGAAAAAGAACGTATTTTCTTCAAAGCAAGCCAGAAAAACTTAAGACAAATACATATAAAATGAATGAAAAAGTGAGTCCTGAGCAAAAAGTGTATGATTACTATGAATTTAAACAGAAATAACTGTTCAGAAGTCGCTTACAAAAAAGAAAAAAGACCCTGTAATCCCATTCTGTGACTACTAGAACTAATCCGGAGACTGACTAGAAGTTCAGTTAGAGAGTAAAATGCTGGCTCAAAACTATGGAACTGTGTGAAAATAAATACTGTGTTTGCATTTGTTGAGATTATCCCAGGTAAGTAAATCATGTGACACTCTGCATATTTAAGTAATTCTCAGAAAAATGTCTAGCCCATAACTAACTCGACATAATTTTTTTAACAGGCTTAGAAGAAAAAAGAAAGGTAAACTTGAAATTTTTGTACTTACTGGTTTCCCATCTTGTCTGCCTCCAGAAGGATATGAGCCCTGTAAGAAGTCAATTAAACATCTGTTAATTGAATGAAAAAATCTTCTGTCACTGTCTTGAGACAATTTGTGCAGTACTTAGGACAAACTTACTTGGACGTTGTTTAAACAAAAAGTGACTGGGGTACCTAAAGCTTAAGCTATCTACTGCACACCGAAACAATGGCAATTTGTTATTCTGAATCAAGAAAGCGGTGCTATGAAATACAGTATAACGATTACAGTATGTTCAAAGGAATGTTTTACACAGAGCAGTAATTCATTGTAACCAATTTTTTATTCAGCTTGCTGAAACGACTTTGATCGATACTACCTCAACTATTTAGGCTCAGTAGAATGGCCAAACGAATGTATCTTTCGGCATCAAGTAACTGACCTGATGCAGACAGTACAGGGAGAGTTAGGAGTGATGGGACGGGAAGAGAATATACTCACCTGCCCACCATACTGGCTGCTTCCTGAGGGAGAAGATCCCTATTAAAAAAATCACAGGAAACTTAATTGCTTAAGCGTTGGCAGAAAAACAGCAGTTTTGTATTTTTTATTTGCTGTGCAGGACAAAACATCACAGAAGGACCTTTTGACAGGAGATCTTAGTAGGAATCTGGCAAGTATATTGATCTAAAAGGATGCAGTGAAAGACTGCTGACTTAATTCCTCTAAGCTGCTTAACAGTTGAAAGTAGTAAATTTGGCCAACAGTCACAAAACACCTGCTAAGACTATTCTCTGACATAAATATACGGATATAAAGTGTTTTTAAATATGGCTCTGTTCAAGAGAAAAAAAAATATTATACTTTATTTGTGATTTTCTGCTAGGTCAAATGTGTTCAGAAAGCATCATGTGTATTATTGAAAGAGCATCCTTATTGTTCCAAATAAGTAATTTGGGAAAAATTTGTTTTGCGGCTTTTAAAAATCCTCTCCATGCTACAAGAAAAGATCTTAATAGAGTGATACTGAACTCAAATGCTTGCCAATGGAGATGAAAGAAATTAAATCATTTTTTAGGATAGCAGAGCGAAACTTTGCAAACAGGGTAATACTAATGAAAAATATGTTCCACCTTCTTATTAGACAGCCATCCATTACATCTGTTAACTATTTGGGCTAGTAAGATTTCTCCATCAGTGACAAACTACTAAGTCTACAAAAGGTACATAGGGAGCTGCTTACAGTAAGAGACTCAAATTGCAGCTGAAGATGAGGAAAGTAGTATTATTGTGGGTAACACACCAGAATTTATATTTTCAAAGAATATCTATTGGTATATTTTGTACCAAATTTCCAAGTATTTAATCTAAACAAATGCAAAAAAAAGGATAATTTCAATATAATTGAAAAATAACACAGAAAATAGATTTTGAACTGGTGTCATAGCAATGTGAAACTGAAACATAAAAATGGTTAAAATTATCTCTTGAGATAAGAGGCATTCTGAAGTAAAACAACTAAAATTATCATCTATGCAGTTTCTTTAAATTCAAGTTTGTTCATGCTACTCCATTTCAGTTACTGAGAAACGGTCCCTGTTTTTGGATATTTATTGAGAGTAAAATGACTCTGAAAAAACTGACTGGCAGTATATGCACTGCAACATATTTTTCATTTAATAAATAGCAAGTAGGAGGAAGATCTTGAAAACAAAGAAAAGTTGCTTGCCTGTCCACCATACTGGCTGCTTCCAGAATACGATGAACCCTGTAAAAAGAATGTGAAACTTCTGTAAATGATTTTTTTAAATACCACCAGCCATCAAAAAAACCTGGACCTAATCTAAACGATACTCATGACACTGATTAACTGGAAGAACTTTACACGGTTATTAATGCAGTGGCAAATGGCTACTTAGCCGCACATCATATTAGTGGTTTATGCAATGAGATGAACCCCGTGAATCATTCTTCAGTATTTTTTCAAGGTAAGAAAGCTTCTATAACTACAAAGTAAAATCTTGGCTCTAGTATATAGAAAGATATAACTGGAATGTTAAGAGTGATTCAATAAAAGCCACATGTACTCTCTGGAATTATTGTCCCTATCTCTGTGACTAAACTGAACTCAGTATTTGATGGCTTCTGGGCAAATATGGCAACTGAGCCGTGTTTATTCCTGAGGAACTAGTCTGTGTAAATGTTAAAGACAAATTGCCTACCTGTACACCATGGTAGCGGTTTCCTCCAAAAGAGCCCTGTATTCAACAAAAATAGCAATGTTTACTCTGTATTAAATTCAATGTCATGTAGAGGAAAAACAAGAGAACATACTGACCTATTGCAATGATCAAGTCATTTACCCTGATTAGTAGTATACTGTTCTATTTGGTTGATTAAACAAATAAAGGATTTAGTTTCGATTCATCCTTATTCCTTCAGATTATTTGCTTGCAAAGAGAAGTAAGTTGATAATTTATATGTTGTTTTCAGCACTTCTGATTCTCAGAAGTGGCATATATACCATGAGTAGTATTATTACTTAGGGCATGTGGGTTTTGCTTGATTTCATAATCCAAGAAAGAGAAGTAGTCATCTAAGCAATTTTGACTATACTGGGACAACAGATAACCCTCCCTCAAAAGTAAATTAGATTAATTTCAGCAAAACAGTGGTGTGGTTTGTTTTTTTTTTTTTAAGTAATTACAAAAGTATAGGGAATATACTAATTAGACAGAAAAATGGAAATAGCTTTAACTTTTAAAATGCGTTGCTCTGCTCCTACTTGGAAGCATTTTGTGCCAAGATTTTAGATCTAAGTTTCACTAGTTCAACTATACTCTTAATAACCACCATAAAAGCAGCACTATTACATACGTGTCCAAAACCCGGCAGATATACTATGAGATATTTGGGAAACAAATTCTTAGAAAAGTCCCAGGCCTCTCTTACAGACCAAACGAAATTAAATGCTTTGAAGCAGTTTTTCATGTCTGGATATTTTACAGAATTAGCACTAGTCTTCCTTTAATACAGATACTGGAGAACATTACTACTTGTTCAATCTGGCGTGGGGAAAGCGCAATTTATTTCCCATGTATTTCTTTGAAAATAGAAATGCGTCTGGGTAGCTAGTTTTGAATACAATACTACAGTTGCAAGTCACTTAATATTTTTGTCCTTAGCAGGCTCAAAATTTCTCATTTTAGTACAATATGAAAAAAACTTTCATCATACATATAAATTCAGACAGAATTATTTCAAGAAATGGAGTTCCTTGGGAATTTTCCAGTATGTGTACATACTATGAAAAATATACAAAGACAAAGAATACTTACTGAACTTCCACCGGGGCACACACATCCACCCTGTATAAAACAAAACCAAACTTATTCTCCCGAGTCTATGACTGGAAGAGGCCTCTGAATTAGTAAATCAAACTCACATTCTGCTACTGCAAGAAAACGGACTCACCAAGCTCCATATGAAAACTAGCTTCTTTCTCTCTCCACTGTCCTTTGAAGCTAGCTGTGCACTTACTGATCAAAATTTTAAATATAGTCTTCTAATTTCTCATTTAAAACTTACAGTAAAAACCCTACTCACCAAAAGGACCAGTAAAAAATTCTGAGTGGTACTACAGAAAATATTTTGGGTTTTGTTTTTTTTTTTCCTCCCTAAAGAGGCCAGAGCACCTGGAATACATGCAGTACTCTTTCATGCTACAGATGTTACAGAAAACACTAAAGATGACTTCTAGTGGAGGCCTACTAGGAGATTTCTAGTCTGATAAAACTAACTGAGAGGTGGCCAGGGGTTCACCATTCAGTGTCTCACTTTCCACATTCAATCTGCATGAAACGAGTAAGAAGAAAAACGTTTAGCACCAAAGCAGGTACAGAAGCTCAAATACAACTGCCATTCAGACAGTTACTACTGGCTACTCTGGCCTGTGGGATGTCTGAATGACACAGAAAAAGAAAATAACGTGTTGCTGAGGCTTTGGGCAAAAAGGACAGTGGCGAAGGAAAACAGTTCTTGTGAAGGAAAGACATGCAATGGAAATTGCGAGTGCCTGACACTAGCACAACTGAACGGTGTGGAGAAAGAAAAGCATACCTGTCCACCAGACTGGCTGCCTCCTGAAGAAAAGCCCTGGGAAAAAATGAGTAACTAATTATTTCTGTGTTGCTGAGTAACATTCTTGCTTGTTCTCTCTGGTCCTTAGTCTTTCAAATTGTTTCCATTTAAACATAACAACAAAAATGGGCTTCTTAGAACCACTATCTGTTTAAGGAAGCATTTCCATGCAGTCACAGAGGCACTTGTATCATTTGCTTGTATCATGACCTGACATACCAGACAGACCCATCCTTAGCAATCCTCAGTTTGGCTTAAAGTTATTCTTTCTTAGAATGTTCCTTTTTTGCAAAAACTATGGGTCAGTTTTCCTAATGAACTGTGTATGAAAACTGCAAATACTATGAAAGAAGTTGTTTTACCTGTCCACTATACTGGCTGCTTCCTGAAGAAGCTATACCCTAAAGAAATGAGAAAGCCATTTATATTTGTTGCACATTCTTTAACTTACGATCTGTCACAGAAAAACACACTTTTATTTGTCTTCCATGGATTTAAGTGTCACAGGAATGCGAACACTTCCTTTATAACCACGCTGAGATCTATTGGCCTTTACAATGGCTACTGTTTAAACAGAACAATAAAGTTTAAATCAAAGTCAGCTTCAGGCAGGTGTGAGTAGTGCTGCTGCACTGGACTGCGTGCTCAGGGCAGCCTCCTATGTTTTACTTTCCTGAGTGGGCTGACACAGCAGAAGGTCGTATATTCATCTATTCTGCCTAAACACTGTTTCGCTGTAAGCCACCCCTTTATAAAATATTCTGTTTTTCACAAAACAGAAAAAGAGAGAAAGGTGAACAACGGAAAAAACAACCCATAAATAGAAAAACAGTTCTCACCTGTCCTCCATAATGGCTGCCACCTGAGAAAGATGGGCCCTGAAGCAAAGGTGCCAATTATTTCTCTATCAAAAAGCTTCTTTAAGTGTTTTTGAAAGAAAGACTATTTTCTTTCTCTGTTGTACAATGAAGGATTACAGAAAGATAAACACTCAACCTATTCCTTTATGTGTTCTATGCAAATTAGGAATGGTCTGTAACATACAAATCTTCGATAATACTGAACATGAGTTATTAGGATTATATACTTAGTTTTGGGAGACTGTGTTTGGACTGAAAATCTCTTTCTCCTCTAATTCCCTCTCCAATAAATCTGACAATAAGTGTTTTCAGAGGCCAAGGATGAATTTGTTGGGGATTTCACTCCATATTAAAGGCTGCATACCACTAGGCAGCGCTAGGAACCCTATCCATCATCTTTCATTTCGCAAGGGCGTGGAACACCTCTTAACAACTCCCCACCTTCTCCCCTGTCCCCCTCCTGGGAGATACTGCTTCTCTGATATCAACTCTGATAATGCATTTTGCTGAAGGAAGTGAGGTATTCCATAGGTTGAGGTAGAGGAGGAAAGCAATCTGCTTCCAGACACTCTTTACTGTTAGAGCTAAGAAACCATGACAGCAGCAGAAGGCAAATGGGTCCAGAATGATGAGGGCAGGTCGGAGGGTAGAACAAGGCCAGAACTGCATTTACTGTGATACAACAGAAGTACTGGCCCTTCATAGTCTTTGTATTGTTTCAGATCACAGATCTTTAGATACTTGATCATCTAGTACCAGATTAACAGAGTTTACTCAAAACATTTTTCTTTCAGTCAATAGAAAAGTACCAAGTTTTGATGTAGAAGCTGGGTGTTAGGATAAGGACTACACAGGAAGAGATTCTCACCTGTCCTCCGTACTGGCTGCCTCCTGAAGAAGGTAAACCCTGAACAAAAAGAATTAAATTATCTCTATATCCATGTCATAGTACTCCTTTAAACCGTGCTCCATATGAAGGAGAGATACCTAATTTCTTTCAGTGCAAAACTGTGAGTGGACTGAACCAGACTGTGCAAAAAGGACTGAGAGTCATTTGCATTTACCATGATGTATCACAAATTACATCTCCTAAAAACTCTCCTGTGGCTTTGTATCACATATATATACACACATGTATCACATACTATATACCTAGCAACACATTAAATAAAACACGGGGGAAAAAAAAGTCAATCTCCTTAAAACGTTCTTTTCCATAGAGAACTCTTGGATAAAGTAGTAAACACTACAGGGGAAGAATTCTCACCTGTCCACCATGCTGGCTGCCTCCTGAGGGAGGTGAACCCTGAATATCAACAAAAAAGGAAACTGAAACTTCTTTACACCCATTTCAGAGAATCATAGAATCATTTCTTGACACTTTTAAAAATTTCGGTCAGCTTCATGAAGTACTCATTTATTTCAGAGACATGACCTCTAGTCCTGCAAATTTCAGGAGCCAATTGAGTCAACCATGTATTTCACATTCTATTTTTTCTTAGTCTTAAATAATGGTCTTCATCTGAACTTGTTTTGTTTAATCACAGTAGCACCAGAACGCTACAGAGGAAGATTTACTGAGAAGATTTTAGACTAAAATAAAGCTAGGGTAGACAGCCAGGTAGACAATGAATAAACTACAAGTTTGCATAGGTCAAAACTACAAAAGTGGGGACTATTGGTACTTACTTGTCCATCATAACGGCTGCCTCCATAAGAAGATGACCCCTGGAAAAATATTGAAAATCAGTTATTTCTGAATATCTAATTCATGGAGATGAGCAGCAAAGACATCTGTATTTTGTTATTTGACTGTTTGTAATCTTCCCAGAATAAGCTCTGCATTTTTGTCTTCCTTGAATTCACAATATTACTGCAGAGAATAGATCACCATAAAGTTTCTTGAAATAATAAATTGAGATAGCTCTCTGGATAATCCTTTACTTGGTAAGAGTCAAATAATGGCAAAACGAATATATCATATAAAATATTAAAAGTAAGAGCTTACATGTCCACCATACTGGCTAGGTCCAGAGGAATATGAATCCTGTAAAGAATACCAAATAAGTGAATTACGTGCTGTAGGATTTCCTGAAATCAAAACATGACCCTCCCAGGACAACAGGAGGAAGAGAGCAAGGTAAGCGGGAAGGCAGGCGAGCAGGACTTTCAGTATGCTTTAATAACTAGAGTTCAAGCCTTACAAGGTAACTTGGGGAAATACCCAAGGTCCTAAGCAAGGGTGGAAGGCAAAAAAACCCTACTGCTTTGTTTGTGTGACTTGTTGGGAAGGTTAAAGCAGCATTCTTTCAAGTGCTTTCTCTGCTCATTTCTGGTGAATGGCATTTCTTTATTTGGAAAGCTGAATCCTGGGCCAAAGCTAGCAGTAAAATACTGGGTACCTAACAGGACTCTGAAAACCAAACTAAGCAAGTTTACTGAAACCTCATACAACTAGAGGTCTCTTTAAAGAAGGGAGATTGGATTTGTTTTTCTTCTTAATGGTATTAGGTCCACTAGGAATCAAAAATGCTACATTTTGATTAATTCTTTCCCCACACCTATTTTTTGTGTGAGCTTCACTATGCAAGTTTCACAAAAACAAGGGCACTGTTTGCTAAGAAAGCCATCATGTATAATTTTAGGACATATCAAACTCAATGACAAATTTTATTTACTGAGTTTTTGCTCTTTAAACATAGTTCCCATATCAAAACTGAATTTAATTAAGTTTGTGAATAACCATCATTTTCAAAAGTGGAAAGCTAGTGCTCCTTTTGGAATGAGTGCTTACTTGGCTACTGTACTGGCTGCCTCCAGAAGATGATGAGCCCTGGGGAAAAAAAAACAAAACAAAACAAAAACAATCCAGTTATAATTCTCTAACAGAACTATTTTAAAGCAAAACTCCTTGAAGGACAGCAAGTATATAAATTTCTATTTTTAACTTTTTTGCTTGAGTTTAAAATCTACTCAAAATGTAAAATCTAGCCCTCCCTACTTTGTTAATACATCTAAAATTTAGCATGTACCTGTCCACCAGAATGGCTGCCTGTAGAGCCCTTGCAGAAAGGAAACACCAGTTACTTCACTTCAAAGGATCTGACTGAAGGATAGGCAGCTTATTTCTTTCAGTTTAAAATCAGCACACTGAAGAATGACATCCCCACAAAAAGCTTTTAATATTCATTCTTGCAGAGTACTACAGACCTTTTGAGTACTCTGAGCTTCCCACAGCATCTGCTAAGCTCAAAAAGAAATGAAACTGTTTTGTGTTTAGTATATAATGTTAAGCATCTATCAGAAATGTGTCCTTCATAAGGAATCTTAACTGCGTAAAATAACTTTTCAATTGCCCTGTAAAGAAGACATTAAAGACAACGTTCTGAGGTAGACTGCAATGTATAGTTGGGGGAGAATGAAGATCTACATTCAGTATGCAAAAGCCATTCTCCCACGCTGAGGTACTGGGTGCATCTACGCATTAAATTACAGATCAGGAGTGTGCCTTTGAGACAAAACTCCTGATAGTCCTGCTCACTGTAGTTTGTATTGCATCATGTAGTGATCTCGGAGTGAGTTAACTGGATGCCTTTCAGATTAAACTAAATTGTAGAATGATCTCTAGGGGCACACTTAATGCATTCAGGTAGTAAATGGACTTTTGGTCCATGGGACCAGACCAGAGCAAACCCTTCCTGAAATGTGTATAGTGTGGCCATCAGTTCATCAGCACTGATTGTTTCACTCTGTGGAGTGAAACAATCCTAGCAGTTGTCAGTACTTGTCAATGTAGACACAACCACTATGTTCCCTCAATTTTTATACACAATCCCTGATTCTGAACTGCTGTCCAAAGATGGCCAAGTCAGTAAAAAACAAAAAAATCTGTCCCAATTGGAAGTTTCAAAGGAAACAAATCCCAACATCAGTAATATGAAGGATGTAGAACACAGGCGGGCAAGAATATTTTCCTGACTGTAGATATATACACATTCCTCCTTCCTACAAGGAAGCACAAGGCTAGTCCTATTTATCATTTAATATTAATTTTTGTATGGTACATTTAGGTACCTGCATCCAAGCCAGCGTTACATCAGTTAGCAGTATGGTAATAATGCTACAGACTTCTACGCTAGATACAAAAAGACCCAAATGTTTTTTCTCCCTTTAGTTCAGTACATACAGAGCTCCAGTGACATACACGGCGTGACTTTCTAACACATGATGAACAGAACTGGTCTTAGGAATGCTGTAAACAGGTCTCTCCTGCAAAAGAGTTCTTATCCATTTGAGAGGGCTAGCATCATTAAATTACTGATCTATGAATACTAACCTTTCTTGCAGTAAATGATCTAAGAGGAATACAGACACATAAATCCATGTCCTTAGGGGATATTTTGACATAATTCCAAGGAAGCCAATGGAACTGACTCCCGAAAGAAATATTTATATTGTTATATACCTGAGTTTGTGCCAAACACTATTTTTCATTCAAATACTTCTCTTTGAATGAATACTATTTCAAACGGAAAGAGAAACTGTGAGTGCGACATGAATGCCCTGTGTGTATTTAGAATTATAACTAAGGTAGGTTATTTCCACAAGTGTATGACTTCCATTAGGTACTGACTCTTTTTAACCTCTCTAGCCATTATATTGACAAAACAAACACAGGGCACACTTAAAAGCTGATGAACATTGCTTACGTTTGCAGAGGAATCACTTCTGACTAAGGTAGGGGATCCACCCTGCAAGGCAGGGGGGAAGGGGGGAAAAAAAAAAAAAAAAAAAAAAAAAGAACAGTTAGCCTTTGTCTTTGATCATAAACTAAAAATGAAAAAAAACCTTAGAATGCCTGTTCTATGGTATTTTAAAGGAAGAATATCACAGTCTGAAATTAAATTACATGTACGCTTCACTCACTTTTCTTAATTTGCCAAGAGAGCATATAGTCTTTTTTGGCCTGGAAGACCGTAAATCACAAAGTATCATTTTGTATCTACCCATGACTCATTGCCTAGAAAATAAGAATGCTACTCAGGGTGCAGGAATGTCCTTTACATACTACACGTTGACTGACCACATGTGATTTTCTTTGGAAAGCATGTATTACACTATTTCACAGTCTTTAAATAATTTCATATGGACTCAAAAGCAAAATAAGAAGTGGCTCAGGGTTTTTGTTTTTTTGGGTTTTTTTTTTTTAATTTGGTAAACATTGATTTCTGAGACAATTTTTTATGGTTGGCAATTCTGTAGACTTGATATTATTTTAGCTTCCCTTCATGATAGATCTTTTGTCATTTAATTCTGCTATTTAATGCAAATTTTTTTTTTTTTTTTTTTTGAATTGATACACATCTCTGTATGGTAACTGAAAATCACTGCTCAGAGAATACACCTTGCTGCCAACTTTGGGGGTTCCTGGCTTGTATCAGAAATAGTGTGGCCAGCAGGAGCAGGGAAGTGATCGTGCCCCTGTACTCGGCACTGGTGAGGCCCCACCTCGAATACTGTGTTCAGTTTTGGGCCCCTCACTACAAGAAGGACGTTGAGGTGCTGGAGCGTGTCCAGAGAAGGGCAACGAGGCTGGTGAAGGGTCTGGAGAACAAGTCTGATGAGGAGCGGCTGAGGGAGCTGGGGTTGTTTAGCCTGGAGAAAAGGAGGCTGAGGGGAGACCTCATCGCTCTCTACAACTACCTGACAGGAGGTTGTAGCGAGGTGGGGGTCGGTCTCTTCTCCCAAGGAACAAGTGATAGGACAAGAGGAAATGGCCTCAAGTTGTGCCACGGGAGGTTTAGATTGGATATTAGGAAAAATTTCTTCACTGGAAAGGTTATCAAGCATTGGAACAGGCTGGCCAGGGAAGTGGGTGAGTCACCATCCCTGGAGGTATTTAAAAGACGTGTAGATG
>NW_008824053.1:1876930-1883708 GCF_000699105.1 Pygoscelis adeliae
AGTCCCCATCCCTGGAGGTATTTAAAAGACGTGTAGATGAGGCGCTCAGGGACATGGTTTAGTAGTGGACTCAGCAGTGTTAGGTTTACAGTTGGACTCGATGATCTTAAAGGTCTTTTCTAACCTAAATGATTCTATGATTCCGCATTCTTCATCTTGGCATAATGAGAAATAACTCCTACCATGTCAGTAATATATAAGTCACCAAAGGAACAATGAATATAAAATTAACAGTATATTCAAATAAATAAGTTAGAAATAAATAGGACCACAGATAATTTCCCAGTTAAATAATTTAGTAAAAGAAAATGTATAGCGAACCAGTAACACTTACAGAACTTCCCCCAGAACAATCACATCCACCCTGTAAAGAATGCAGAGAATATTTAAGATATCAAGAGCACAGGACTGAAAGGGACTCCAGTTACAACTCAAATTAATTCTACCATCGCAGGTATGCAAGCCATAAAGTTACATTCATACCTGCCCAAGGGCCCAACTTCTAGAAATTAGTCTACTTTTTGTTCTTTTCATCCTATGCAACTATTTGCCCCATCAGAGCAGTAAGTGCAGGAAAAGCTTCTAATTTTGTTATCTTCAAATTTGTTATCTATAATCTTTACCTTAAAAACCTTACTCACCAAAAAGACCAGTAAAAAATTCTGAGTGTTACTACAGAAAGCAATTTTTTTTTTTTCCTAGAGAGGCCAGAGCACCTGGAATACATGCAGTACTCTTTCATGCTACAGATGTTACAGAAAATAGGTGATTTTTACTCTGATAAAACTAACTGAGAGGTGGCCAGGGGTTCACCCATTCAGTGTCTCACTTTCCACATTCAATCTGCATGAAACGAGTAAGAAGAAAAACGTTTAGCACCAAAGCAGGTACAGAAGCTCAAATACAACTGCCATTCAGACAGTTACTACTGGCTACTCTGGCCTGTGGGATGTCTGAATGACACAGAAAAAGAAAATAACGTGTTGCTGAGGCTTTGGGCAAAAAGGACAGTGGCGAAGGAAAACAGTTCTTGTGAAGGAAAGACATGCAATGGAAATTGCGAGTGCCTGACACTAGCACAACTGAACGGTGTGGAGAAAGAAAAGCATACCTGTCCACCAGACTGGCTGCCTCCTGAAGAATTTGAACCCTGTAAATGTTATATTTTCATTTAAAAGATTTTCTTAAAGTTTGACATATATATTTGATTACAATGTATTGTCTTTTACTCTCTAAACTATGTTTGAAATGATCTAGCTGGTTAAGAACCCAATTTTATCTATAGAAAGATTAATGAGGATAAAAAAACCCCACAGTAGTCTGGAAACTTAGCTATTACCAACCTGGTAATATTTTCTTGAAATATGTACATTGGGAGAAAAAACAACACTGAAGAAAAATTTCCCACCTGCCCACCATACTGGTTGCTTCCGGATGAGGTTGAGTCCTGAAAAAAATAAAAATCACTTAATTTACATTTAAAAAATATAAATTAACACCAAATATTTATGACTTTTATTTGTTTCCTGGTGTTAGAACATCAGTTAATACATTAATTGTATTTTGACCACTCTGCTTACACTTGGACTTTTACATAGAGATATATAAGGAAAATGTGTTTGAGTACCAAATGAATCTTGCTCCCAGATAAAAAATTGCTGTTATACAATATGAGGACTCAAGCTTTTGTATAACAGATACTTCAGGTCAAAAATACAAAGAGTTAGTATTTACCCGTCCACTGGAGTAGCCACCACCTTGAGAAGATGATCCCTGCAAAAAGTAGACCCAATTTATTTTTGCTTAAAATGGCTTCTGGAAAACAAGACTATGTTGTAAAATAGTCATACACCCTTTTTTTTTAATTTTTTAAAATTTTTTAAAAACAGTTTGCCATATGGTATCACAAGACATGATTCCAAGTGTCATGAGAAATTCTAGGAGACAAACAGTTGGGTATAATTTACTCCTCAGGATAATTTTTAAATATAACAGCCATTTTGGAAGGGAACCACAAATAATGAATAAAATAGATGCTTACATGTCCACCTGACTGGCTGCCTCCTGGGGAATAAAAATCCTGGAAAAATGTATTGAAATCACATGAAAAAACTAAAAACTTCCTTTCTTTTATAGTACGGAAAAATCAGGATGGAAGCGGAACAATCCTCCTTACTTCTCCGCATTCCTTAATTTTCTCCCATGGATTGTTCAAGAACAAGTATAAAACAGCACATGCCCCTTTATGCCTGTTGATAATTGATCTTTTGGTGTTCTTATATCTCCAATAAAATAATTTCTCAATCTGTGTCATTTAATTCTCATTAGAATAAATAAAATGGGTGCCGTGTAAAAATGACAGGAAAATGAAGCCCTCATAAGTAAGTCATACAACACAACAAAGCACAGGGTTTCACTTAGGATAAATGCTGTACAAATCATAGTAATGAAGCCTTTTGCAGTCAAGCAATGACTGAAAAAGCACAGGAACCTGAACAAGTAAATTGTGGTACCGTGTTTGTAATGTGAGTTTGAGATTCAAGAGCACACCTCAGCATCAGTTGGGATTTTTAGCAGTACTTTAACACTTTAGCCATATCCTCATTCCCTCTGTGCTTGAGGACTTTCTACCCCACACTGGAAGCTGCCACACCAGCTTCCACACAAGATGTAATTTAGGTGGCTAGCAGTTGCCAAGCACTGGGGCAGACACCCTGGCCACATGGAAGGAAGGAGTGCTTACCCGTCCATTCTGCTGGCTGCCAGATGACGAGGTGGAATCCTAAAAAATATTAGAATCTAGTTATTGCATGGCAAAATATTTCTTTTTTTTTTTCTAAGCAAGGGTGGAAGGCAAAGAAAACTACTGCTTGTTTGTGTGACTTGTTGGGAAGGTTAGAGATGTAGGCTGTAGGATAAGCAGCATTCTTTCAAGTTCTTTCTCTGCTCATTTCTGGAGAATGGCATTTCTTTGTTTGGAAAGCTGAATCCTGATATAGCGTAATAAAGGGATGAGATCACATCTCAATCTATGTTATTTCCTCTTAGAATGCTATAGGGGAAAACTTCACCACTTTAAAAGCTGTCTTGGTTCTTGTAAGACCTCAGTGGTACACACCAATGTTGGTATACCTTAGTTTCTTTCAGAGGGCCTTGGGGCCCTCTGTAGTATCATATTTTAGCTTTGCTGAATATCCACAAGAAGATTTTGGTACAGAAACTGCATGGAAACTAATGACACACTATACTTGTGGCTGAAGTGCACAGCTAAATTTATAAAAACTTGTGGAGAACAAATTTCCTACTAACCAGGACACTGGAAAATAGACTTATGAGAAATCCAGTTAAAGTGCAATCAATTACTCAAGACTGAGAAAATGAGACATTAAACTTGGAAAGTTTTATAAACAGCTTCACCAGAATAATAGGAAATATACTTTAGTCAGGAGAAAAGGTATGTTCTTAAAGAGAAAAGCAAACAGTTCTCACCACACTACATGAAAACAGACCATTCTTATGCAATATATAGATGAAGGAACTTGAATCTTGTATGTCTGGCATTGGAAAAACACAAATGAACTGTAGTGTGAATTGGAGATGGAAAGAGAGAGAACTAGTCTGTGCAGTATTGAGAAGGGAAGTTGCATTGTAGAAAAAGAATGAGATAATGGTTAAGGGTCAAATACAATGTGTTTTCTCAAAAAAACAAGGAAAAGTTGAATTTTAAAATACATCTGTATTTTAAGAGCAATTAAATTTGAAAGTCTTAATTTGTGGGAATTGTTATGAGAGTCCAGAATAGTAAACATAATATGGAATATACTCTGAAGGAAATAAATCACAAAAACCAACCATTAAGAACAAGAATGGCTGATCTGACATATTGATAGTACTGTTCTTGTAGTTAAAATAGTGTTATTGTATTAAATTAACTCAGTGAAAAAGTAGCCAAATTAAATTGCTGGAAGTAAGAAGTATCCGGTTGTTTTGTATACCATGAGAGTATACTAACATTGAGTTTCGATGGAAATCATAAAATAAAGGAAAAGAGCTTTCTTTGTAAATGCTGCTTCTAATAACCAATTCAAAAAATGTATGATTGTTACAAGTCAGAACTGTTGTAACTGCAATTTTAATTTGCCAAGTCCTTATCATACCATAGCAGAATAATGTGACATAATTTAAATCTACATTTTCCTTTATCAATAGAAACAGTATCATTTCAAATAAGTTATTGCAGAAAATAACTAAACACCACAGATGATGAGAATGTACTGTGAAGGAGCTCTTGAAGATAAGATGATGAGATAAGGTAAAGGTCCATGTAAGCACCTAGATACTTTAAAAGGTAGTAAATTCCGATATTGATGTACTTGAGAAGAAATGCTTACACTGTCGTCAGTTTCACTGCCTCCTATAGGAAGTGAATCCTGTAAAATAATGGAAAAACACTTATTTTCATACAGAAAGGACTCTTACATGATCTTACTTGTGGAGAATATAAAATAGAAGAATAAAAATAACCAGCCACTTAGAATCTCCAATTTTACCTAAACCAGGGAATGTGCAAGAAAAGAAAAAATACTTAACTTTATCTGTTGCTTAAGCAGAAGAGGTTAAAAAAATCCCCTCCTTATAAACATGCATTTTTATAAGGAGAAATTTTAGATAAAGTTGATTTGCAAAATTAACCATTCTTTACATTCAATCTATGATTTCTTTCCAGATCCTACACTAGAAGTAGCAGAACAACACAGTTTTCTATGAAAAAGCAATCTGGATTATGTGTCTTATTATTTTTAATAAATAATTCTATG
Source organism: Pygoscelis adeliae (assembly GCF_000699105.1). Lineage (NCBI taxonomy): Eukaryota > Metazoa > Chordata > Aves > Sphenisciformes > Spheniscidae > Pygoscelis > Pygoscelis adeliae. The sequence continues at coordinate 1,881,748 of NW_008824053.1, forward strand.
TGACTTTGGCTGGTTAAAATATATTGCTAAACAAAACATAAGATGGTCCCTACAGAATGATCCCACAATGAGATTCACATCAATAAATACAGACTTCAAATGTAGTATGGGCATTCCCCTAGACTTTCAACAGCTTCTGCATAAGTAAGGCATGTAAAGTAAATGCACAAAGTATTTTCCTTCTGAATGAGCTAATGCATAAACAACAAAGTAGTTAAAGCATTGAATAGTCACAGTGGCAGAGTTAACAGGATAGTGTATATAGTGCATCACCTTCCCTCCATTATGGAAACATTTGGAGTTGTAAAGGGGTAAATAAAAGTAAAGAGAAACAAAAGGTAAAATGGCATTTCCATGGTCATCACTTAAAAATAATTGAAATATAGAACCCAGTACAATAAGAACCAACACAGCAAGCTTAAGCTTTTGATGTATGAGACAAATAATATTTACCTGACCATAAGATCCAGCACCACTATATGTAGAAGATCCAGCACCACTATACGTAGAAGATCCAGCACCACTATACGTAGAAGATCCACCCTGTTCAGAAAACATAAATAATTTTCATATTGCAAACAGAGTTGGGTTTTTTTGGACACTTACTGTAGGGATCCCCTTCTGGGGAGATTTAAAAAATATGAATATTTACTTAGTTATCAGAACGGCTATTGACCAACTCATAGTTATGTCCCTGTAAAATAATAATTTAACATATTTTTAACTCAAATTCTATTTCCACTTTTGAAGAGACCTTCATCTTGCAGGTAATTCAAGGCTAGCATGTTGAGCAGAATAAACTTTAACAGTTGGAGGCACCCCACTTTTTACTCCCCTATAACCTTTCAGGCTACTTAGTTAAAAGCATATGCAAATTCACTCCGCAAAGAAAAAAAAAACCCACACATTCGTTAAAATATAGAGAGAGCCAAAATACAGAATATAGCTGTATACAGGAGCTAGGGTATTGGCCCTCATTACCTTTTATACAAAGATAAAAAAAAAAAAGGAGTATTTACCTGACCATAGGATTCACTGCTGCTGTCATAGACAGAAGACCCTCCCTGTACAGAAAACAAAAAAAGTTTATTATTTTGGTTCCCTCAAGAAAGAGTTTTCCTTATTTCAAGGGTAGTATAGGAATGAAGATAACAGAAGTCTGTCTTATCTTTACGAATGAGGAAGAACACTTACCTGTCCGTAAGATCCACCAGGATAGAAGGAAGACTCTCCCTGTACAGAAAACATAAAAAATTTACTCTTTTGTAGTTGAAATGTTCTCTCGAGGAAGACTTCTAGACTGCTCCTGTGCAGGCACAGTGTGACCAGAAAATTTACCTGGTTACCTGGGCCCTCCTGAAAGGAAAACACTGACCAGCTATTTCCTTGCAGACAGAATGAGTATTTAAATACCAGCGTATCCGGTTCTCACTTTACACCCTTTCTCCCAGTTTTGAGCTAACTTTTATCTACCTAAATAACAATCAAGACCAATGTTGTTAAAGTGGAAGAAATCTTCTGGTGGTAGTTTTCTTAGCCTGCTGAATTTGAATTCTGCAAGGAAAGTGCAGATACCATTCTGTACTGTTCTCTGCCAAACCTCACACCACTAGGTTATATCAGGGCTAATTTACGTTTTCTACGCTAAGAGACAACTGCTCAGGTCTGTAATTATAGCATGTCATGGCACCCGCAGTATCAGGAGTGGAGGAACCAGGATGATGGGAGTTTGTGTTATCCTGGTAAGGGAGGGAGAACAACTACCTGTCCATAGGATCCTCCGGGATAGAAGGCAGGCCCTCCCTGTGCAGAAGACAGAATGGGTTACTGGTTTATATTTGGCTGCTCCTTCAGGGAAGGTTTTAGGTGGAGCTTCTTGAATAGGGCATTTTATCTGAATGTTTACCTGGTTACCAGAATATGTGCTGTGTGAAGAACCTGGGGCTCCCTGAAATGAAAAC
>NW_008824053.1:1883986-1896165 GCF_000699105.1 Pygoscelis adeliae
TATAGGAATGAAGATAACAGAAGTCTGTCTTATCTTTACAAACGAGGAAGAACACTTACCTGTCCGTAAGATCCACCAGGATAGAAGGAAGACTCTCCCTGTACAGAAAACATAAAAAATTTACTCTTTTGTAGTTGAAATGTTCTCTCGAGGAAGACTTCTAGACTGCTCCTGTGCAGGCACAGTGTGACCAGAAAATTTACCTGGTTACCTGGGCCCTCCTGAAAGGAAAACACTGACCAGCTATTTCCTTGCAGACAGAATGAGTATTTAAATACCAGCGTATCCGGTTCTCACTTTACACCCTTTCTCCCGGTTTTGAGCTAACTTTTATCTACCTAAATAACAATCAAGACCAATGTTGTTAAAGTGGAAGAAATCTTCTGGTGGTAGTTTTCTTAGCCTGCTGAATTTGAATTCTGCAAGGAAAGTGCAGATACCATTCTGTACTGTTCTCTGCCAAACCTCACACCACTAGGTTATATCAGGGCTAATTTACGTTTTCTACGCTAAGAGACAACTGCTCAGGTCTGTAATTATAGCATGTCATGGCACCCGCAGTATCAGGAGTGGAGGAACCAGGATGATGGGAGTTTGTGTTATCCTGGTAAGGGAGGGAGAACAACTACCTGTCCATAGGATCCTCCGGGATAGAAGGCAGGCCCTCCCTGTGCAGAAGACAGAATGGGTTACTGGTTTATATTTGGCTGCTCCTTCAGGGAAGGTTTTAGGTGGAGCTTCTGAATAGGGCATTTTATCTGAATGTTTACCTGGTTACCAGAATATGTGCTGTGTGAAGAACCTGGGGCTCCCTGAAATGAAAACACAGACTAGCTATTTTCTTGCAAACAGACATTTGAGTGAGTCCATTTCTGAATTTCTATTCTTTCAAAAAGGACATTACTGCAATCATTCTAAGAGAACACTCGTTATTTTTGTTAGAGATAAGGAAACCTTTAGCAGGTACTTTTCTGTTCAGGTTAAAAGACCTGAAAGAAATAGTAACTTTCATTTTAATCCTTCTAATCACAGAATCCTATGTCATACCTGGCAGACTCTGTATTGTTATAGATGATCATGACCCTGATTGTGTTTTTAAAAACTGCCATAATACTGAACTTCCAAAGAGCAAATAAGGTTTAGGAGAGCAGATTTTTCAGCACTTAAAGGAGACTATTTACCAGTACATAAGATCCATTATTACTGTCACATCCCCTTTATATACAAAGTATTCTTCTATGGTCAGGCTGCTTCCTCAGACACTATTTGTAGACTGAGCTCTTGTCTAGATGAAGCTTAGAGAAAAAGTGTAATAATTGCAGTGTGAGGAATTTGGGGATCCACATAAGGAAACCCACTGTTTCCTTTGAAACAAGATAGTTTAAATATGTATAGGTTTGACTCTTAATTTATAATCTTTTCCAGGTTTGAAGAGACTTTCATGTAACTCATAGCTTTTAAGTTTAGAAGAAGGTTTTTAAAGGAATTTTCCTCCTGGGCTGAAGAATCTTCAAGGAAGTAGATGAATGTCTCTTTTATGTAAGATTTATGAATGCTGGTTTATTTATACACATATATCTACCTATACCTTGGTTTTTTTACTCAGAAGAATGAACCTGCCTATCATGGCCAATGTGTTTACATGCTAATCTTAGGCACTGCTACTGCCATGTGTAGAGGATTGACCCTGGACAGAAAATGAAAATAAGTCCATTTTTTTAATTCAGTCTATTCCTTTGCAAAGATCACTGAACTTTACTGTCGGGTGAAGGCAAAGATCAAGACTATTGCTACCTAGTTTATCATAAATTAATTCTATCAGCGGATACTATCACAAACTGAAATATAAGTCTCTTGTGTATCAAAGTGGACACATCTGTACTGAGAACCGGTTTTCTAATGTGTCCAATTTAGTTGTCTTATTTTCTTCATGTTGAAAATTATTGTTTGATAGCAACTAAATACACACTCCTCTCCCTGGCCAAGCTGTGGTGGCTTGCCGTTAAAAACTAAACCTCTTTTTGCACTAACTTAAGCATGCAAAGAAAAAAGGCCCTATTAGAATGAAAGCTTGCATAAAGATGTCCACCTTTTTCCTTGTAAATGGATTTGCTTATATAGCATTACAATCACATGGCAAATAAAAAAGTTTTACTTTGATGAAGTTTCAATATTAGTTATTTTAATAGACTAGTCTATATTTTAAAACATGTAGGTCATGATTACTGCTCAGCCTCAATTATATTAGAAAGGCGGTATCTTACCTGACCAAAATGACTGTTGCTATATGTTAATGACAGTTAAGTTCAGAAAGCAGTAATTTCTTTATACAATTAGTTTGTTCAAATAGCATGCTTTTTTACAGAAATAATAATCCAAAATATAATTGTTGTTGAAATTGAAAATTAAAATATATTACACCATTCAAATGGGTTTATGTAAATACAGCTTCAGTAAAAGCTTTGAAAATAAGTTTTGAGGTAGAAGATAGGTGAGTTTAAAATCCACGTTCACCTGGCTTTGCCAGAAGCCTGGGAAAGCTAGTCTATAACACCCATGTAACCACATTCCTTGGGCTGTTTCCTGGCACGGAGGCATTGCCTAAGAGGAAAGCTTATCCAGTGCCACTGATCATGAAATTGCAGTGACTCTCTTTATGGGAAAGAATAGTTTAAATATTGATTTAAGAGATAGTATTTTGAAATATTTATCAGATTTTGACATTGTAGTCACAATATTTTATTGCACCAGTCAGAAGAACAGAGGAACCTAACCTGGATGCAATTAAATTCTGGGGTTACTACAGGTCATATTGACTCTGGTGTTCGAAAGTAGTGAATAATTAGCATATAACAGTCAACTGACAGAGTGTCTGGATTACCAAGCACAGTTACAGAAAGTTAGTGGCCAAATGGTAATTATGCAGTTAAAGTGGGACTCATTCTTCCATTTCATTGTATATAGTTCTATCCATACTAAGGAAGTTATCAATAATGTTTAGTGTCACGCAAGTGTCCATACTTACTAGGTGATTAATTCAAAATACTCCATTATGTAGATGAAAGTATAAACTCAGAAAAGGAATTACCTGTCTATTACCACTGCTTCCATCAGGACAAATGCAACCACCCTATAAATTAAAAAGGAGGAAACAATTATTGCTTTGTGGAAGTGTAAAATAAAATCTTATTTCAGATGTGAAACTCCATTTAGAGGAAGAAAGACTGTGGGACTACAGAGTAGCTGTGACCTTTCCTATACCTAGAACAAATGACGGAACAGCACAGCCCTATACATTTAACATTTGCTTTGGTAGTTAGACTGATACTACATCTCTCAGTGCTATGTCTCAATGACAGATGCCTCATCAAGAGAGAATTATCTGGGTAGTCAAGAGAATCACTGTTGTGCTCTCACCAATAAACCATGTGTGAAATTGAAACAGTGTTAAGAAGTAATTTCAGAGAGCCATTTCAGATAAATTTAATCTGAACGGGGTCACTTCATTTACAATTTAATGCATAACATCACCAATCCCCTATGCAAAACTACTGGACTCAAACTCTGACTCCTGAATTTAATTAGTTTAGTTACCAGGAAGCTACCTGGACACGACTAAATAAAAATAGAGAAAATCCTGACCTGACTACTTGATCCACCACCAGTTGCAATAAATGATCCACCCTGTGAAGAAAACAATTGTTTTTATAGAAGCATTTTATCAGAATCTAACACGTATAAAATTATGTAGTGAGAAGTAAGGTGACAAACTCTTTGTACTACTTCCCCGCACCAACAAACATTATCTATTCAGAACTCTCTGTATGAATCACTGTGAAAACATAAATTTGGATGAAACTTAATTAGTGACTGGATACAATACACACAGAATGGGTATCAAGAAAACTAATTAAGAAAACTGTTACTCTCTGGAGCTCAGAGATCTGACTGTGCTATTGAATTAGACTTCAAACTCTCTGAGACAGAGGGCTACGCTAGTGTTGCATCTACATAATGCTGGGCATAGCGGGATTCCCAATCTCTGGGAAGCTGATGGGTGCCGATACAGTACAAAATATTAAGAAAAACAGAATCAGGTGCCACTCTGGATCAGTTAAATTTTTCATAATTCTATAACATATACACTGCTGCAGCAGTACATAAGTCTACAGAATATGAAAGTTGGACCTACTGTTGTAACAGGAGTACATAACCACTAAGATGTTATGTACTGTTATCAAATTCTAAATGAAACAGAATTATGTATCTGGCCATTACCGTCACTAGAGCAGGACTGTTTCTAAAAAAAGATTCTAAAACTATTTCTTTTGTGTTTTACAAAATGTTATGTAAAGAGACGCCTGCAATGCTTACTTGCTTAGTGGAGTGAAGGAACAGAGGAGACAGTATATTCCAGGCCCATTATCATTATTTACAACTGTGCAAAATTATAACATTATAGGGAAAATGCTGCCAAATCAAAATAGCATCCTTCAGCACAGATACATTAGTGGAACCTAATTTCCAGAAATGAAATATAATTTATCAGAAAGCTCCTTGCAATGAGATCATACAGTAGTCACTAAGTTATTACCTGGAGGTTAGTGTGGCTGCTATTCGAAGTAGAAGACTCATTCTGTGAAGAAACAAGAAATGACTCATTTTTCTGTAAGGGTAATGAATTAAAATACATAGTTCTATTGGGAAAGAACTACCTCACCCTAAACAGAATACTCTGTTGTGGAAACTAGATCCTTATTTTTCTTTTTGTAGGTAATACACCATGGAGCTGTAACACCAGCAGTAGTTCAGAAAAAGTGACAAGAATGGTTTACCTGTACGTTATAGTCTCTTCTGCTTAAAACATGTGATGTATCCTGTAAAAAAACAAAGACATTTACTGTTAAGAGATGATCAGTGACAGGCCTTCTTTTTCCCCCCGTATTATTTATTTATAACAACTCCAGACCCTTTAATGCATACATTGAGTAAGAATGCCTTATTATAAAATAAAAGGTTATTTGCACATAATTTTTATAGGCTACTGCTGAGTCTGACTTGAAGCTATACAATACACATATCCGTATCTCCTCCACAACATGCTGAGCACAATAGATTACCAACCATTATTCCTTCTTACTTCGTTATTCTATCTTACTTCAGTTAAAATTTTAGCTCTCCTCTGTATGACACTCATTTAATTTTAACTTTGACTTAGACCAACTCTGTATGTGCTTCCTGAAGAACAGAAATTTGAGCTGCCTTATACCTCATAGCAGGATTTTCATGTCTTTTATATATATATATATACACACACACACACGTCCTTTAAATTTAATCCACCCAAAGAGCAAATACCCAAGCTATTTTATTTTACTTTTTCCTTAAATAGGAGAATATTAATTAGGAGAAATGTAATTATGGAAAAATTAGGCATAATTGGGACAAATTAGGTATAGTTAGGGCAAAAATCCTACAAGCAGTAAGAAAAGAAAAGAAAAAAAAAAGTTACTTACTCGGGCAACAACTTTCTTCTTTGCACAACCAGAACTCTGTAAAGGAGCCAGAAGCCAGTAGCCAGTTATTACTTTATAGATGCAGCTATCCACACAAAATACTTTCAGCAAAAATCTACCTAAACTTGTCAGGGTGGCATATTTTGGGACAGGAAAATATCCAGAGCTATCATTTTACTACCAGTAAGAGTCTTAAAAAGCATATTCTTCACCTGTTTTCACCTTATCACTCATCAGAACTTCATCAGAAGTTCCTGCCTAGCAGAGCCTCCCTCAGCTCAACCGTTGTGGTTTAGAGAACAATCTGTATAATGATTTTTTTTTTTTTTAAAACATCCCCCACCCTTCTTTGTGAGAATGTTTAGAAGCAAACTCTTTTACAATGAAGTCCAGCAATATGCACTGGATAGGGATAACTAAGGGAATAATAGCACCTCTTGTGAACAAAAGAGGAAGTGATGAGACTCTTAAACAGGGCTTGCTGCTGAAGGATTTTTTTTTTTGCAGAACTTTTTGCATTAAACCTAATGCAATGCATTCAAGGTAAATACAAGCAAAACCAAAAGATGTTTTCAGAAGGCCTCCTTACTTCCTAGTATACATGTTTGGTGCAGCACTAAAGTACTAGAAAAAATAGGGAAAATAATGAAGCAGTAAAGTATATGGCTGACAACTGAAGGCAAGTAGCTGATGACAGAAGGTTACTCTAGATGGCAGTAAAACAAAAGGAGGCTGTAACAGGTGGAAAACGCTTTTCTACGAAGAGAAAGAAGTACAGAAAAGTGTCATGCATTTACACAACAGTGTATTTGCTTGGTCACAATCTATCCACGTTAATCACAGTTTCTGCTTGTAGGACAGATGGAAAGTCTTGACAGAGAGAGTATTACCAGGGGATAAATGTTACTTTACAATACTAGCATATATGCAAGTTTAAATTAGAACAAGTGGAAAAAGCTTGAGGTGGCTATGTGCCTCAGGTACACAGGTGGTTAATTCCCAAGCAACTATCCGGTCAAAGTGCATATACTACAAAAAAAAACTGTTAGTATGTATTCTTAGGAGCATTGTGCAGTTTTAAATAATTGTGCAGCAGCCTTGAGAACAGCTAGAAGGGACTGAGTACAGAGAACTAGAACATCACATATCTTATTCTTTAATTAACTTTTTGAAGAGTATTATAAAGCAAACATACACTACAATTAGAGGCCCACAGGTCTAATGTAGAAGTGTTCAGTTACTAACACTGTCATTAATCATAAGAATTTGAATACTGCAGAAGAAAAAAAGCACTTACCTGACCATTGGCACTATAGGTAGTGTCATTCTGGAAAAGAATAAATTATTTCCTTCTTTAAGAATTATCTAAATACAGTAAGCTTACAGAGACCTGATTCTTTCTGATACTGCACACAGACATAACAAAAATCATTTGTTGCTCACATCCTCCACAGCCTTGCCTAAATTTGTTTGAAATCCTACCATTCCAGTCTGAAAAACATTTTAATAGCAACCTTAGATTGGTAGAAATGTAACATGAAAAGCAGTGGAATATTTGCCACTGTATATCCTCTTTTCTTTCATTGTATGTATTTAAAGCTTGTCTGTCTATGGGATTTTCTTTTTTTGGAAAGTTACTGTAAAATGTATATTTAGATTTTAGGCAAAATCTTCTGTTTACTGCAAAGCCACTGAAATTTTTTTATCTGTATTTCATTTCATCAAGTTAAATGCATTTAAAAACACAAAATGTATCTGTAAACACTTATATGACAATGTTCAGTAAGAAAACATGCAATTGCTGAAACAGCTATTAGTGTGGGAACTCAGCGTTCTTTCTGGATCATTCTGCTCACAAGACTGCATCTAGCAGTGCAATATTTTCCTATCTACATGAAAAATGTTGTGATGAAAATATATTAGAGAATGCATACTCACATCATCACAAGCATTGGGATTATCATCTGAGAAATCTTGTGAATCCTAGAAGGACATCAGATACCAGTTATTGCCTCACAAAAATGGATTGTTAAAAATACACTTTGATGTTGTACTCTGCAAGACAGAATTGAGGCTCATGCAAAGAAAAAGCTGAGTTAAAGTAAAGTAAGATCTTCATAAGGAAAATAAGGAGCCAAATACATGGCTGCAATAGTTGCTTACAGGGAACGTTCCATTCTTCTGTTAAGAAAAAACCCAAAACCAATCCAAACCAAAAAGAGCACAGAAACTATTATGTTTTATTACATCTTTGAGAAAGATGATGCAGGGACTACAAAGATTAGCATGAAATAATATATAACTAGGAGAAAGAAAGAACTAGTTACCTGACTATCATAATAGCTGTCTGAGGAGGATGAACCACCCTTTAAAACAAACAAACACACACACACACAAAATCAGAGAAAATTAGGATATAGTGAAGCTGATTTTGAGCAGAGGCTAAAGCTTGTATGAAGTGACATACAAGTAGGGAAATAGAGCATTACTTACTTGGCCACCACCATAGTTTTGTGATGAGGATCCACCCTATAAAACAAACAAACATAAACCCTACTTCAGAAGAAACTGTGATTTTGTTGGGGGCTGTAAAGCTGGGATGAACAATTGCCTGGGATTCATTTGAACAAATACAACTTTCTAGATATCTAGATAACTTATCAGATATGATAAAAGTCCTTACCAGGAGAAAAATCAAGGTCTACCTACCTGGTTGCCACCATAATTTTGTGAGGATGATCCACTCTGCTAACACACACAAAAAAAATTAGAATTAATATTACAATATTGCAGATCGGATATTGATCAGCCATCGTGGAACCTGCGCGAAGTAAAACCTCAGTGGGAGGAAATAATAATCTAGTACTTACTTGGCTACCACCATAGTTTTGTGAAGTGTATGATCCCCCCTGTGAAAACAAAACAGCAACAGTTATAACGCTGGAGAGCTGAATTTGATCAGAATCCACAGAGCTAGCTTTACTAGGTTGCTGAGTTCTTTCTATGTAAGTGGAATTTCAGGGCTGATAAAAAGTACGTTTGAAGAGAGGCTAGAGCTGGGGAGACTCTGCAAGAGTCTATACCCTCACGAGCAGGAAAACTATACTCCGGATTAGAACCGCTTAAAAAGTTTTTACCAAGGGATAATAAAGAGCTACCTACCTGACCACCCTGTGATCCATCCTGTAAATTAGACAAAAATTATGCATGCCTTAGACACTTACTGTTTGGCTATGGATTATTTTTAATGAAAGCTATGATACTTGCTTAGGAGGAGTAAGGAGCAGAGGCAGATACGCAGTATAGATACGATTTCTAACACAGTAAGCATAGATTGCCAGTAGTGCAAAAGTAAATACTAGATGAGACATATGTCAAGGAACCACAAACATTTATCTTGAAGTAATGCCTAGCACACAGATTAGTTTCATTCTGAATGGTCTCTAGAGAATGTATCTTTTTTTCTCCTGTAGAGAACCTAATTTATACAAATGGAATGAAAAAATCCCCTGGTAGCATTATTACACAGAAAGCTGTGAGCTGTGAGATACAGTGCCCTTGAGAAAAAGGTTTTAAATAAAACACTCAGTATGTTTCAACATGCCTTCTTTAGAAGAGGAATGTAACTCCTCCAAGTGAAATCAGAAGAGACATTTGTAGACATATTAGTGTCAAAAGTGCATAATAAGAACAGTGAAATCCTGAGCTATTGAAATGAGTGGGATGTTTGCCATTCACTAAAATGGGGCTCAGATTTCATCCAGAAAAGGCAAAGGAAAATGAAATCAAAAGTATTCTCTTTCAATGTTCTAGCAGTTTTTAGAACAAAATTTAAGTGTTTTCTTTAGTCTTAGAAAGAAATAGCTCCTCTTTATAAAAAAAAATTGAAAAAAGCTATTATAAAATAATTAGATACCTATTTCATATATTATTCTTTCAAGAAACAATAATATATTACCTACAGTGTATTGTATATACTATACCACATTTTAATAATATATTCTAGCAACACCTATGTTGTTTGTGTATTTATAAATACAGTATATAGTTATATTGCTAAAACATGATATTTGGAACAGTGAAATCCTGAGCTATTGAAATGAGTGGGATGTTTGCCATTCACTAAAATGGGGCTCAGATTTCATCCAGAAAAGGCAAAGGAAAATGAAATCAAAAGTATTCTCTTTCAATGTTCTAGCAGTTTTTAGAACAAAATTTAAGTGTTTTCTTTAGTCTTAGAAAGAAATAGCTCCTCTTTATAAAAAAAACTTGAAAAGCTATTATAAAATAATTAGATACCTATTTCATATGTTATTGTAACTTGAAAGAATAATATATTACCTACAGTGTATTGTATATACTATACCACATTTTAATAATATATTCTAGCAACACCTATGTTGTTTGTGTATTTATAAATACAGTATATAGTTATATTGCTAAAACATGATATTTGTTAATACAATGAATCTATCCAATTTTTCTGTTTCTTGCGAAAAATCAGTAAGTATCAAGAGAAGTATCATGAATTAAAAAAGAGAAAAATCTAGTGCTGTTTTCTTACTGATTTTTAACATTTACAGAGATTGTTTCATTAAACATAGCAGACATCTCTTAGGATGTCTGGTTTTTAGAGTTCCAACTGAACTTGTAACAAATACACATGTAGCTATCTATACTTCTCTGCACAAACTGAATGAATTGTTAAGCCAGTCTCCTTCAGGCACCTCAAGTGGCAGTCCTAAAATATTTTCCGACTTTTGATGGGAAAAATCCACAGAGAGGCTGGTGAGCTCCAGCCCTGATTTAAGTAGTGCCGGTTGAGCAACTCTGCAGCAGACTTGTTCTTTCCAGAATCTGGCCTTAATATCCTGTAGAGCTAGACATTTCATAGACATAATGCTAGGAAAAAGGGGGAAAAAAGGACCCCAAGCCCCTGTGATGCTCCTGTGTATAGGAACATAGTGAGTTCTAATCCCATAATTGGTAAGATTACATGGATTTGCAGTCTATGAATCTGCAGTTGGTACTAATTGAGTTAGTGGCAAAACTAGTTTTGGATGCATCTTAAAATCAGAGGAGGAAGGCCATTTACCTGGTGGCAGGGATTGCTATCATATGAAATACCCTGTTAAAAAACAAACAAACAAACCAGAAGGTAAGTGCCCAAGTTTTCATTTTCTTGCAAAGTAATTAGATTTCTTAAAATTTCTTCTGTATTAATGTAACAAAACTCAACATAAAACTTTACAGAGGGTGAGTTTAATTTTATTCAACCCTTTAAGTCTGTGGCTTTACCCTCTGCCATTCCCATACCCACATACTCACAAGCACCAAGACACATGCACACAGATGATCAAAGCAGGACTACTTGTGTGCCACATGGAAAGCGAGGTAAGCTGGCAATTGAAGTCTCTCTGTATCATCCTAGTTCCTTGATTGGTAAAGATGAACTGTTTGGTTTTTTTGGGTTTTTTTTTTGGACAGTCCTTTTAGGAATCAGCAGTTACTGTTGTGTGACCATTTACCTCAGAACGTTGCTAGATTCACTCATCATAGATCTTAGGCAACACTGCTGCCCAATGCCTTTCATTTCCCTGTTTTGGATATATTTTGGCTATAGCCAGTCTTCCTGTTGGGATAACAGGATGAGAAACAGTACACACAATGAGTTCTACCCTGGCTGTCACCCTCCCATTATTAGAGCACAGGTCTTCTGTTGGTAAGTCAACCTGTGACACAGCTTTGGTGGAAGTAACACATTCTTCAGCGTTTATCAGTTTCATTGCTGTTAACTGTGTCCTTGTACTGCTGCTTATGATGTTTTCACATGCACTTCCACTCATACTTAACTCATATCAATCCTAATATTTCTGCTAAAAATTTCTGTGTTTAAACTTCTCTCTGATCCTCATTGCTTTCCCCAATACATTTATTTGAACATGGGTTTACTATCATGGCCTCATCCATCATCCTTTCACCAGGGATCTCATCACTGAAGACACCATCTTTACACCGCTGTAGGCATATACAAGTTGAAATGGAACCAGGATGAAAACTACTAATCTAATTCTTATTCCACAAGAGCCACTCTCTGATCCTATCGCTTTCTATAGGAACTAAATAGAGCAACATCCAAAAAACCATTCCCAAGCAAAGATTTTATCTGTTTACTGAGCAGACAGATGAATCACTACTTGTCTGTCTTCTGTGTGTAACACTACATGGGAGAAGCCACTTCATTTTGGTTACAATGACCAACAATATCAGCCTTTCTTGATCTCTGTGCTAGATAATTCCATGTAACAGTGAAAACAAAAGATTCCAACTAACAAACATTATATAACATATCGAAAAAATATGTTACTACTACAAAGAAAGCTGGGTCTAGTTTTCAAATAGTTTGGAGAAAGAGGACTTACTTGTCCACAACCACCACTGCCACTTGAAGAAGCAGATCCACCCTGCTGGGGAAAAAAAAAAGAGCAGCTCAGTAACCTAAATATTCCTTTTCTCTGTTTCAAATACAGAAATAAATTTTAAAGAGCTTTAGCTGCCTCACTGCTTAAAAGGTAGAAGATCAGCTAATCCTATTGCGAATTTTCTTGTAAAGTTTTGTGTATATTGAATATTATAGCGCATCAGAAAGCTGACACCTACATG
>NW_008824053.1:1896218-1921469 GCF_000699105.1 Pygoscelis adeliae
TATGAAAAAAACTTCACAACTCTTACTTCTAATGACAACTTACTAAATTATTTCAAGAAACAAACAACAGAATTCTCAATACATATATGGGAACAACACACAAATGTTGTATACTGACCGGTGACTGATTGATGCTTACCTGGCCATAGGAACTGCCACCTTGTTGCTGGTAGCCCTGTAAGAAAGGCAAGAACTCATTTGTGAGCAAAGCCATAGTCTTAGCACAGCCGTGACAGAAAAGCCCATTTCCACTGAAAGTTCCTCCGCACTACGTTCTTTTTCCTTCACGGTAATTCAGTGGTACAAACCAAAATCAAGGACCGCTCAGCAACACCAAGAAGGAAAAAAAACCCAACCAAACCCCAAAGTCCAGTTACAAAGCAGGCTCCTACAGAAAAGCTCAATACATTGCAGCAAAAAAAGTATCACCTGGCCAGAGGACTGGCTGCCTTGGGAGCCCTTTAAAAAAGAGAAGGCAATTACCACCTTGACAAGGAGGCTTCAATAAAGAGCGTGATGTTCACAGAAATACAGCTGCACAAGGGTTTCCCAAAAAGGCTCTTCCTGAGCCAAAGGAGAGTACGCTAGCATCTGTGCAGCAGACTGTCCTATTCTCAGCAAAAGCCATGCATCGTAGAATCATAGAATCATTAAGGTTGGAAAAGGAATATCCAGTTTGCTTACCTGGCCGTAAGAACTGCTGCTGCCCGAGTAACTTGGCCCACCCTAAGACAAGGACACCATTGGGTTACTTCCCTTTTGTAAAGGGTCCAAGCCTGCATTAGGAAAAGCAAGCAACTACATCCTAAAGCTGTGCAGGGCAGTAAGAAGAGCCTGGACTTCCTCCTGGCCTTCACAATGATGCTGAGTGCCATGACTTCACGTGCTGGGATTCCAGATAAATAAGTAGCACGTGGATAAATTTTGAGTGTGAGAACACACACTTTCAGAGAAAATGTCCTTTAAAGTTCAAATTCTGAGTGACTGCTAAGTGCTTTTGCCGTGCCACGGCGCTCCACTTTCTCAAATGCTGTATTGTGACCAGTGACTGGCTGATGCTTACCTGGCCATAGGAACTGCCACCTTGAGGCTGGTAGCCCTGTAAGAAAGGAATTATTGATTCATAATTCTTGTATGTGTGAAGCAGATGCCTCTCTCGTGTTTGTCTCTTTGTGGGGGAAAAACCCAGAATAAGGTAGAGAATGTACAGACTCTGCTGCTTAACTAAAATTCTTTTGGTATTTCTTCTTCTGGATGAACATCTGATCACACTGTGTTTAATCAAACGACAATCACAGAGTAGTTTTACATCCGTCTCAGACGGGACTCTAGTCTTATGAAGGTTTTCCAGGACATTGAAGGGACGCAACGTTTTCTTATTACGTATCTTTTGCCTGCCGTTTCTCAGACACTGGGCTTAATGGTTAACGGTAGGTGAATACTGATTTCCTGTATTTGTATTTTTGATGGGCCCCAGTTGCACAATTCCCTTCCTCTGAGGGAAAACGAAGGTGAAAAATAATTAAAAAAAAACACAAGAAAGAATCCTAGAAAAAATGTAGATTCATAAAATGGAAACAAATCAATGCAATTTAAAGTAGCAGGTCAAATGAATTAGTCAAGGATGCCAGTACTTTTCGAAAAAGTTTCAGTAATAGAAAGTTACTGTGGGTAGGTATAAGCTGCTGATGCAATCTGCCTTCAATGTAATGTCAAAAAAGAGCAGATGTTTCATGCACATGCAGACCTGTGCCACAGCTGTCTGGCAGAGTTATGAAGACAGGGATTGCCAAAAAGGATTTGGACTATCTTGTCTGTTTCTCCTATCTGACATAAAGATCCTGACAAAATTCATAGCTATCTTAGGGCTGCTTTAATTCACATAAGAACAGTAAAGGGAGGTAAACATTCATCAGCCGCAGGCTCTAAGAACAATCTGCCTGCAGCTGAGGACCTGACCCAATGTTCTTTAGCTCCTCCACACTGTTTCTCTGTACTGAGACCAAAGGAGACAGCGAAGAACTGACTACCAATTTGTCGTGTACCATGTAAATCAACTGAACAGGAACAGCACCCAATAGACTATTTTCTACCACAAATTTTAAAGTTCCATACCCATGGAAAAGATCAGATAGCAACGGGAACCCATGCTTCCTGCAGATATCCGTTAAAAACACAACTGTCACTTTCACAACAAAAGTTTTGAAATGGATTCAGAGATTTGTTGTTGTTGTTGAGAACTCCGTATCAATTGAAAAAAAGTATTTTAAAATCTGCTACCTTTTGCAGGGCCATGGCACTCCACTTTCTCAAATGCTGTGTACTGACTGATGCTTACCTGGCCATAGGAACTGCCACCTTGTTGCTGGTAGCCCTGTAAGAAAGGCAAGAACTCATTTGTGAGCAAAGCCATAGTCAGCACAGCCATGACAGAAAAGCCCATTTCCACTGAAAGTTCCTCCGCACTACATTCTTTTTCCTTCACGGTAATTCAGTGGTACAAACCAAAATCAAGGACCGCTCAGCAACACCAAGAAGGAAAAAAAACCCAACCAAACCCCAAAGTCCAGTTACAAAGCAGGCTCCTACAGAAAAGCTCAATACATTGCAGCAAAAAAAGTATCACCTGGCCAGAGGACTGGCTGCCTTGGGAGCCCTTTAAAAAAGAGAAGGCAATTACCACCTTGACAAGGAGGCTTCAATAAAGAGCATGATGTTCACAGAAATACAGCTGCACAAGGGTTTCCCAAAAAGGCTCTTCCTGAGCCAAAGGAGAGTACGCTAGCATCTGTGCAGCAGACTGTCCTATTCTCAGCAAAAGCCATGCATCGAATCACGACGCAGACTGCCAAAGGAAACATCACTCTCAAAAACCTGCCAGTCGCGCTGGTCACAGAGAGGTCAGTGAAGAACTTCCTACAGAATATCCAGTTTGCTTACCTGGCCGTAAGAACTGCTGCTGCCCGAGTAACTTGGCCCACCCTAAGACAAGGACACCATTGGGTTACTTCCCTTTTGTAAAGGGTCCAAGCCTGCGTTAGGAAAAGCAAGCAACTACATCCTAAAGCTGTGCAGGGCAGTAAGAAGAGCCCGGACTTCCTCCTGGCCTTCACAACTATGCTGTTGTCGTACAGAGGATATTGAGAGACATTTGCCTTTCCACTCCCCCATCCTCCCCCAAAGAATAGGAAGGCTGAAGAGCCTTCATACTTGAGTTCATGCTATGAATATTCTCACGTGTTACTCCGCCACCATTTATGTTATCATTATGTTAGTATTTGTTAAATTCACACACTTTTTTTTCCACAGTTAGCTTTATCTGCATGGCTTTAAGTAAGGCTGAAAGATGTTGCACATAGGTCCACAGTTATGATTCTCCATCATTCTTGATATGGATAAGCAACTATTGGAAATTTGAGATCTAATATACATGGGATCTGAATCTACCAGAATGGGATTTATGAGCCTAGAATCACTTCCTCTCAGTGCCATGACTGTTATGCACCTTTTAGAGGACACATTGAGTGGAATAGTCATTTCACTTCAACCAATCACACATGGAAATACATTTATGAGCATTCCAAACAAAAATAGTTGAACACCAATACCAGATGAGAATTTTATGAACAAAACCTCAGAGAAATAGAAGTATCTGCACCCTGTGAAATACATTTAAAAATGTAGGAAATAATTTATTTTCAAGTTGTGCTGGCCCTGTTTTAGTGAAGTCTACAGGAATATTTCTAGTCCTTTTTAAATTCACTTACCTGAACATAAGTACCACTGCTGCTTTGCTGTCTTTGTCCACTCTACACAGGAACAAAAAAAAATGGTTATTTATTTTTAAGAGGAATAGCTTACGTACTAAGACATCTCAAGAAGCAACTCTATCCTCATATCAACTAGACAGTTTGAAAGCCAGAAAGAATTTCTTATGCCCTTTCTTACTTTATTTATGCCATCTCCATGCGCTACAATGTTCAACACTTCAGTATATAAAGATCCTTCATAAATAAAGTATTACAAGTATTTATACATCTTGATGTCATTTTCTTAATGAAAATTCATCATGTAATACATCGTTGTGTCATATTGTGGTATATCAAGAGAGTTTAGAAAATTCTGCCCTTCAAATGTATCACACAAATTGCCATTGAACTCATATCCATTTATATTCATATTATGACTGATTTTTTCATTAATAAGCACAAACTTTTGACAAAGGCTTTGTCAAAATGAAAATTGGGAAAGCCACAGTTACAATTTAACCAAAGGAAAAGTCACTGCAGAAAATCTTTCAATTCCCATGAAACATGTGGATTATGAGAGCAATCAAATGTTCTTCAGTTTTATTTATATATACACATTGAAAATATTTAACCTGTGTAATCAAAACATTATAGATTTACATTCGGAAATAAAATAACAAGGAAATCTTATTCCTTTCTCTGCCGGCATTCATCACTAGTTATGGAAGAATCTAATATTATAATTTAATGATTTTCAAAAGATAAATTTCAGCTGGGGTAACCTGCCACTGATCTTCCAATGAAAGTGTGAATTTGTTGTCACAGTCTGAAGGACTATCCTATGAAGGAAGGAAAGCCTAAGCCGTGCAGAGTGGTCCTTTGCAAAGGACCCAGAAAAAGAACATACCTGAGTGATATCCATAATACTTTACAAACATGCTCTTAATGAGATTGGATTGTAAGCAACTTTCCAAGTGCCTGGTTATCAAGAAGCAACATTATAAATATAACAGCAAACAAAAGTTCACCTAAGCACTAACTAGCAGGGTTTTAAAAAATGTAACGCTGAACTAGCTGTTGCCATTAAAAAAATAGACTGTTTAAATGAACATGGAACTGTGCAGGTTATGATTTATGCATATTTGGTTCAATATCGAATAACATTCAAGCTTAAGTTCTATAATTCCATCCACCTTCCTGAGCAGATTGAAATGGTTAAATTTTGCGAGCCCTATGGAATTACATACAGAGGTTTTCATATTTTATGACTGTAGAAAACAACTGCAGTGGTCCTTAATCAGCAACCAAGTAGGATATCCACTTTGCTGTAACCACAGAAACGCCCTACTCCACCACAGTAGTATGTGGATATCTAAGATATCCATACTTATTTATTCCCAAAGGGATGAATCAGTATTTGGTTTACTGAGATAGGGTTTCAGTTAAAACTCAAGTATAATGGAGAAAGAATGTCTACCTGTATTATGATCCTAGTAGCAGAACTTCCCAAACTCTGAAAAAAAACAAACCAAAAACAAAACCCCAAAATCAAAAACCACAACAGAGAACATATAATTTGACTTGTTTAAATGCAATGCAGTTAAACAGAAAATACCAAGTTGTACTATTTTGCTTGGGAGAATAAAGGGAAAGGTCATACATGTGGTGTACCAAGTATCAGACTCTTAACACCCAGCATTAAACTAGTTTATCCTCAGCTCTGAAAGTCTGGGAAGGCAGCCTGACTCTGCAAAGTAATTTTCTACACTTGCATCTGCTTCTATTACAGCTTATGTGGAGAGCAGCAGCGCACAGGCTATGTATGCTCTTTTTGCACTACCAGTCAGCTCGGCTTTTCCAAACATGGTGAGTGAAGGTAAGACATCATCATCCCTCCAACCTGTCTCATTGTCACCTGCATTGGGCAAATATCACCACACATACGAATTCAATTCCTGATCCAGTCATTTGTTTGCTGAATTTTGATCCCAGAAGAACTATATTACTATGATAGAAATCATAAGAAAAAAAAGTATGCTTACCTGGGGGTAGGTCTGACGCTGCAAATGAAACAAAACAATGTTGAATTATTTTGCACAAGAGCTTGTCCCGACAGAATATTGCAGCAGAAAAAGGGCCCTATCTTTTGGACGCAATACAGAATCAAATGTGAAAGAAAGACATGGAAAGGATAGAACAAATGCATCTTAATCTTCATTCAGGTTAGAACAACAACATGTTTGATTAGAAACTAGACATCAGAAAAACATATATATCAAATGTTACATCATACAAACTCACTTTAACCACCTTAAGGCTAAACTTACTTTTGACTGACTGTATGAGTTCCAAGTAAGCAGAGGGGAAATTTAATAGTTTAAAAATGAGAATGGAAGTGAATTTACAGAAGAAAATTGCAATGGAAACAGAAAATCAACACTATTCAGGAACACAGAGGCTGTATGCATTGAGAGACCTGGAATCTGCAGCTAATCCAGTATCTCTGCAAGTACTAATAGCTACAAATCTCGTGGTTCTATGATTGCTATCTTACTACTGGCTTTCCCTGAAGATAATTATGCACCTAGGGTAAACCCTGCCTGCCAGGGAGTTGTCTCCATACACCAGGAATCTTTCTGACAAATTAAGCATGTAGGTATTTGAAAGCTTTTTGAGTAAAAATTCTGAGCATTGTAGAGAAAAACTACGTACCACAGGTGGAAAAGGGTTGCTGTTGGCAATGACCACTACCTACAGAGAAATCACAGAAAGCTGTTTACTCATCACAGAGTTTATTTAAATAGTTAAATATGTTAGGAAAATGAAGAATACTGAATTCTCTAAATGTACACACTCTGATAATAATGCTATGGATGATCACTTTTATAAAATACTATTTTTACAATTTTTTTAATGCACATTACCAAGCAAAGAAGAATATATATGTATACATGGTTTACTCTTAAAAGACTTGCTCCCAGTCACACAATGACTCAGCTGTAGAGGCAGAAGCAGGATTTCATGTATTTTACCATATCCACTGGCCTATACTGTGTGTCCTTTTTGATCTTCAACTTTCCACCCCAAACTGGAAGATCAATTTCTTTTCTCTTTATTCAGTATTATGCTAAAAAAAGGCTTAATATTGAGTTCATTCAAAAAAAATAAGCCAAATGCAATAGTAGTATCTTCTGTTTAGGTTTTAATGTTTTCTAATTAGAAGCTTTTTTTTTTTCCTTTTTTTTTTTAAACTGAAAACAGTTCATATTATCCGGTGGTGTAAAAAGGAGGAGAGTTGGTGCTATCAGAAGTAAAGAATTCTAGTATAAAACAGGGAAAAAGATTATGTTTTTAAAACTAAGGTTTAAAAAAAAAATCCGTATGTTTTGAATTCTTAAAGTAATGGGAAATAAAAATGAGAAAAAAATATCTGTGAGGATGAATGGCAACACTGTGTGCTTTACTGAACACACCATACTCTTAGCCCTGAGTTTCCTGGGGACTGAACTGAGAGGAAGAGTCCGTGTAAATATTATGAGCCAAATTCAACAGTAATATGAATTCTATTGATTTCACTTGCTTTGAGTCACACTCATTCTCCAGCCCCACCTGAATAATACTTACATAATCTACATCCTCAAAAGTCCTCATTACCTCACAATCACTATCCTAACTTTTTTAAAACAAATCCCCATAATTATGTATGAAATTTTATTTTATATACAGTTAAGTCAACTATCAACAAAAGCCACTACAGCACAGCTAGTTAGTATAAGGCATCTAAGAACCAAACTGATTCAAACCATATGAATCAATCTGGGTTAAAACCTTGGAAAGTCTTAACTGGTAAAAGGAACTGTAGTAACACTGAAATAAAAGGAGTCATGCCAAGTTACAACTGTAAGAATTTTTTCCCTTTAAATTGAAAGGAAAAGGAGTGCTTACCTTCTTACTGGAATCTGAACTACTTGAAGGGACAGACTGTAAAGAATACAGAATCAATTTTTTGCTTCGGGAAACGTACGACAAATTAACTACTACACTATTTTCCACAAGAATGTTATAGCTAACATTATTTTCCTAAAGTACCAAACAAAATAAAATTCTGAAGAAAAATATTAATGTCTTGGCAGTTAATAAATGAACAACTGAAATTGTTTTCTGCAAACCCCAATTATTTTGCTAGTTTTACACAGCACTGTATAAAAGCTGCAGATGTTTCATCTAACATCAAATTGCAAGTTTGTTTACAATAAAAATAAGCTATTGGTAGAAAAAAAAATTTTCTACCTTCATCAAAAAAGAAACCAACCCAAACTCCAGAACCCAGCCCCCCAAAACTAAAAAACCTACCATTGAAATATAAACTGGAATAAATGGGATGCGCCATAAGACTAGAAGTGTTTTAAGTGAAGCATAAAATAACGTGCAGCAAAGTTTTCCATTTCATCAACCCATCTGTACAATTGCATAGGCAAAAGCCACAAAAAATACTTTTAATTCTTAGTAACTATCAAAGAAAGCACCGACTTCTCGAAAATCATAATAAATGTAACTGGTGTTAATTTACAGAATAAACTTAATTGAGTTTCTGTGCAAAACAGAAGTAAATAACTTCTAACAAAGTTGATATTACAACATACAGTAAATACGTAACTAATCTGTTGAAATTGTTTCCAGATATGATTATTACTTAACCATTTGAAGACAGTCCTCCTTTATCCCCTTCCATGAATTTTATTATTGTTTGGTAAAAGTTGGGCATAACTGCTTAGTTTCTGAATAGCTTAGGAAACTGTAAACATGTTAGAAAGCGTATAGTTACCTGGCCATAAGTAAGACCACCGCTCAATGAGGATGCACTCTGAAATAAAAACATAAATCAGGTATTTATGTATATAAAAATTTGTTAATTATAACTAGGAGTCATTGCTTTTTTCCTCAGAGGATGTACACTTCAAACCAAACTGATTTAATCTATACTTAAATAACTCTATGGCAATAGTAAAGGATACTGAACTTGCTCGAAGATAACTAAAGTAAAAATTTTCCAACATTCTACTGTAGTCATAAAATTAACGTTGCTCTATCATAAATACAGTTTACACTTACGTATTAAACAAAGATAAAATATATTTAATATTTAGGAATTAATATAACTAATGATGTATTTAAAGTGAGGCATATGATTAAGCAGTTTCTTGGCTAGGGCCAGTTCCTAACAGGCATTAGAGAGCGTGTTGTCTTTCCGATAGATTTTTTTTTTACTTGTTTCCGTGATTTTAAAAATGGAAAATATGTTAGATTTTAAAATAAACCTGTTTTCAGGTGCAAATGAAATAAATGAGATTGACAAGAGAAATTTCTCTACTAATTAAAGAATTATTGGATTAATACACAAAGATTGTAAAAAAGCCCCAAACAATATTGCACAATATGCAATATCCAAAGACAATTACTGTAACAGATAAAAAGCATTACGCAGTAAGAATTCTGACATTTTAGTAGGCTAACAAATTAAGCATTAGTAACAGGTGCTGAGCAGCCCCTATAACATAAATGATTACACTTCGAGGAAGTGACAGTGTAACACCTTTCAATTTTGGTTTTTAATCTCAGGATAATACCTCAGACTATCACCATTTTCTGTAATATATTTAGGAAGAATAATATAGCTCTGCAGAAGAGAATCAAATGCAATTTGCAATAAGCAGATGAGTTAAGAAGCATAGTAGACAATTGGTAAATACATATGTAACCAGCTTACATCTCTACAGGCGTGTTGACTATATGCATCAGCAGCACCTCCCTAAGAAAAAAATGAAACCAGTTATTTCTCTTCTATAATTGCTTAAGAAGAAAAGGTACACTTCAGACACCCTCAATTCTGACCGATCCTTATGTAGAGCATGTGAAGAATAGAGCATGTGAAGAATAGTATTGTACTCTCCGCTATGAATGCGTGAACACCCACGCGTGAACATAAGAGCCAGGCACATTAGCCTTTTGTATATTAGTTATTATCTGGTGGTACTCAGGAACATTTTAAAACAGACACTGTCAAGACAGTATTTTAACAGAAATACACTATAAATATTTCATATAATGCTTGTAATTCAAACATATTATGTATGTAATATGTACATACACATATATGTAAAAATTAAGAAGCGGAAACTGGAAAGAAACAAAAATTAACACCTTCCTGATTTACAATCAGTCAAATATAAAATATCAAGGCCCAGCATAAATAGTAATAGTTCCTTTTTTAAAGTAAATCTCAGTTGTTGTTATTAATACAATCAATAGTTTCCCCCAAAACTGTAATTTTGTTGTTCTTTGCAAAAATCCAATATACATTGTGATGAATTTTACATTTTGCAAGTACTGATGACATGAATGTTTTACATTTTTGGAAAAATTGTCCTTGTTGGTACCGAGTCATCCCCATTTTTCTAGTTCAAAGTGGCAACTGATAGTGCTTAGCAATAGAACTACATGACTAGCTTATTTTTGTTTACTATTTTGTTTGCTATACAATGAAAAACAAGCAAAAACCCCGTCATTGACATAGAGAGAGTAAACTTGACTGTTTCAATTATCTTTCAAGTTTTTTCTCATTTTTTATACTGAGTAAATGTTTGAACACAGTAACTTTGCATTAAAAAATAAAAATCTTATCTTGTAAATGCTGAAAGGAAACCAAATTAATTATCTATATTTGACATAAATCTGCAAATATTTTAGTCCATACAATTAGTCACCATCTTGATAAAAATGCTTCGGCCAAGATTTTGATGTATTCAGCACCACATTAGAGTACTTTTGCATCTTTCACCTATTACTGGATGGCTGGCTTGACCTGCCTAGGATTCATAACTTCACAAGTATCCCCGCTGCATGAAAGAATGAAAAACTGAAATAGCCTTAGTTATTGTAGATATCTGTGTAATTACTTCTGAGAGGAGGAACAACTTAGAACATGCAGACCAATTCGCACCGGTCTTGTCTTGGGTAGAAGGGGAGAATAGACAACCTGTATAATGAGCGTAATGTAAGTGTAACAGATATCCCCTTCCAGTCCCTTTTTCATAATTCTATAATCTATATGTTTCTATTTAACTTTTTAACATCTGTTTGCCAACTACTTCATATCATTGAATAATTAATATTCAATGTAATATTAATCTTCTAGCTCTCTCTTCATTGTTTTCTATTTGCAACAGAAACTCCTACGTGAACACTCATAATAATGCAATTGAAGGCTAGGAGTTACTATAAACATAGTTATGTTGGGGACAAAAAAGTAAACGTAAGAAAAGTGCTTACAGGGCCACATCCACTCTTGCTTATTGTGTAGACTACTCCACTCTGAAATAAAAACAGAAGTCAATTATTTCCATATTTAAAAAAAAAGGGGGGGGGGGGGGGGGGACAGAAAGAAAGAAAAAAAAAGCCCTGCTATTTATGGCATGAGAAACTGTGCAGCTGACAATGTGTATGTGTCAATATGGGATAAGCAAGTACAGAGGTTACCAGTTCACTAGCAACGGGCTGTAACAATTCTAATTTAGTATGAGACATTAGTCATCATCTGGATTTCATATAACTTTGTCATTGGTCATGTAACCTTTCAAAATCCACAAGCTGTCTTACTAAATGGTCTATATATAAGAAAAAATAATAACTTCAGGTAGTTATGTGACAAGATGAGAAACTCAACTCTTAGAAAAGAGTATGTGTATTTCTTTCATATATATATATATATGAAATACAATGAAGAAAATCAGTATTTAGTATATACATCACAATAACTGGTATTTCTCAGAGTCTGGTAATTCTACTTACAAGTAGTGAAGATTAAACAAATGGAATATTACCAGATAATTCACTAATAAATATAATCGCTAGTGAGTAGTAAGAAATATATCCTTGAGAGCTCTGTTCGAGAAACCGGAGACATACCAGAAAGCATCTGACAGTTCAAGTGCAAATAGGCACATTATGGTAGTGGAGATCATTAACTAAAAAACAGGTATACAATTTCTGTGATTAAGAAGTGAAAGTGATCAGTGAGAATCCAGACATACATACCCGAGAAGTTTTAAAAGGCTAACTAGACAGTGAAATCCCCAAATTTTCAACTGCAAATATAATCCGGTGTTAAAAGTGATACAGACATTATACTGGAGCTTAAATACACACATGAATATCTGGTGAAATTTGCAGAAAATTTTGCAAATTTTTGTGGAGAAGACAGCGAAACACAAGTATAGTTAGTCCTTTCATTCTGATTATAAAAAAAAAGAAATAAGAAAAATGCCTAACACAAAAATTAATAATAAGCACAGTTTCGTTTTCATTATACCAGATGTCTCTCAAACTGTAGAACAAATGGTTTGTGACTGTGTTTGCATGCACATGTGCACACACAGGTAGGAATCCTCTAGGAAGATGGAAGGAATCTTTTTTTCTTCAAAAGGGTCAAGTTAATGCTTGATAAAAATGCTTAATGTATGAAATCAGAGGTGGTGAAGCATGTCGTAGGTAAGATGCTTCTCAATAGCTATAGCTCAATAGCAAGCTATTGAGTTCAACAGAGTATAGGCAGTTGAACCTAGTCCAGGTACCGAACATACAGTTTACTGGATGAATAACTTTGGCATTCTGCGTTAACTAGCAGAGATGATATTTCAGTACAGTATTAAATCACCTCAGTACTCTGTAGTTACAGAATTTTAGTTGTTCCAAGGTTACTAAAGGAAAACGTGTAATGCTGGAAGTTAGGACTCTTACCTGACTGCCTGAATAGCTGTTCTGAGAGGAACTGGAAGGTCCAACCTGTAAAGAAACCAAAATGCTATTTATTATTTTGCAGAAAATTGATTTTTATATAAATGATTTTCAGGAAAGAAAGATCTACTTGGTGGGAAAAGGTAGAACACATGGAATAGTTTTCTGTGACTTCATTCCACCAACTGATACTATTGAAATTATTTCAGAGATCTTTAAAGCCAAATAATAAAAACTATACCAAAACAGCTGGTATAAATTAACATAATTCTGCTGCTTGCACCCATTTTTATCTGGCCTCATACACTTGATGTCCATCATTGAGGAGGAGATCTACACTGTCCAGATCATTAAAAAGTAGATGAGAACTTTTTACTGATATGACTATGTAATCACTAAACACTATGAAACGTAGGGCATATTTGCTGGGAGGAAAGAAAGAAGAAAAAGAGGCTTCTTCACTGAGCAGAAAATGATAGTTTTCAGAAAAAAAAATAATCAAATAGTTAAATTTTATATCTAGATCATGATTTGCAAAAGGCAAGGTTTCAGAGCTGTTGAAATAAGTGATCTTGAAAAGCAAGCAAGCACTAAGACTAAAAAGCGAAGACAGAAAAAAGAAAACTTCTATGAGAAAGTTACTCAGATTAGCTAGAGAGAACCTGCAGGAGGAAATGGTAGCAAGGCTGACAACCATTTTGAAACTTCAGGATTTTAATCAACCAAAGTAAATTGCCAAAAAGAAAAATAAATTGAGTGACAAGAGGGATAAAGATGTGACTAGAAGCAGCTTTTGACCTAGGTCTTGAGATCTTGGGCAATTAACAGTATGTCAATGTCTTTGGAGAAAAAAAATATTTACCATGATGCATCGGCCTTGTGTTGTGTAAGTCCCTCCACGCTGCAAGAAAGTAAAGGTTCAGTTACTGTTTATTGACTGGTGTATAAATACCAAATTATTTTAAACCGGAAATCAACTGAATTCACATTCATGGTCTGAGTGAAGGAGTCAAGTGTTTCATTGCTTACAATACCTTACACATTGTAACAATCTGATCTGAGAACTGACGTTAACTAATTAAAAATAAAAATACCTTCAAAACTGCATACAAAAATGTAAGCATAAATGAGATCTTGCTAGGAAAGTAATTTGAATGGTACGATACAATCTTCACGCTACAACCATGAAACAACTGGACCAGTAGGACAGGAATTCTAAAATTGAGGTAACTGAAAATTGGGAAATTGAAGAAAAATTGCTCTTACCTTGTTACATTCTACTTCTATCATAAGCTGTGAAAAAAAATGAGGAAACATTGACAAATTATTTATTGGGAAAAAAAAGCAGCTTATTATAGGAAACAGGAAATACATTTGGTAAAGTGAGGGACAAAAGACAGGTGTTCACTCTTGGTTAGATCACAAGATGACATAAACCAGTGTTGCTACAGTCAAGAACCAATATGGTAGATTTGAACAGACTTTCTTCACTTTAGCTGCCTATCATGTTTAAGATGTTTCATATAAACAATTCTTAGCCAAAAAATAAACAAACTCATTTCTAAGAATATGCAGCACAGCTATAGTTCCCAGGGACTGGGGCAGCAGTTAAGAACAGCACAATACACCAGAAGTACAGTAGAGTTCTCCTTATAACCAATTTTCTTTTTTTTATCTTTATGCTATGGATTGTTTTGATAACTAGATTATTAGTTTCCTTATTTCTGTGAGGGAAAAATAATATTTATTACAATTTTTCATGAATTTAGTAAGAGGATTAGGCAGTTAAATTAAAAGTGTTGAAAATATCTAATGATTTTGGCCATCTTAGTTAATGAATACATGACAACGAATGTGTGTCTTGGATCAAGTTAAAGATATTTTAATTTACTGTATTAATTTCTAGTATGCAAATACACTCAAAACATACCTTCCTTTTACTTTTTCCTGTCCCATTAACTGACTCAGAATGCGTAGGTGTGAGAGTTTTGCTTTGAATTCCAACCCAAAATTTCTCTAGGTCTTGAACAACAGTTGCACTGGAAAGAAAACAAAATAATCATTATTTGTCTATCAAAATATTTCAGTATAAAATACCAATAAACTTTCCTCCCCCCCCAGCCAAGAAAATCCACTCTATTTTGATTTTAAGGGTATACAGTACAAGTTTGAAAAGAACATCATCATTCTCCAGAACACTTTTCCAGTTACTGTATTATCACCCAACATCATTTTAAAGATAAATAAAATAGATGCCGAGAAGGAGCAGAAGAGGAATGGACACTATTTGAAGAAGCACTGACTCCAGTGTGGAGTATCAGCTCAAATGTCCATAAAAATTGTCACATCTCTTTCCCACTCCGACCATCTATATCTATGATGGAGAACTGATTTTCACGGCCTTAATGAGTGGAAGCGATTGCGTTTTTAATTTGTGTTCTTTTGCCCCTTTTTTCCTCCAGATTTAATGAAGCAAGGCCAAGATGCCCCTATCATAAATCTACACTTCAAACAATATCAAGCTATCAAATATTTAGATATTTCCAATTACATCAAGCATGCATTTTTTTAGACCAGGTGATATTTTTACAAGCTTCAGATCTGCAAGAAAAGTAGCATTAAATGTAGGATGAATTTGTCTTCTCCTTTTTTCAGCAATTAGTTCATAGGTCGGAAACTTATTTTTAAATTTATCTTACAAGCATTTACATCAAACTACTATTCTTCTGCTGTTCAAAATGAAAAAAGTTGTAATTGAATGGAGTCTGAACTTCACTGATTCAGGGAAGCAGTTACATTCATATTGTTGCTCTTGTAATTAAAGAGGTCAAAGTGTAAAAGCTGGTTACTCCAAGATCCATTAATAACACTGTGCTTAATGGAATTATTTACATACATTAACACCTGTAGGGCAGTGTTTACCTTTTATAATTATACCTTGAAATGGAAATCATGTTATTTAATGGACACAGTGGGAAGTTATGACAAACTATGAAAAAACCCATGATTGTAGCAAGACCAAGAACATCAGAAATAGCAGCACAGATCCATGTTAAAATAATCCACAGAAATAAAATTTCAAGAAAAAAAAAAAAAAAAGAAAAACAATTATTTACATAAACTGAAGATCTCTAACATCACGTGGAGCAATCCATGTTGTTGTAACTTTCTGCTTCACATCTGAATTTGCATGACTTACTGCTGAATTCTACAATTAAAAAGAAATACATATAATTATATAAGGTGCGAAAGTGACTTTTACCTATACTATTAGGGGAACTGTCTCTACTACAACAGTTAACACTGATGTCCTCCTAGAAGATGCCAGGTAGCTTCTGCATTAGATTCATATCACATATAGAAGATACATGTATTTCTTGAGAAAGTCTAAATTTTTAAACTCTACTGATGAAATAACTTTGCCATATAAAAAACGCTCGCTACTTCTATCAATTCTGATTAAAGTATTTAAAAGAAAACCAAGCTTAAGTAAGTATTCCAAAGACTGAACACATACCGTCACGTTATGACATTCCAAGCCTTTAGTGTTTGGATCTGTAATTTTGAAAGTACCAACAGGAACATCTCCTTCTATTTCTCGAGCTTGTAGATTAAATCCTTTAAAACCAACATCTTTAAGTGCTTCTAGAGTCACTGTGAAAACAGACATTTTGAGTAATTTAAGTTTCATACACAACTGAAACCTCTTAAATGTTTAAAAACTAATTTCCTTACATCCAAAGCACAAAACTGCATGTACAGAAATTACTTAAAACCTTTTATAATTTTTAAAAATGTTGTGATTTATTACAGTTTTTATTAATTATCAAGAGAATGACAATAAAGGAAAAGGAAGAAATTTAGAGAGGCATTTCTGTGTAAAGTAACATGAAATATATGATTTACTGACAATTTTAAAAGTAATTCTGCTCTATCAAATGACTACAACTTTCTTATTAATCTCATTTGCTCCCCATGCATACTCAGAATATTGGCCAATGGCCCTGCTGACCAAAAGGTTATTTATTTTCTGTCTAATTAGGCCTACGAAGTCAAAATACCTACGGGAAAAAGAGAATTGCATTTCTTTGTACCTCTGTTTCAAAAGAAAAGATTAACTTTTGCCTAAGGTTGAATTGCAGAACCTTTTTTTTTCCCCCATGTGTTACAACTGGAAAAACAGAAACTAGACAGTTTGGCTCTCATGTTCTATATTAAACACGAAAAATTAATACTGATGAACTACTCAATTTTACTCAAATTTTGTTACTGAAGGAGCTCAAAAAAGTATGGAAGAGAGTGGTTTCATGTTTTGTGTATATCCAAATTGAAATTAAATTTCAAAAGGCATAGTCAAATTTGTTATGATCTATTATAAACTTGCTCTGCTAATGCCAATATTAGGCACTTTTGCAAATAAAATCAGAATAGTGATTTACGCCCAAAGGTATGTGTAGTCATTAAAAATAAGGACAGATAAACTGAGAATGACACAGAAGTCAAGGCAAGGACCAATCACACCTTGACAATTTAACATTTCCAAACACCTGCATAATTAGCCTTCCAATTTGTCATCAACTTTCAGTCCTAATTCACTAATTTTTCACAGGTCTCACAGGAGGGATGACATCCAACACTTGAATGCAGTGTTAAACCAAGCACAGATGTGACTGTAAGAGTGTGGGCACATGGCATGCCACAGGTGAAACTGCAATATACTTAATATGAGGGCAACCTAATGCAGCTCCCTGAGACCAGGTACTGGTTGCTTACAATTTGAAGCAATAGAAAAGTAGTGCTAAAGCAAGAAAAGCATGGTTTGGAAAAAAAAAGGAGAAAAAAAAAAAAAAGGCAAGGTTAGTAGCATCTGGGATTCAATATTTTTGTCATGGTAAATTCCATATAGCCTCACAGAACAGTCTGCATATACTTAAATCCATCCATCATTTTGTTGGCAATACTGTTTTAAAAATAGCTATCAGTAATCAAAAAGCCTTTCCATCCTTGAAGGAGTTATTCACACACGTTTTTCCAAGAACAGCAGCTATAACAGGACTTTAACGCTTCTCCATTTTCCTCCCTACATATCACTCTCCGTGGAAGCACATCCATGCTAATAGGTTCAGGTAAAACAGAATCCCAGCCGTACAGTAGCTACTTAGTGAATAATGTTCTTTTTCAGCTACTGAGATACACCAATGGACATGTGACGGGTTACAACTCACTTCCACGCTTCTTCTAGCAAATGGCTAGAAAAAGAAGCATTCATAAGCCACTTAAAGTGTGACAGCACCATGGGATGGCATCACAGTGTGGAGAAACAAGGCTGTCAAGGTGTTCCATCCAGAGAGCAATTTGGGATTAGGAAGATAAAAAGCCAAAATAGCTCCACCTCCTGCAATTTGATAAAATCTGGGATGCAGCTCTTAGAAGGATGACTCAAAATGTCTCAGTCTTGAGCTGTCTTATATTGCACCCTGAATTTTTATTTTCCTGTAAGATGACAGCATGTGAACATCTAATGAGTAGGATACCTTTGTATTGCAGAGGCCTGATACAACAGCAAATACTCAAATACGAAGTTAAAGAGCAACTAATTATTAGTCCAGTTTGGCCAGCTGTCCCATTTCATTTTAATTTTGTCACAAAAATTATAGCAGGAAGTTAAGATATATTTATTAGATAGGGAAAAGAAAAAAGAGAGAATATATTTTCAGTTATACAAATATATACATACATAAAAACATTTTTTAAAAAAGATTAATATCTCAGGTATAGATGAATAAGATTGACATTAAAAAATAAATTTAACTAGACTGAGAGGGAAATAGGGGAATTTTGGTGAAAACTGGTAATTCTGGGAGACACAGATATTATGTTATTCAGATTATTTACCTTGGATTTCATTTCCTGGCTCAAAGTTATCGAAAGATACAGCAATAAGATATGGTGGTGCAGATGTCTGTGGTTCAGTCTGATAGTTTGGTAACAGAGAGTCACAATCAATTGAGGTATTTGCCTGTGGAAAACCAAGGATTCTGGGCAAAAATATCCCGCAGAACAAAAAAACAAAGCAGGAGCGTCTCCTCATCTGTGGAACAAAAATACAACATAGTTTATGGTAACTTCTTTTTAGTAGTTGCCATGTTTGACAAATATCTGCTTTTCTCCAGGGTAGGAAACAGAACAAGCCTAGAAAGCTGGGCTTCCACTGCATTAATGTATTTTGAAGAAAACAAATCAAAATAAAATACCTATATACACTGGCAGAACAGTGCAATAAGTGACACAAAGATTTCCATTTTAAAATATTGAATTGTTAATGGCAGTTTATATTCTCTGGTTACATGACAGCAATCCATTAACAGCCATGTCTGCTGTATTATGGCTTTGGACTAGAAAAGGCTTTAAACAAACTTCCTCGTTGTTGAGCCGGCAGATTTAGCTTAGCTCCTTCGTTATTCAAGAACTAAGACACAATCCTTGGTCTCTCAAACTGCTTTTTGTAGATATCACCATGACTAGCATGCTCTCTTTTGACTCCTTTGCCTACTCCCACTTCCAAGAGACAGCCAAGAAATCTATTGCTAAATGCCCTGGAGAACTCTTAGAAGTTTTTCCAAATGTTTGTTTCCTGAAGGACTTAACAAAAGACTTCCGCAAAGTCCTTTGGAACTTCTAAACAATTTAAAAATACTAAATTGTTAGTGCATGCTTCCTATAGGTTAAGAATAAATTATACCCAGTACAGAAACTCACAAAAATAACTAAGAGGCAGGACTGAAGTCCAGTCTTCAAGGATTGTCAGTGGAAAGAAAATGTATTTTCTTTGTAATTCACTTGTAGTACTGACACTGATAGTAAACTGTTTTCAAGAAAGAAAGTAAACACTTCCCAGCAGTATTCTCAGGTGTTTACTACCAGATTTGATGGCCCATGTTCAAAGTCAAAACATTCAACCAGCACCACATTATTTGTAAGGCCATTACATCTTACGAATATCTCACTGCTCCAATTACAAAAATGCTGGTACAACTGTTAAATCACAAGAATTATTTAACAACGCTATTTTTCATGCCTTTCTGCTACAGGATTGCCTTGTGTGATACAACAGGCTGTAACAGAAAGAATGGAGATATTTACTTGAGATTTTTTAAAGCATTTCAAACACAATGTAAGAGACATGTTCAATTTGTATCATCTACCTGTGTATCTTAATTTGTGCATCAATGCATAAGACCACTCGGTTTTCTATGTGCTAATGAAATAAGTAACAGTAGCATCTGGAAGCAGGGGGGAAAAACTTCAATTCCAAACAGCCATGCACTTAACTCTGAACTTAAACAACTTTTTAAAAAGCCACTGAGTCAACAGATAATAAAACAGGTGACTGTGTTGAAAGATTTCCTATAGGAAGATGATGAAGGTTTGCATGGTGTCACAACCAGTAAGTGCGGCAATCAGAAAGCTATATATGCTAGTTACCATGTCTTTAAAGCAGATGAAGACTATCCCTCCCAAAAGTCTCATGAAAATGTCGCTTAAATGGGAGGCTGGTAAGCATTGTGTTTTGGTATCAGTACACTGGGTGCGGTTATCCAAACTCTTGTGACGATTTTGACATGGCCCACCTCTAATTAAATTTTAAATACAGCATGTAGGTGCTATTATATTAACAGATGTGGTAAACAGTGATTTAATATGAACCAGTCTATGTGTTGTTGAAATCTTTGTCTGACTCATGGAGAGATGGAAAAAAAAATCTGTTTCTAATTAGGTGTTCTATTTCAAAGCACAGAGTCCTTAGCCCTAGTTCAGCTGGGATTGGAAAACTGTCTGGAGCTGCACTCTGCCACGAAAGAAAACCAGTCTGAAACCTCCTTTCCGCTTTTTCTGGCTAGAAGAGAGCCAGAAACACAAGCACAAGTTAAAACATGGCTGAGATGCCTTCTCTTTGCATCAGCTCTCTGATTGAACAGTTCAAGAGCTATCCGAAGAGTCTCATCATGCCATCCTTTGGAACTAGGTTTTAGATGAGGAAGGGAGAGATATTAGCATCTTACAAAATTGCAAGTCCAGACTTGAGGCAGAAGCAGAAAATAATTTCCATGGGCCCCGACTTCCAATACATATTCAATGCAATCATGTTATCTTGCATCACAAATTTACCTTTTCTCCATGAAAAATGTAAAAAAACTAAAAGTAAATATTTATAAAATAGAAGCATAGGGAATTCTGGCAAATAAATATTATTTGCAAGCTTCTAATTGGATATAATTAGGAAAAATTAACTGTATCCTCAGTTCCTTCATTTGATGGAAAAATTCTAATTCTTTTTTTTATCACAGATACAATCCCTCCTTCCTATGTGCCTATATGGCCCTCATCTTTGCAGTACCTGAGCTGCTACCTTAAGAATCCTCTTCCACATTTAGTCTAATACGACCTCAGGCCAACAATTAAATCCCTGGCTGCTAGTTAGTTAGCTCCTGTGTTCAAAGTTTAGTGGACTCAGGAAGAGACACTTTGGTGGTTTGCTTCTCCAGAGCCTTGGGCAAACTTCTGAATAGAGTCAAAAGTTGTTTTAAAAGCCTTTAAATATAGAGCATTTAATTATTACGATAAACATTTTTCTGTAATTTGAAAATCACAGTCCTAGCAAGTCCATCCTGCCAGCAGTTTAAGATTCAGTCCTGTATACCCCTTTCTAATCCCACTCTTTATGAGTATTTTTCTCCTTTCTTTTCACCTCCTAAATGCTCCCGATGAGCCACAGGCTTACTCTCCAGCCTTTTGAGAGCAAGTATCACCCGTTAGCGTGCGCCCTGTCCACCACATCCCCAACAACACACCTTATCGACCGAGCGCTGATGCGTGGGCATCCTCCGGTCCCTCTATGGTCAGCGTGGAAGAGCTGCGGCTGGGCACCGCCGGTGCCCCAGCAAGATGAGAGAGAGGAGGCGGAAGGCTCGGCCAATCCGCGGCGAGGCGGGGAGCCAGCGCGGCCAATCGGGGCCAGCCGTGCTTCTGCCGGGGAAATTAGGACACCGCAGGTGGGACTCCCCTGCCCAGATGGGGCGATGACAACACACGCTCCTCACAGGTGAATCACGCCCCCTCTGACCTTTACCTCGGCATCCGGGGTAGGTACGGCTTCCGAAGGTTGAGAGCCTAAACTAGTATGTTGACTAAAATCTACAGAATTATGCTGTACAAAAGACTTACTAATATTTCATGAGCAGTTCCGGTAAAATATTCTACACTACTCTGTTCAATTTGACCTCAGAGTATTCTGCTGCTAGTTTTTCACTTTTTTACTCCTTTCTCACAGTTGGAAGAGATGTGGAAAATTCTAATCATCGTAATACTGCCAAGCATTTTCTCAGAGCAAAGAGTTAATGAGGCTGGATTATTTCATGTACCTTGTGGGAAGGATCTGAAGTTATTGCATCTGACCCGCATTAAAAACTATACTTTTTTTTTTTCCTCTTCAGAAGCATTTTCACAAGGTCTCTGCTGAAGATTGGGAGAAGTCCAAAAGCTGGATGACGAATAGACTAGACTAGACTAGACTAGAATAGAATATTTCAGTTGGAAGGGACCTACAGTCGTCTATCTAGTCCAACTGCCTGAACAA
Organism: Pygoscelis adeliae; assembly: GCF_000699105.1. NCBI lineage: Eukaryota > Metazoa > Chordata > Aves > Sphenisciformes > Spheniscidae > Pygoscelis > Pygoscelis adeliae. The sequence goes on from NW_008824053.1 coordinate 1,918,398, forward strand.
TTCAGGGCTGACCCAAAGTTAAAGCGTGTTATTAAGGGCATTGTCCAAATGCCTCTTAAACACTGACAGGCTTGGGGCATCGACCGCCTCTCTAGGAAGCCTGTTCCAGTGTTTGACCACCCTCTTGGTAAAGGAATGCTTCCTAATGTCAAGTCTGAACCTCCCCTGGCGCAGCTTTGAGCCATTCCCACGCGTCCTATCACTGGATACCAGGGAGAAGAGATCAGCACCTCCCTCTCCACTTCCCCTCCTCAGGAAGCTGTAGAGAGCCATGAGGTCGCCCCTCAGCCTCCATTTCTCCAAACCAGACAAACCCAGACTCATTAGCTGCTCCTCAGAGGACATTCCTTCCAGGCCTTTCACCAGCTCTGTTGCCCTCCTCTGCATTCAAGGACCTTAACAATATGACAGACATTTCTATTTAACGAGGGAATACCAGGAAATCCATGAACCAAAGACTGTTTACAAGAAACTTCTTCAACTTCTTGATGGCTGTGCCTTTAAAAGGTACTTAAAATTCAAAATGCTGATAGCATTTTAAGAATATTATCTATTTTTAAGATTGTGTATTTAACTAACTGTATTCTCTTTCAGTTAATTACTGATTACCTTTAATTAATGAGTAGCATTTTATTTACATTATTCCATTATGAAAGACATTACTTTCTATCTGCCGCTATCCATTGGGGAAGAGATCATAATCTTCCTTCTCTCACTGTACCACCAAACTTACCATTGATACCAATGTTATAAATAGCAATGAAAATGCACGCGACACACCACAATTGCAGTAGCATACTGGCAACACCGTCAAATAAATGACACAGTAAAGGAATGTCAACTGATTGCACTAGAAACACACAAAGAGCTGGGATCTTACAAATGCATACCTGCAAGACTTCCTTCGCTAACAGCTAGAAGATACTGAGAGGTAACCAGGGGGATCAGAACTATTGCTCCAGACTACTCTGAGCAGCAATGAGTACTCCATGAATATTTGGTTTGACAGGCAGATATATAAATGTCAGGCAATGAACTGCTGTAATCTTGGTAATATTATGGTTATAAAGAAGCACAGATAAGACAAGCAATATGCTGTTGGCTGTAACACTAGTAAAATACTATATTGAATAAGCTGGTAAAACTCAGACCATTACTTTACGAAGTGAGAGTTGTAAACCTGCTGTCCCAGCTCTTACACAACATATTGCTTGTGGTTTATTTCAAAGGAACAGTTTTTCCACCGAATCAAACATAGGACACCGATTCAGTATTAATTTACCTGTACTCCAGAATTGCCAGTTAAAAAAAAGTCTTTTTCAGGTCTCCACACTTGAAAGGACAATTTTGAGATCATAAATTAAATACTGACTGAACTAGTGGTGAATTCCTGACTCTGGTGAAACCATGATTACAAAGTTTGCTATGTACTGAAACTACTGTGCCAGTGCAGATCATACGCTGTATGCACGTGGACTTCTCTGGTACTTGGAATGCCTTCAATGCATATTCCTGTGGGAATCTTAGCCTTTTTTTTTTTTTTTTTTTTGATCTCTGATTATATGGTAGCCCATATAGAGTTAGCTGGTCTTTCTTTAAAATAATCACATTAGACTTGTGCTACCAAGGGTGAGTCAATTAATTTTAGGAACAAGCCAGGGAACATGGGAGAGAGGCCAGAGTCCAGAACACTGAAAGGAAGGGATCCCTACTGGGCAGTGGGTGAAAATTTTAAAGGGTACATGCTACTCACCTAAGCAAAAGAGTATCTTCTTGAATTAAGGACTGCAAACCCTGGCAGAGTTTTCCAGAAATATTTTGTTTCTACTAAAAGCTGTTGAAACCAAATCAGACCAAGCAGCCTGGTTCCTTTTTCCTCACTGACATTAGGATCTCCAACTGCCCTCATGACCCTCAAGAGCCTTCAGCTTGCTCTCCGCAACTTCTGAGCCAAAGATTATTTTTGATCTGGTAACTTACATTGCAACTGGAAATGCTAGAAAGCATAACGAAGCTTCAGCTAATGTCAACATGCTTTCCTGACACCTAGTTTGAGAATCACAAGAAATTTCTGTAATATCCTACATTCCATCTCCAAATGAAAGTGGTTTGCTCGGTGTACAGTATTAACGCTATTAAGAGGACATTATCATTGCTGCAATCCTCCAGCACACTTTCTGTAACTCGAAAGTACTCAACAGAAGTTATTTTGAAACACATTCTAGTCTAAATGTAGTGGTGAGGATTCTTAACAGGCTATATGAATTGTATCATGATGATTTTATGAAGAGATATGTTTATTTACTTTTCCTTCAAAAACAGTGCTTCTGCCTTATACGAGTATGTCAATATTTATATCCTATTTCCAAGGTCTTTAAGTATTGCCACGTTTTTTTATTTATAAGGGAACATTATACTCCCTACTTTCAATAATTATATTCTCTTCTTAAAAATACATCAGCATATAATACAGCAGAATTACTGCTCAAAATAGCTCTAGCTATAACTAAGTATAGTGTTGCTCTTCAGAAAAAGAATGTTACATTAAAATAGTACATTGTAAGAGCCAACTAAAATTTACAAGGTGTATTTTGCACTCTTAAGGAAATATACGAAATGTACTTGATATACGTGTAACTATCTGATAATTCAGCAAACCAGTAATTTATACATTTTTCTAGAAAAAAAAGAAGACATGAAAATTACCCTTTCTCACATATTAAAATTTTTCAACTCCTTGTTGTCTTTAATTTCTTGTCTCTGCTCATGTTAGTGCTTTTGTTGTCTGATTTAAATCCTGCCAACATTAGCATAAGTCTGGTACTCTATAAATAACAATAATGGTCCACACCTCAAAAGTCCTAGTTAGATGATGTCACTGGGAGCCTTACATGAGAATTACTGAGCAAAAAGAAGGTTTGACTTGCCTACAAGAGTAGAAAGGGAGTGATCAAGTGGATTACTTCTACTGAACTTTTTTTGCCACAGTAGAAATGAGGGCGAAAAAGACGGTGCATAGCTTATCGATGCCATACACTTACGTGCTGCTCAGGAGAAACACCTGACATGAAC
>NW_008824053.1:1921504-1924289 GCF_000699105.1 Pygoscelis adeliae
CCATATGAACATTGCATCATCTTATCTCATGCATTGTGCAAGCTAACAAATAGTATTGTCCCTATGTGCTTTTAAGGTGAGTGCTTGGGTGTGGCTGCAAACCTATGCAATACTTCATATAAGCCACAGTGACTAGCATTTGTTAGTGATTTAACAGACTATATTCAGATTTAAGTAAATGTCAACATCTGTTCATGGAATGGAAGACATTATAGAAGAGGGATCCCACTACTGAGATATGCAGTCCAAAAGAAAACTGGAGCCTTAATATTAACAATCAAAATTCATTGTTTTCACAGTCACGGAGAAGCTAAATGGTCTTTCTTATCACCTACTGGTATTACCGAAAAATTCTCTTTGTATGTAATTTGTATCTATGGATCCAGAATACCTCAAGCACAGTTGAAATATGTTTACAGGCTATTTGTAAGTCCCTGTGGCCTAGAGGATTCACCTGTATATCAGAGTTAATGCAATGCATGTATATGCACGTGTGGTCCACTCATGAGTAAGCAGCTAGAGTTCAGTAATATAAGTTTAGCTTTAGAGCTTCTACCAATCCGATAGTACCAGATCAAAAATACCATAGCTACATGATACAAAACACTAACCGGTATAAACTCATTTTGCTGATGCACTCTCATTCAAAAATTTTGACTGCTTCGGCTAATTGAGTTTTGGCTAATTTGAGAAAAACGTTGTTTTTCCCATGGGTATCCCAAGATACCCATGAAATCTGCACTACTATGTGATCAGACAACGCACAGATCTGGTATTAAGAAGCATAGAGCTGCAGCTTGTAAGAATTTCTTTCAATCTCCTAGGCCAAGAGGGAGATGCTTACACTAGTGGACATTCCTTTGGACTTCAAAATCAACTTAAACACTTGGGATCCGCTTCTTTGAAACTGTAACTAAAGGAAGTTTATTATTTAGCTTTATGTCAATCTATACAGGATGTTCCTAGGTAAGAGAATGCGATTGTAGCTTTGGGGGGGTCTCAGGTTCATCACTTATAGAAGCCAAAAAGCAGTCATCATAGAAAGAGGCATACTTTTTTGATAGGCAGAGAGGTTGTCTAATTTTGCCTAACAACACATGCACAACTACTTGAACACAAGAGCATAAAGGAAGTAGACGAAAGAGAGAAGGTATGATGGGCTCATGTGGTTTCTGACAATATCAGACTCCCAAACAATAGCCAGTTAACAACATTTTCCAGGACATGATCAACAAGGTATTTCATATTGTACAGGTTTCCAGCAATAAATAATGACACTTCCACTACATCTTTTCTATTTGTCTCTGAACATGCCTTGCAAACAGTAATGAAGTAATCCCCACAGCTCCTTGTGAGGCAGGGAAGTATTATTATTTGTACCTAATTCTGCAGATGAAGAAACCAAGTCACAGAGGGATTAAGTGACTCGGCCAAGGTCATATAGAAAGTCTGCTGCCACTCATGGTATGCGTCAGTCCTTGTCAGCACTCAGTGACACTCCCTGAAAAGTTCACTCAACCCCTTTCTCTGCGTAGGCCAGCATCTTTAAGATTTCATAAGTATCATCTTCCACCCTAACCTTGACTGAAAGAAGAAACTTCATCAGCCCGGGTCAGAGTCAGGCTGAGCATGATACCCAGTTAATAGCTTTACTGCTGTTTCATTTAGGACTCCTGATTATCTCCGAGATTCTACTTTATTTTCACCTCTGCCAGGAATTCCTCCTAATGGACTCCTCTAATTTAAAACTATGTAGCTAGGTAGGATAATATTGCACAAATAGACCATACAATAAATACATGCAGTAATTATTTTCAAAGATACATACATGTTTCTCTCAGAACACACACAGGACACAAACCTCCCAATTTCTACTCCTGCACTTAAAAAACCCCACCTTCCTTCTCTACACAATATATATCAGCTCAAAGTTTCATACAATTCATGTCATACAATGTGTGTGTGTATTTATATGTGTGTATATATACACACACATACAGACAAATCACAAATAGCATAATACCTCCTGTATAGACACTGTTATATTACAGATGGAAATCGCTAAGTATATAAACCTTATCGTAAAAAATAGTGAGAATAATCTTAAAAAATTAAAACCCACGTGCTAAAGTATTTCACTTTTACAGTAAGTTTCCAACCAAAATCTCCAATGTATTTTTATGTGTAAGCATCTATGTGATGCATTTCACATATTATTATTTCATTGTGTGTTTGTATATCAGAATAGTTGGTGTACTTAGTTTGGGTGATGTCTTTGGGTGATGAAAAACTCAAATGCACGTCATGTCCCTTTTTTCTTGCTGGTAAAGCAGAAACCTGAGCTTCGTCTTAGATCTTCAGTTGCCCAAACTTTGTCTTAAGAAATTTCTTCATATCTTCCTCACTTTAATTTTTCTGTTCCTGAATTTGAACAAACACCCTGAATCTCTTGTTTCAAAGCTCTACTTTGGGCACATAACAATGGAATATTCTTTTTTTTTTTTTTTTACTGTTTAATAGTTTGTTAAATTATACACTTTGAAATTTCAAAAGACCCTGATAGCACAAATACCTTTTGTAATTTAATTTACTTCTAACTTACATTATGTTAATTTGCATTTCATATGCATTTCATATGCATCTTAGGAAACAGTCTTTCCACTGAATGCTGGTCTTTTTGTAAGATCCACATGGCAGACAATAAAGAGAGCAACAACCAACTCTGTGAAGTAAAAAAATAGTCAATGTGAATTTGGGGAGACTGTGGTTAACCCGTAAGGAGAAG
>NW_008824053.1:1924331-1930004 GCF_000699105.1 Pygoscelis adeliae
TATCTGCACTACTGTAAATTGAGAAACTGGACATAGCCCACGAGTCAGCAAATCAATATGGGCCTCTTCATATACAGCAAAGGAATTAACATGGATACATATGTGGGCCACAGAAATGATCTGTGCCTTTTTCACACACTGGGGAAGAGAAAACACCACCATCATCCCCTGTGACCCACACAGTGAACACTGCATTTTGCTCAGTTTAAACAGAAATGCTGAGATTCAGCCACAGCCAAACCAAGAAGCCCAAGAATGAATCAGTATGTTCAAGACTCAAGATCAGATTAACGGCTGTTTCTTCTATGCTGGTCATACTACATTTCTGGTGCTGCATCAAACTGCTGAAATCCCCCTTCCCCTCCCTCACCTTCTTCAAATTCAGGTCTAGGATTCTTGAATTCTTTATAACCTGTCTCTACTTAAAAGCAACCCTACACCAATAATAGCTCAGTCTCCTCTGTTCTGCTTCTCCATTAGCAGAAAAGAAGCAGAGCTGCTCTTGGTTTTTTCTTTTACTGATTCAGTAATCCACCTTCTCAGTTCACGCATTAGTAGTGCTGCTCCAAAACCGGGAGTGCCTGTTCTTTGGGGACAGAGAGTCATTTTGTAAACAAAAGAATAGGCATGAGAGCTGGAGGAGCTGCCATCTATTCCCTGCTCTGTCACAAATTTCCTGTGTGACTCTAGCAAGTCATTAATCTCTATGTGCCTCGTCTAGAAAATGGGATAATGATATTTAACTATTTCGTTGAGAGGCTTAATGGTTGTGAAATGTGCTGAGCTCCTCGGATGGAAGGAAACTGCTGTCAGAGTAAACAGTAATACCATGATTATGTTTGGTGGGAAGGTTTTAAGAGAGTCACTTTGTAACATCAATATCACAATTCTGCATTACACAGACAAGCCTGGCTAATCAAGTGAGTCACTTACCGAGAAATTTGTGTTTTACTTCATTTGTGGTATTTATGCTTACAGTCTGGACCCCAAAGTCAAGACGAATTATTAACACCCTGTAAGTCTGTGGAAAGAGATACCTTCTTTAGAGAATGACACATCCTTTCTCTAGTCTTAGAATCTAACTGCAAGTATCAGCCTACAAAAAGTTTAGAAACAGGCCTATGGGCTTTGAAATCTGCTACAGACTCGTACATCCCACCATGTGACAGATCAGAGTCATAGGCAGTAGCACAGATGTTAGTTCCTTGTTGATTTTTCCTCTGATATTCTAGGAAACAATGGGTCTTGAACTAATGTATCTGGCATTCACATACTCTTAGATGGGAACACAGCTATGGATTCTGAACACATTTGTGAAAAAATATCTGATTCATTCAGTCAGTGGGAACCACAGATGCTTGGAATGTCTAAAAAAACCACACAACCTTTTTTGGAACTTCTCTATGGATATAGGTACCTAATGTTAGACACACATACTCAGCAGTTCTAACTTCCCAAAGCCTCACTTCTCTCCAGCGCCCCATCCTCTCCCTTCTTCTCATCAGTATTTCCTGGTTTTGTGGGTTTTTTTAGGTTTATATTCCTTTAATTGAGAAGAGGGTGTGACATCAAATACTCTTCTATACTGCTTTTGGCCAGCATAACATGAAAAATGTTGTGACTATCTCCTACAACCTCAAACAACTCAAACGGACAAATTACTGGCAACTTATTTTTGGGCAACAGCTTGAAACTGATGCTTCTGCTTCCACCATAGCATCCTCATTTCATTTGTGATAAGGGATTAATACTGGTCATCTAAATCCTCTGTGATGTTTTAATGTTGGTAAAATGTCAATGAACGGGTGTTATTTTCCTCTTCAAATTAAAAGGTCACCTGAAGTAAATATATCTGTTTATATACGCTGTTTGTAAATACCTAATACCCCACTACTGATACCTTAAAAAATTCTTGATATCCACAGCCAGTACCTTGACTACAGGAAATAACAAGCCGCCTTTTTACTTGAAAAAGGAACTTAACCGAGCATTCAATTTCACCAAATGCATGTTACTAAATAACAAGGAATTAGAACAGCGTTACACAATAGAGAAAACAGTATAGAAGAGAGAGAGAAAGCTATTCTTGTATCACTGTCTACAGGACACATTCTCAAAGGTAAGGCATGGCTTTTGTGGGTTTACTAGGAATATTATTAGAATCACAGCAGAAATAAAGTCTAATGGTAGTGGCAGTAGAAACTGTAGCGTTGGTCCTATCTAATCCATTCAATTCACAATGCTTTAGAAATGTAACTGAATTTTCTCTAGGAAACATTATCTGTCCACAGGAGATCCATATTTCAGAAAAAATATGAGATCTTGGGATAAACGTGAAGTTCACATATTGTTCTGTCAAACACAGGGCAACTAGCTAGCTAACCAATTTTTAAGATTTCATTACACCATTTTGCAATCTCTCCACAGCAACACAGCTGAATAAGGATCCTCTCACACCTAAGTCACATTTCACGGTTTCATATCTTAAAGATCAGGAGATTCCACAACATCACACTAGTGCCTGTTGAACTGCTGGATTGTTGGAAAGTGAGCAATTCTGAGTGGGGCCAAAAGACGTCATTTAAATAGATTTGTAGGCAGCTCCACTTTTGAGTTCCACCTCCAAATGGCTTGACTCATGTCAACCCAAGTAAAACAAAAGACCAGTTATGACATGTAGGTGGCCAGAACTCATATAGTGGGTCAACAGGTTAAAATATTCATTCTACAACCAGCACCTTGGGAAACACACCTGAGATGTGTGTCAAAGTCCCGAAAAAAGAAGAAAAATTTACCATTTACTGTAGCAATTTTCAAAAACACAATCACAAATGAGTGTTGAAATAGGAATTTGTAACACAGGACCACTGTGGTTGTTTCTGCTTGGCAGTATCTGAATAATGCAAATTCTGTTAGTAGCAGTACATCAAGTAGGTGACAAATTACAAATTATTATGTTAAGATGACACATTAGATGTAAGAATACCTGAATGCACTGCTCCTGTTCTCTTACTGTTTTCTGCCTGTTTCTGTGCTCTGGTAAGCCTTTGCGGCAAGAATAATTTTAATATATATGTCTTCTGAAGTCCTCAATACAGGCTCTTGCAAGACAAACAATAGTAGATATACTAGGAGACAGCATAAAACCTCTGAAAATTCTTGGGTTAACTTTACTCCAAGTTTTAAAACAAGAAGGATTCACTTGTTTTGCAGATTGCTGAAAAATAGATGTATTGTGACAAGGCCTACCCAGCACCTAAAACTGATCATCCACTAAAGCTGGGGCTTTTCTAGTATCAGTTCATACTCCAGAATCTGTGGTTTTAAAATGAAATCAGGGCATGTAAGTTCCAAATATTCACTTTCAGCAAAGGGAATGCAGTAACTACACTGTATAAGCTGACATCACTGACAGGTCTGTACAAATCTACACTTGCTTATAACAACACGGAGATTTACAACTGAGAATGAGCCCTACTTTTACCTCAGAAGGCAGTGTCTGCCAGCAGGACCTAACACTCAGTGGAGAAAAATGTGAGCTTGGCATGACTAAAGTAGGCATTAGAAGATGTACAGCTGGGAGTGGATAAACTGGAATAGGCAAGGTCGAGAGTATTAAAATTTGGCCTATTTCTTCTACTGAAATGCGCACTGAAGGATTGTACTGGGATAAGGTACCATACAGTTGGTATGTAAAAAATAGTAAAAATAAACCACTCTTCAAAAAAAGTGTTAGGAAGAAGAATGTGTATGACAAGTTCATGCGAATTAGGAATTAAGAAAATTTAGGAAAATGTGAAGAGGCATTTAAAACACTAAAGGAAGAAGTTACAGATTACTTATTTTCCCCTGAATCTTGCTCTTGATATGTATTTGGCTGTATGCATGGAAAAAAAGGATATTATATTGTATATCATGCCCAGCTCATTCTCAAACTCCCCAGCTGATTCTCCTTCCATCTAATTTGAACTGTGTGAAATTATAAAGGACATACCATACCACGCAGCTACAGAAACTACTGTGCCAAGACTGCGGATCTCTTAAATTGCACAAACTCTTGTGCCTTGCTGAGAAGGTAGGAGCATATAATGGTTGAAATGAGAAAAGTAGAAGGGGAGAAAGGGAGCCAGAGAAGCAAGTCCTCCACTGGACTGAGTCCCCAGAGTAAGGATTGTAAACATTGTTTACAATTTAACATTGTTCCAGTTTAACATTTTCAAAGCTTCAGGTCTGAGTGACCCTAAGGTAGGTCTAAAGGACTGAGAAGAATACTAACCATTACCTTCAAAAGCAGCTCTTCCCCGTTCAGCTTTTGGTAAGAGCAATGAGAAGTCTTTGAAAGTCATAAGCTTCCTATTTTCTCCCCATATAAACCCCCCATACAGACACAGTTACAAGAGCAAGTCGTAGATAACCAACAAAATGATCAATGGCCTAGCTACCCTCTGAATGAAATTTGCTCCTTTTTCCTGTATTAATATGAAATGTTTAATGGGTAACTATAGGAAGTTGATAATTTCAGAGCATAAAAATTAACTTTCATTGTAATTCATATTTGTAATGTATGGTGTTAATAAGTTTAGAGTAGAAGAATTAACTTTCTTTATAATTCATATATATAATAAACCTCAAATTGTAATGTTTATGTGGTTAGCTGCAAGGTGCCTGAAGTTTTATACATCTATAATTTATACTTTGAAAGTGTTTAAGTGTCTTAATTGTAGAGGGCCACTTCATTGGAAGGGTGCAACCCAAAGTTCAAGGGCTGACACTGACCTGTGTGGTGACCTGTGACCACTGACCTGGTGACTTGGCGCCCCAGGGAACTGGGATTTCCCTTAATTTATTACGATGCTGGCTGAGACGCATCACAAAATTTTCTGGCCTCTTGGTTAATGGTAACCTCAATTCTCATTCCCTTGCTACAGAAACACAAGCTAGTTAGGATATACATGTTCCTCAGTATGCTGTGGCAGCTTCATGCAAATGAAGTGGAAAGCAGAAAAAAAATTAACAGAAAATCTGGGCAAATTCGTTTGGAGGCATCCAATTGATAGGCTTTTGCCAAAAAAAAAAAAAAAAAAAAAATTATTTGAGAAACACAGTATTGTCGATTCTCATGATTCAATAATGAATTTCTTTAGAGGCAGAAGTGATTACACAAGAATATCAGCTTCCTTTTTTCACTCTAGTTATGAAAAAAAAATTGAAAACATCATCTGTATTTTAAATACTGAGAACAGTGATTATTATTTTTCAAACCTCATAGCTTTGTGTGGTTGAATTTGCAGTCTTGGATCTACTCTCAGTGCTTTTGCTTTTCTAGCTAAAGGGGAGATTCTCCTGCTGTACAACTCCCTCACACCAAAAATGAGATTGGACCAAAATGTAATCATTCCATTGGCTTTGGCTTAGGATGTTAGCCATGATACAGCTATTGATCTGCAATGCTGCTTGTGGAAATGACAAACTGGACTTCTTGTAAGTGGTTGAGAGAGACCTTTCACACCATTAAATAACAATTTCTTAGAACTGCTAATATATTTAAGAAATACTAATAATAGTAAATTAGAGCAGTATTTTCCACTTACCACAAAAACAGGAAGCGTATGCTCAAAAGTCTCCAAGACAAACTTCTAGGTAGGTTCTTATTTTAATCAAAGCCTTTTTGAC